>NW_024609857.1:41235385-41640145 GCF_016920785.2 Ixodes scapularis | reverse complement strand
ATGTGCACGTAAAGCGAAAAGCATAGCACGTCCCGCGGTACCAAAAAACACTGGAGCGAAATCTAAAATGCTCCGTTGCCAGTGTTGTCAGGCGCTTACTTGGGGAAACAAAACCAACACAACAAAAACAAACGCTCGCAGCGCAGTGGAAGGTAATCGGGACATGACAAAACTCCGACGTTGCTACATGCTCTCTGTCAACTTTAACTTGAAAGTCACTAATAGAGATGGAAGCATTGGTTTCAAGTCAGTGTAAGCTATGTATTGGACACCTGCCGATAATAACTTCATGTTCATGTGTGTGTGTGTGTGTTTCGTCAATAATGTTTGAATAAAAGAAAAGAAGGTAGGAAAGAAATATATGCACGACGAGTTTGGCGGCACGGTGGAAGTTGCACACGAGAACAACAGCTTCTTCGTTCACTCTTTTTTTTTTTTTTTTTTTTTTTTATATATCTTGCGTGGCACTACTACACAAAGCAGCGGAGAAGCCATCAAAATATCTTTCCTCAAAAAATGCGTTCGCAACGCGGGGGCATGCGTACGGCACCGCCGCCGCGGTCGAGCGCACGGCCGCCCCGCGCACGAAGTCGTGGACCGTTCCCCCCTCCGGATCCAAGAAAGGCATCTGCCGCGGCAGCACTACTACGCACTCCTCTTCACGCCTACCTCCGCCTTCTCCTTGGTGCCCCCTCCTCAACCTCCGCTGCGCCCACTCCCGATTAAAACCAAAAGTCGTCCTTGGGCGCTCGTACTACGACGGCAAGAGAAGAAGAAAAACGTCACCACCTGCCCCCACTGCCCAGCCAAGTAGCGAGGCTGCTGGCTCGACAACAGCGCACGGAGACGCTAGAATGAACACAACAAAACCTGTCACTTCGAGCGACCTAACTACCACCCAAACTGCGCCAGTTGGGCCCATCGTCGCCGAAACGCGATTCATTACGCGCTAAAGAAGGCGACCGAGCGTGCGAACCCCGCTGGTACCGTCTAGAACGCCGGGTTACGGGACCATTTAAACGACATGTGTGCCGCCGCCCCGCTGCGCGAATGCTCGTTCGCTCGCTCGATCCCCTACTCCACACGAGAGAGCACACGGAGTAGGAGTGGTAGGAGGAGGAGTGGAGAGCAGTCCCCAAGAAGTGAGGCGAGAGAGCAGGATCGGCTCGCCCCTCCCCACGAAGAAGCCAGCACCCCCCCTCCCATTACCCCTCACCCCCCCCGCGCGGCGGAATGGAACGTCCCAGAGCCTCGCGCCTGCGCGTTGGGTACCTTGGAAGGTCAATCCGGCGAGTTCGTCCAGTAGATTAGACGCAGTACGGCAAGGCTGGAGGCTCGCGCTGCATCATCTCTCCCAACCAGTGTCGGCGCACAGTGAGGGCGCGATGGGCGAGAACTCCAATAACAGCACGCAAAGCATAGCCGACTACCTCGCGCAACTGCTCAAAGACAAGAAGCAACTGGCCGCTTTTCCCAACGTGTTTATTCACTTGGAGAGACTGCTCGACGAAGGTAAGTTGGTCGCACGAAGTGTCACGAGACCCCTCTACGGTGCGAACCCCTCCTCACGGCGACCGTATTCGCGCGTAAGCCTAGTCGCTCCTTCCGCCGAAACGCTCAAGAGGATTCCGTGTCAAGTCGGCGGTGTGTTTTGCGTCGCCGTTTTGCGTCGACGACGGCAATGTGCTTCGTTCCGCCCCTTGTCACGCGAAAGTTTGGGGTGGAGGGGGTGGCTGCTCGGTTCCAGTTTTCCCCGTGCGGCAAAAACCGGCGTCCGCGGTGACGCCGCGCTCGTGCGACAAGCAGTGTGCCTACCAAGTCAGCCTCCCGCCCCTACACCCGGCTGTGTTCCCGGTTTTGTGACTACCGAAGGAACCGAGATAAAATGGGACGAAGACGGCCGAAAGCTCGTCGCGGAGGCGCAAATTGAGGCGCATTCCGATGGTTGTAAGCCTACTGACAAGCGCCGCCATCTTGGATTTTTTGCCTCTCCATCGCCGCTGCCGCCGACGGAGTTGTGGTGCTCGCCCCGCATCCCCCGGAATGTAATCGGATGCTTCCTGGATTTTTCCTCGTTTCGGACACTCGTCGGTAAGCTGGGACCATCACCACCCCCTCCCACTCCTCGGGAGCCGAGTGAACAGGTGCCTTTTGGGACGCGGGCAGGTGTGGGACGCTTCGGACCGTGACGGCATGGATTCCGAATTTTTTTTGTTTCTTTCACCGTCGGGCAGGTTTACAACCCTCCGAACCTGGTGCGGAGACCGCACCTGTCTTTTTCGGTTGCGGTTCCGTGGACCCAGGGCTACTGTCAAACTATTTCAGCGAAGTCCTTTTGATCTTTGCCGCTCGAAAAAGTTTAACGAGCGACTCGGGTGAAACTTTATCCGTCAGAGAAGAAAACTTTGTTTCGCCTTTCTTCCGATGGCGTTTTGTGAGATCCCGTTTCCTCGTTGTAGCGGTGATTTTTCGTGGTATATATGATCGGATTTTTAGTTTCAGCGCGCGTAGTTCCTACCTCTGAAATGTTTCGAACCAGAAAATTTGGTTCCGAGTTTCCTTTGGCACAGCGGCCATGATTTTGGATGCTCTTCTCCATTTTTTCCCCCCTTCATTTTTTCGTGGATGTTTCCTCGGGATGGTAGTGGGTGTTCATTCTTTGGTACCACTACGGAGCAGTATTTCTTAGAAGGAAGAAGAAATGTTTGCTCGGTGTTTCTTCAGGATTTCTTTGCGTTGAATACCTTCCTCCGTGCTTTGTTAATTGTTCACGGAAATGCGGCGGTATGTTTGAAAGCGCGACAACTCGGTTCTTCGCTCGTATTTTTTTTTTTGTTTTTTTTTCGTCCTTTACACGAGGAATTGTGGCGTGAAGACCTAAGCTGATTTGTGAAGCTTTGTGGCTAACTTTTCTCGAGGCCGGCTGCCATCAGTAGTGACGCCACTTGGGTCGTAGGTGCTGCTCGGCGTCGTCGAACATATCGGATGCTCGAAACTGCTGCACCTCGTGATGAACCAACGCCCCGACGTTTCCGGAAGCTCCGCAGAAGCCAAATTGAATCTGGAGAATCGAAGGAAGGACACTGAATCCGTGCCAAGCGTGCGTTCTTAAACGTGCCATTGTTTCAAAGCGGGAATTGCATCTGCGTGCCATCTGGCTGTGTTGCCAGCGGGGATCCGGGTAAACTTAGGAAACGTAATCACGACTGTAATTCGACGCCACGCAAAGATTAATGACTGTTTCACCCGTTCTGAACGCTACAAAAGACCGCAAAGTTTGTCGTGAAGGTGTTTCCATCGATGCGTGCGAGTTCCAAATTTGACTGTCGAGCTAGCCGCAAGACGATTGTTCGTTTTATTAGGGTACGTTGTTGGGCTAGTTGGTTTATCTTAGTAAAACATATAAAATAGCGCAACAGAAAGACAAGGACAAGTATACAGGACAGGCGCTTATGTTTCTAGCCAATGCTTAAAATGATGCCCAACTCCTGATCATTCTAAAAGTTGATTCTTCCGAGAACTAAAAAACTTCAACAAAAAAAAATGTAATGTTGAATTTTCGTTCCTTGCATTTCATCCAGCTTCCGAACTTGTAAAGTGTTTTGTTGCTTGCCTTCGCAATTAAATAACGACACTAGATTTTTTTTTTTTTTTTCATTTTTGAATGTTTTTGTTTACCTACTAACCATCGAATTTGCTTTGGCATCTTAATTCAGCAAATTCGGATAAAACACTAATTAATGACTTATCCACCGTCCACGCTTCCTTCGTTTTGTTTGTTAATTAACACCCTCTGTTACAATTCCAACTTTGAACAATTTTTGAAATGTGTGTTCTTCACGGAATAGCATCTCAGAAAAATTTCGCAAGTCTGGAGAACTCAGCTCTGTTACACTGCGTACGAGCGAAGCCCTCGCTACAAGCGCGAGCATGGTGCCCCGAGTGGCTTGCGAAAGCCCGGAGCTCGCTTTTCTAGCTTATGTGCTCGCACTTAAATGAAATGAGGATTCAGGATGCTCTCTGAAGCAAACAATGAAACGACGCTCCCATACTTTCTGTTACTGATTGTATACACCCACTTCAATTTTGGCTAGTAAGAAAAAGGAAACTTGCCCAAATTGATTAAGTATGGAGTCCCTAGTTTTTACTCGATTAATATCAGCTGTCTCTAAAAGATTTCGAAAGTTCGCAAAATATGGAGCACCTGACCACATTCAGTCCCTCATGATGTAAAAGCACATGGTCAGAGATGTTTGTATGAGGTCGAAAAGAATAAATGCTCTGCCATGGCGTAATTGTAATTAAAGAGCGTGATTAGAAAAAGTTTTGTATTCAATCTATCCATTGCAAGGCCCTATGCTATGCTGCCTGCATTTGCATTAATGAAGTTTGCTGTATTATTCGATTCATAGGATTTTCAGACACCTCATTTTCCACTATTGCATATTAATTGTTTCTGCACTTCCTCACTATATTTTTTGTTACTAAACATGGTCCAGTCAAAGTATCTGCTTTAATTATGTGTGATATGTGTCATTGGTGCCTATTTAGGTATTTTTTGTAGGGCATCACTTATTGTATTGGTTCTGAAATAATAACCAACTCCAAATATTTATTTCTCTTACACAGGGCCATTTTTGCAATAAATCTGCTGGTAGGGTGATATGTTTTAAAGGGACACTGACAGGGTACTTATGCTCGCCAAGGTTTTGATTTGTACAGGGTGTCCATGAAAAAAATATACAGGTTTTGTTTTCACCGCAAAATTAAGCTATGCATCGCCAAATGCTTTTATTCCAAAGTTTTTAATAAATTTTTCTGAAAATGTCAATGGGAAAATGGTGGCCGACGGAGCTCTCGAGAACATAATGTGGCTCCAGAAGCGAAAAACGGGGAAGATGGGTTCTATTTTCCCAATAAATTTTTCAGAAAATCGCATAACTTTTGGATAAAATATTGGTTTGTACTGAAATGTGGCATTTGGTTCAGACCTCTAGCACTACCTGTCGGCGAAGAGTGAGCGTTTGGCCAAGCATAGTTTAGTTTTGCAATAAAATAACAATTTTTTTTTTTTTTTTTTTTTACATCTTGTACATGGCATGAGAGCCCAACACTCCAAAACACAGTTTGCGGCTCGAAATTTGTTTTCTTTCCGCCAGAAAATCGCCGATCGAGAACTGGCCGGTTGGAGTAGCGCTCTCTCTCTTCTCTGTGGTCACGTGCCATTTTTTATGGTTTAGACACAACCACCAAATGCAATCAGTCGTGGGTCATCGAAGGCAGACTCACTATTAAAATAAGAAAGGAAATGACACCCATTTTTTGTGCTTTCTAAAAATGCACAAATACATGTTGATTGATGAAACAAAAATTTGCATGTGGAACTCTGCTCATGTCCAAATTGAGGAATAGCAGCAGTGTGTTAATGCAGTGGAGCAAAGCTTCCGCTGTGGAACCTAGGGGTCTTGGGCTCGATCCTCACCCCCGCCCATTTCAATCTGGATGAGCGTGGTACCGTTGTGCTGTCGTGTATCGCTACTGTGTGATGAGCATTAAAGACATTGGGCAAGTGGTGGTACTGCACCGGCTGATTTTCTTGTCTACGGCAGAGATACCAGACACCCATTGAGGCCAACTAACTTCTTGGAGTCTGAGCAACACAATTATTGATCGAATCAAGTACGGTGGTCACAGTAATTTAATTGGGTTATTCCTGTTGCAGGAACGTTGAGCTTTAAATACATGCTTTTGGTTCTTTTCAATTTACGGTGTCCCCACATGTTTTTCTCTCAACTGCAGAGATCAGCAAGGTCCGGTCCTCCCTCTTCCAAATCAATGGCATGAAGAAAGAGCCGCTGGTACTTCCCGACGGCATAGGACCTCCTGTGAGCCGCTCTGAAAAGGTGTATGTGCCTGTCAAAGAACACCCAGACGTGAGTGTCAAACAATCTGCTTTGACTTCGTATGTTCCCCCCACCAGTGAATTGTTTGAGCAAGCTTCCGTTGTGTGTCTGTGGGTGAAGTGCTGTAAGCTGGAGCTGATATGCCTTATCTCAAGTGCTGTGGAGAGCCTGTTTGGAGTAGCTGTGGTTCGCAGATCTTGTCCAACCTCAGGATTTGGAGAGGGAAAGGCTTTTTAACGGGTATAGGACTGGCGGCACATCTGATGCGTGCATTGTGGGTTGTTCGTTGCTGTGTAAGGTGTATGGATGTAGTTTTATAGCGGTACATTGCAGTCAGCTCTCAGGAGCGGGTTAGCTCTCAGGAGCAGGTTCAAGCGAGTGACAAACCGAAGTGGTAAAGAAAGTCTGTCCAAGTCATTCGTGGGTGCTTGTCAAAGACACCTGCAGTAATCGTTTGTTCTGGAGTGAATACTCTAAATGGAAATTATTTTACATTTTGTTGAATTGCTTGTAGTGATTGAAATCTGGGGATGCTGTTTTGGACGGCGAGTTTCACGGGGCCTTTTTGGTCGCCTCTTTCAGTACAACTTTGTCGGGAGGATTTTGGGTCCTCGAGGCATGACTGCAAAGCAGCTGGAGCAGGAGACCGGCTGCAAGATCATGGTTCGTGGCAAGGGGTCCATGAGGGACAAGAAAAAGGTGAGCTCCTTAAGCCCGAGTGTATGTTCTTCTTCCCATACCGCCCTATAACACTTGTTGCGCTCTTGTTCCATGCTTTCACTCAGGGTTGAAGTGAGTACTACCAACTTGCTCTTGGCTTGTCTGCCACTCACTACTACTGCGAGATCTCTCTTGTCTGCTGGTGATTGAATCCTCGGGGCACTCTTGCATGGGGGATGCTGTAAAAAGACTTGTTTTAGCCTTGGGCGTCATTGCCCAATATGTGCAGATAACATATTTACAGAGGCAACGACACCTCTCTCCCTACTAAAACTGACGTCTACGCCTTTACACCTTGTTTGTTTCAGTTGCATGCATGTCTTTGTCGGGTTTGCTGAATGAGTGCTTTTTGGTAGAGGATTTACAGCATGCTTACGATTGAGCCGTAGATTGTTAAGTTGTGTGCTTTTGATTGCATGGGGTGTGCCTTTAGTACTGCAAACATAATAGAGGTCCTTTTACTAAATGTTCTACTAATGTGTGATTCTCAGATGCTAGGACAATATCTAGAGGTTATGTACTTCAGAATAAGCAAGATTGGAACTGCTTAGTGGAAAACTATCTGATGATCAATGTGTGACTAATCTGCTACCCACATAAAACACCTCCGTACCATGCATTGTTTTCGTTATCAACAGGGTTTAGAAAATCATCCATCGCGTATTTTGGTGTGGGCAAAGAAAATCATTTGGTTAGTGGGTGCCGGTCAAGTACTCCACAGAGAATGCACTGTTGCACGTTCCAGGCAAGGCTGGCTTGTCTCTGTATATTAAAATACCGATGTCAAGTGACTTAAGCTGAGGAGTAGGCAACACTTTTCGTATCCTTGTGTAAGTTGAGTGCACAGTTGGGTCACTGTTGTTTGCCTGTTTTGCCGGGCCACACCAGGAGGATCTGAACAGGGGCAAGCCCAACTGGGAGCACCTCAATGACGATCTTCACGTGCTCATCACCGTGGAGGACTCTAACAACAGGGCGGACGTGAAGCTGCAGAGGGCAGTGGACGAAGTTCGCAAGCTGCTCGTACCAGTCGTGAGTGCCTCGGTTGTTTTCTATTTCTTGGATTGCGCGATTCATAATTGCATCGTTCCTGCAGCACATCTTTGACTGGTGTGTTTAGCGACTTGTACCGCATTCGACTGTCCCCAGAACGGCAGCAGAATGCTAACTCCCAGCTAATGCTACGGCGTATCAGGACCCCGGTGGTTGGTTGAGTTGCTGGCAAGGAAGACAAGCTTACGCAGGTGTCTGCTGTGTCGCTGCCACAGCTGACCTCTGCATTCTCAACTGTGATGTCATAGGGCGAGAATTCAGGGGATAGAATGTTGCGATAAGCTCACTGGTCGGAAACTTGTTTCAGGCACTGTAATATACTTCAGTCGATGCAACAGGCAAAGTCGTAAAATTGACATAAAAATAAATGTTTGCATTGGCCCCACATATCCCATGATGTTTGCAAATCTAGACCTCACTTTACATGGAAAACAGCACTTCAAGTATCCCCAAAAAAAATTTTTGATTTAAAAAAAGTATTGTATTTACACGAATGCAAGGCTACCCATTTTTCAACTTTTGAAAATTGAAGTGGGGGGGGGTCGATTTATAATCGAACCAAAGCATTCCACCGCTGACAAAAAATAAACAATCGCAATATCAAGAAGTTCAGTCGGCTGTACCTGTAGCATTGCGCTATTCTGTGCGCTCATTGTACAAATCCTTTTTTTTTTTTGCAGTTTTTTATAGCAATTCGCAAATTAATTTGAATGTACGGCGGTGAACAGCGCACGGTGCACCCGACTCCCGGGGGATGGCAGCACTCACTCCCCACCATAGCTCCCCGCGGCTTCTTTTCAGTTTTTCGCACGGTTCACGGTCACACGTCATTTGATCGAGTGTCGAGATCACGCTGGAGCGCTAACTGTTTTTTTTAATTGACACTCGTGATCTGGGCAGTTTAGGTTTTTGGTGCTCGTTTATGGCCATTGTTCACCCAGAAGCAACTAGCAACTGCGCTGTTGGACATAAGTTTGATCCGTCGGAGCGGGTGATGCTCCAGTGGAGTCTGCAATGGCGCGGGATCTAAAACTGTGACGGCAAACGAAAAGGCTTCCACAGGCTAAAGTCTGGATAGGTGGGGATGCCTTCCGGAGTTGGTCAGGTTCGCAATGTACGCCGCAAAAGTGCACAATCGGTCTCTACCCGTTACGTACACCGCGATCGCCGAGCGAGCGCGGAAGATGCGGTTGATGCTGTCATTTGCGAAGTGCGAGATTTCGTTTGACGACGCCAACGACGTGCTTCGGAAACGTAGGAGTGATGACTGGACTGACATCACCAGTGCGGACGAGTCAGTCTAGTCGCGGACGGAGTGAGAACAACAGGGAGCAGCTTCAGTTGTCCCACCTCCAGCATGAACTTCCTAGTTTCGATAACCCCTGGCCATCTCATGCACCTCGTGCGTGCATGCGCAGCCAAAGCATGCCAGAAGGCATCGCTAGCGTGTTGAAGGTTGGGCTTTCGAAACAAACTTTGCCGTTCTCATGTGTTCACAGTAAAATGCGCATCTAATGATTTTTTATTTTTTTTTTGCTGGTGTGCAATGGTGGTCTGACAATCGTATATATAAGGTACTTGAAACTGCTAAAGGAACTTTTGGTCAAGGTAGCTCAAGGCACCGCCCGTCGCAACATTTATAGCTACTGTTCATTTCTCTGATGACCGGTGATCAAAGAACCCTGAAACCTGCGTCCTTTGCTTGTGGGTCATGGCTCGTTCGAGCAGTTTTTTTTATTACTATAGTTGTGCTTGTATGTCACATACAATGTATGTGCTTGTGTGTAGCATTCATGCCTTTCCTTGCCATGGTTTCATAAAGTGATGTGCAAGAAACCTCGAAAGTAGACTCAAGCTTTTGTAAAGTCATACACATCAAAGTTTTCGTGCTTAGTGTCATAGTAGAAAGGCAAGAAGTTTGTCCCCTACTCCCTTCTGACCTGTCACATGACAGAAAGACCGAGAACTGCACATCTCTTGGCTCAAACGCTAATGTTGCATGCGGGTCAAGCATGTCCAGGCAAATTTTGAAAGTTTTCTTGGAAGTGACGACAGTGTAATGCAGAATGGTTTTCTGTGGCATTTCCTCTTTAATGCAACTTTTCTTTGAGCGTTGGCTGATTTGTGTTGAACTCACATAGGTGTGAAAATTTCATCCAGGTCGATGTTTGCTAAAAACTAAAAATATGCTCTGTCCATACTTTGAATGGCAGACAAGTCGGTGTTCCTCCTTGTACTGCTGAAACTGAATGGTGATTCAACGTTGTACCGTTTGAACCTTTATTTGCTCATCTCTATAGTTTGTTGATTCATTAAAGGGACGGTGAACCGAAATTTGGATTTCAAAAAAACAATGCTGGAGATGTAGGCGGGACGCTACAATCCCTACAACACTACTAGTAAGGCGATATCTCAAGTGGACGACCGTATTTTTGGAAAACGAAGTCGAGATTGAACCAGGCCGACGAGGCGCGTGACCGTCAAGATACCTAGTTTCGTCCTCTCTTCGTTTCGCTTCCTCAAGGCTGCGAGGCGGAGAAGACGCGAGGCCGTTCCCTCTCCATCTCAGAGAAGCATGACGTCAACATTCCTACCAAATGCGCCTCCTTTTCTTGAAAAATACGGTCATCCGTTCGAGATATCGCTGTATGAGTGGTGTTTTGGTGTTTGTAGCATCCTGTTGCACGATTTTGTCGCGTGTTTTGGAGAATCCAGATTTCGGTTCAGCATCCCTTTAAAGCAGCACGCCGAAGGCCTACTGTAAAATACCGAGGAAGCACCCCCTTCATTCAAGCGCCCACTATTAACATGTTCCAAACTTTTGAATTTTGCAAATTATGTGTTAAGAGCCTGATTTGACTGGACAAGCGCCCATTTCTTTCAGTTTTCAGTGAAGTGGGTTGAGTGCTGTCCCGGTATTTTATGGTAAATAGCAAGATCATTGACAACCCACTTCTGCGAGAAATTCTGTTTTCATATTTGAACTTGCAGACAGCTTTTAGATGTGAACTTGCGGAAAGTCATCCTGTTTCGAATGGAATTATGTTTCTTATCGAAAACGAAGACTTTACACGGACGACAAATACGGAGTCAAAACTTTGTGCACGAGAAAAGCACTGCGTGATACAGTGTGATCACTGTCTTGCCACAAGCTTAGGAAAACAAGGTTTTACCACCTTAGCAGGTGTCAGATGGGTCATTCAACTGCATAGACATGGTCGCTTCATTTCAGTTGCTAAGAAAGCAGGATAAATTAGTGATGGCAAAAACGAATCTTGCGCCGAAAACTGCTGTTCCGCTGCGTAACGCAAAGCAAAAACCAATTATTTGCCGATCTGCTGTTGCATGTAGGGTTACGTGAACTACGGTGACATGTCTCTGGGGGACACTCGGAAGTCAACAGAACCTGCGCCCCTCCGCTGCTAGCCGTTGCAAACAGTCTTTTGCGTTTATTCCTTGCCGCATCCTTCGACGATAATAATCTTTGACAAGTCTACAGTCACGGTGGAAGCAGCTGGGGTTTCTGAAGGGTGAACCCAACGAAAAACTAGGTTTTGCCCCAGAGCATGCCACTCGAAATATGAGGCGATAGTTGAAAGGCACTTGGACCTTCGATTGATTTAATTTTTTCTAAATAAAAACTAGTGCGCGCAAGAAAATGTGGTTTTCTGTTGTTTGTTCCATAAGTGATGCAGATGAATTCCCGCAGTTAATTGGCCAAATTCCAAAAATCATTGCACAGCGAATTGGTGTATGATGCAAAATGCTCTTGTGGTCTAGTGCCCATTATGCACTTGCATGTAAACACTGCTCTTTCTCTGCTGCATCTGCCGGCCCACACTTGTTGACCCAGTTAGTAAACACAGCTCTGGTAACATTTGTTTTTTTTTTCTGCAAAACACTTGAATACAATTTGGAGACTAGACATGCTCCATCCACTTCTCCTGTTGGATAATGTTCCCTCGCAAGCAAATTCTACTTTTAGCTTTTCACTTGGTAACCACAAGTCGAAATTATATTTGGGGAATTCTGGCCTTCTCGTGATGTGTAGTTTATTTTTGTGGTATGAAGAACTGCTAGTTTTTAGAGCTGTTTCTTTATAGATCCTAGAAATTTTGAATTGGGGTACCTAATCTGGACGCCGTTTATTACACCTACCCTTCGGGCATCTGGTGGTCCGTTGCCAAGCCGCACGTAGCTTTGGTTTGAATTGGGCATTTGGCTTTCGACAGACTGAAGGCGAAGACGAACTCAAGAAGCGGCAGCTGATGGAACTGGCCATCATAAACGGAACCTACAGAGACAGCAGTGCCAAGGGAGCTGGTGAGCAAGCTTTCCCAACTGGGACCCACGTCCCGTTTTGTCAATTCTTAGCATTCATAATGCTCTCGGTTCTAGGTTTACTTGCACTGTGCATGGCTTTGAATGTTTCATTGTCCGAACCCACAAAATTGAGCGAGAAAGAGTATACTAGACCTTTGGCTTTCGCATTTCTAGCTTGCTTCCGGATGTGTTGTCGGTCCACTCTGGACGAGTGCGCATTGTGTTGGCTATAGTCGGCGACTTGTTAAGGACTCGGTAGACGCTACGCCTCCAACGTGCGCTCGGTGCCTTCCGCTGGGCCTTGGCTGCACGTGCGGCGAAGCACCAAAGGCAGAAAGCTCGCGCTTGAGGCAGAGCACGTACTGCGTTCTTTGCCCGTTGTCGACTCTAGCGTATGTATGTGTGTGTGCCTTTGAAGAGTGAAAGTGCAGTGTGCCGTTTTCTCTTGCTGCGCTTTCTTGCGGCTGTTTGTAGTACTACTGCGTGGTTTCATGGGCTGTTTGTACCATGGCGAGCCTGGTCTCTCCCACCCAGGTCTTGGTTTTGAGCACAACCCCTTTGCCAAAGCTGCATTCAGTCCCACAGGTAAAACTCCGCACCCCGCCCGTTTGACTGCAGCGCCAGTGCTCAACGGAACCTTTCTGCTTTCTTCTCTTTGGAAACTCGAACAGCGATGGGGCTGGCACTGTCGGCAGCGGATGCGCAGAGGTTGATGGCTGCAGGGCCGCCTCCGCCTGTGGCGCTCACCTCGCCGCTGCGCGCCCAATCTGCGCCGCTGGGGGCGCCACTGATTTTGTCGCCCCGCGGCCTGCCCGTGGGACCCCCCAGCGCCCTCCTCAACGGCTCGGGACCGCCCCCGCCCCTGATTGCGCCCGGAGAAGCCGGCCTGCTCTACGCGGCCTACCCAGACTACCACCAGTATGCGGCGCTGACATCTCCGCTGCTTGCCGAATATGCGCCGGATCACTCCCCGGCCGGTGGGTTGTTTGGACGATGAGCGGTGCCAGTGTGCGACTCGTTCCCGACGGCCCTCCTTTCCTTCTGGGGGTGTTTCCCCTCACCGACTCCCCTCCCCCACCCTCTGCGAACTGTTTAGTTGGTCGGCTGGCACGTGATTTTTTTGTGCCCCCT
The DNA here is from genome assembly GCF_016920785.2 of Ixodes scapularis. Lineage (NCBI taxonomy): Eukaryota > Metazoa > Arthropoda > Arachnida > Ixodida > Ixodidae > Ixodes > Ixodes scapularis. The sequence continues at coordinate 41,627,015 of NW_024609857.1, read as the reverse complement.
GCTGCTTCCGTTTCTCCTCTTGTTCGCCGACCCGGGAGAAGGGTCGTCTGGCGAAAGCCGGGCACGGCTGGGCAGGGACGATATCTGCTACCTTTCTGTTTGGCGAGAATTCGTCGGTGTTTCGGCGTACGGCAGTTCAACGGAGGTGCTTCCCTATATTTGTTTCGCGTTTGTTTAGTGTTTGCGCCACCTGCTTCATGGGGAAAGCTGGTTCTTGCCTCGTCGTCGACGTTGTTAGTTGTTTTCGGGGAGGTGGGTGCACGAGGGTCTCAACGGCTGCCAAGGGGCGTGACGGGACGTGCCGAGAAAACGGGTTGCTTCGTTCTTCCCTGTAGAAGCGGGGAGAGCAGGGGGGACTGTTTGACGACAAAGCACCGGAGAGGGCGCCAGTTGGAACTCGGTGGCGGCGACTAGACTCGCTCGGCCACAGTCAGGACCACGACTCTTTTGAGCCAGGCTTTACATATCGAGAGGCACTGGGCATTTTGGCTGCCAAAGTTTCGGGCTCTGCAAACGTGACGGGCGGATTAGTTTCTCCGCCTCCTTTCTTCCTCGACAGAGAAGAGTTTGGTTTGTTTGCCCCCTTTTTTTTTTTCCCGTGTGGGCCTAGCAAAGTTGAGGGAGGAGATCGTATAGAAGAGGAGTTTCCCCGTAGCATTTTCATTCCATTTTGTCTAGAAAGGAGAGGCGAGCGGAGAGAGTTGTGACAAGCCTTTGGGAGATTTACACTCTGCAGTCTGTTCAGGGATCCTTTTTTTGACATTCCAGGCGAGTTTTTTTTGTTAAATTAGCGGGCAAGAGTACTTTTTGTTGTTTTTGTCCCCCAGGTGCTGCCCAGTGCAATTGTTTTGTCTTTTTTCTTTCACCTGTAGCTGTGTTGCACGTACATACAATTGTGGCGTGGGGACCAGCGACTGTTTTTCTTTCTCGAGAGTGTTTGTAGCTAGATCCCTGCAGCTCCCCGGTGCTCTTACCACGACGGCATTTGTTGCGATATTGCACAATCCTTCTTTATATATTCTGGCCTCGGAAGAGTGGACGCATGTGGGTGTGTTTGTAGATATGTATATATGGATTCCTCTCTTGCTTTCTATAGACAGGCCTATATATATATATGTATATATGTGAGTGTGTGGAGAGGATTTTTTCCCTTAATTTATTGCTTGTTTCCAAAGCCATTTTTTTTTCTTTATATACATATATATATAAATATATATAGATATGTATACACCATGCTGTAAAGAGCCCTGAACCTTGCTTGACGGATTTTTTTTATGTATACCTACCTCATAGAACTTTAAAGCAGAAAGTGCTATTCCACGATGTTGATGCCCAGTGTCCTTTTACGATTATTATTGTCGCCACCTAGTGGTCAGTTTCTCTGCATGCATTTCTCTGTGGTCTTTTGTTGCGTGCTCCTTTCAGAACAGTGAAATATACACGTTGCTGTATATATATACACATTGTAGCCTTTATTCATATGAGCCCATTTTGAGAAATATGTACTGTGTGAGCAAAATGTGCCCGTGGTGCACCCCCCTTCTCCTGAAAGAATAAAAAAACCTCGAGCTCGAGGTTTGCGCACTTAGTTGAATTGGCCTGTGTTCTGGGCGTGGGTGTCTGTGCCCATGACTGTTCTAGTCAAGGTTACAAACTTGAAGGGCCTGCTTAAGGTGTTGAAAACACTGAGCTTTTTTTTTTCTTTGGGTGTACAATTTTATATATACATATATGTGTAGCATTCCTATCCTGGTGAATTGAGCTTTTTCTCAGTTATATATCGAGCAAGCGTAGAGGTTTCAAAGTTTTATTTTTAGCTCTGCATAGTGCTTGTCATTGCACACACTTCTGCGCAAACTCTCGTAGCTGTGTGGCTGGTGCCTGTCGGCGACCGTAGCTCTGCGTTCCGACACTGTTTGGCCTGCTAGGGTGGTGCATCACGGGAGTGTCAACATGTCCCAGCGCATTTTGCCGGCACGATTGCGCGTGTTTTTGAGTGCTCGTCTGTAATGCTTCGTGGTTTCCTTCCCCAAATTGCCTACTCAGGTGCTGCAGCAAAACAGAGGCGTCATTTGACGATGCGCGAACATCCTTACCAGCGGATTGGGTCTCTATAGTAGAGCCTAACCCCAAGGTTGGTGTTGTTGCTGCCCTTTTTGTCTTGTCGTTGCACGCTCCCCGCCAAATCTGCCCTCCTGGCCAAAGCCACATCTGTAGCCGAGGTCTGCCCCCCGGCGCGCTGGTCGGCTTTGTCTCGGCTTGGATTTGGGCTTCGGTCTGCGAGCCCCATTTGGTCTTTAGACTCTAATTGCCCCCCCCCCCCCCCCTTTTTTTTTCTTTTAGTTTTTTTTTCCGGGGGGGGGGGGGGGGGGGGGGCGTACTGCTGACACGCATTTGTTGGCAATCTTTTCTATGGTTAAAGATAAGGCGTGCTGGACGCGCCCTTTGCTTCGTGGGGATAGGGTCTCTGGTATGGATCCTGAAAGCAACAGTGCCATTTTAGGGGAGGGAGGTTGTCGTAGGGTCTGTGGGGCTTTTTCCTCGCACTGTCGTCCGAAGAGGTCGTGTGTTTTTTCTCCTTTTGTGGTGATTTGAAGGTAGACACACTTGTGCACATTGCTCAACATCGTTCTTGGCATTTTTGGTCAAGAAATTTTGTACCATAGCTTTTTTTTCTACCACACCCCCTTTTGTGTTGAGCATTGTGTCTTCTCCTTCGGAAGAAAAGTTGTACATACCGTTGGTTAAGATGTTATTTATATTATATTATACATATTCTATATTTGAAAAAAAAAAAATAAATTGACTTTATAAAAGGCTGCAGATAGGTTTCATAGTGTGGTTTTTGCGCCCGCTGAGGCGTGCCCCTCTTTTACACATGAGCGTCCCACCTTTTGCTCTCAAATATCCGATGCTTTTACCAGGGGCAGCCGGAGTTTCCGGCTTGCTTTTTATGAGTGTCGTAATTCTGCTTCTTTCGCCTAACTCGCCTAAATTGCGGACCTTTTTCTTTTTTGGCGGGGATTGGCTCTTTTGACACTGCACTATTAATATCTTCCCGGGAAGAACTGGCCAAACACTACTTGTACGGTTGTCGCTCTTTCCTTTTCTCTCTGTCCGCGCTTTTCCTCGTCTCGGGACGAAACAAACCGCTCCCGGGGCAGCTTGCACACAAGACTTGTTTCGTGAATTTTGCGCTACTCTCTCTAGTAACCGCTTTCGCCCGGTCAACGTTTTGTTGCACACGCTGTCCCCTGGGTGTCGACGGCACCTGCACATTCCTGCTGCAAGACGAGCCCTACCCACAAAGCTCTCTGCTTGCCAGACTTGGTGGGTTCCTCCTTCGGCATTTGCTCCGCTCAAGCGGAAAGAGTGAAGGTCTTTGTGGGATGAGCTGGTCTTGGCTTTTCTCTGCCTGCTACGGAGGTACGCCAGGTCACCCAGAGTTCAGATGCAGCCGATGCTAGGAGGACCAATCTTACAGCTTCAACGGCTTACCAACATGGCATTCGTCGCATTTCTGTATGTGTTGTATTGTCGCCGAACCAATGGTGTACAGGGAGGGATTAGTGAATTGCGCTTTTGACATTGTTGGATTGGTCTCGTCGGCTCCTAGTGTTAGCTGCATCCGTACGTAAGGTGAAATGAAGTAGTCTCGCAGGGTTCAACTAGCCTAAGTCAGCGTGGTTCCCCAACGTTGCGGGCCTAAACTCTGCTTCCTTAGCCCTGCCCCTCCCCCCTCGTAAACCAAGCCTAGTGTAACCTTGCTGTGGCAGACATGAATGGGCCTGCCACATGCAACTGCTTTAGAAGCGGTCTTTTTTTATTTTTGATCTAAATTTCGACGAGGTGTCTTGTGGTGGGTGCAGGGGAACCCTAGCATAGCCTTGTTTCGGGCAGAGACTAATGGATTGTCATGTGTGTGTGTGTGTTGCATTTTCTCCGACTTTTAAAGAAGAGAAATTTTTAATATATTGCCATACGAGAACTACTACTAACAGTCTCTCTTTTTTTTTTTTTTTTCTCCTGCTCTTTTTGTTTCCGGTCCGTTAACCCAGACTCCATCCATCCACCACAATCTTCCGTCCGCCAAACGAAGACCACTAACCCCCCACCCACTGACCCCTTGGAAAAGCTCGGCTGTGCTCGGACTAACGCCGGCTGCGGTGGTAAAAAGCGGAACTTCTGTCCACTCCTTTCGATTTTTTTTTGTCTGTGCTACGTAGTTCTTGTTGTTTCAAGTGCTCACACCTTGCTCTGTGTCGCTGTCTCTGACAGCGGATGTTTCTCTCTTCTCTAATGCTACTGGTGCATTACTGCATACACAATTTTTTTTCTTGGCTATTGTGTGTGTGTGTCAACGACTTCCCGAAGAAGTGGTCTTTTTTTCCTGTTGGAGGCCTTCGTCAGGGTTTAGAAAGACCCACTTGCAGCTATGCCAAGGGCAGTGTTGGATCTGAACAGTGGATGCAGCTCGGCGGAACTCTTTATACAAGGCCAGCGTGGTGGTGGGGGGGTTACACTTACAACAATACTCTCATTTTGACTGCAGGCACTGCTAGTAGTACAAGGAGGCTGGAGGGAGAGATTGAGCAATCCCCTCTTTAAGCTATAGAAACTCCTGTGATTTCTGAAATGCATAAGTCGATTTTTTTTTTGTGGCTGCTAAATTGGTTTTAAAGGACCATGAGTTTTCTCTTGCTGATGCTGGAGACGTGCCTTAGGTTTCGACAGCTAGTGGAAACTGATTACTCTATGCATTTATAGACTAGGTCTGTGATCATAGTTTCGAAGTGTAGACCAGCTGTAGGTGCAATAACTGTTTTTGAGAAGCAAAAAGTCTCAGTGCCTTAAGACCATTATGCGGTCTACTGTCATGTGAAAAATAATGCAGCTCATGTCTTTATTATTTTTTTTTACTTTTCTATGTTTAATTGGAACTTTGATATACCCCCGTGTGTGTGTGTGCACATCTGTATGCGTCTGAAACATCCAACTTTTCTTTAAGTGTTACACAAGAGGTGCTACTGCTTATTCCTTGGACTTTTTTTTTCCCTCTTTACTGTACAAAAAGGTACACAAACACTACTACTTAAGTTATTTCTGTACATAATTTGCCCTTTATATTTTACACCCATGACTTGTGTCTAGAAACATTTATCCCCTTTTTTTTTAAATTGTTAATGTGTTCGTCCCAACAAAGGACGACTTGAGCGGCGAAAAAAAAGCTTGTTAGAATGAGTGGTGTTTTTCAGGTTGTGAAGGTGATGCCGAGGGCAGCTCTTTTTTTTTTTTCATAAATTGTGCTTTTGCAGGTTACCTTTCCAAACGTGCAGCTTGAAAATATTGGAGAACAGCACAGAGCTTGCACATTATGTTGCAGGTCTGCTAAAATCTCATTTGTGTTGAAGGCTGTATATGGCTAATCCACAAGCTCTGGAAGCCTGTATGTCTTGTGAAAGGATCAGACACCCAGTCTACCATCAGCCTCGATGTGTAAAGCCAAATTTTGTTGATAGATTGATGGGGGCATTTTTAAAGGTTCTTATATAGGGAACAGTTAAAAGGTTGGCTTGCCATTTGGTGTGGCTTGTTTTGGTTTACCGGTGATTTCACCGGACCCAATTTAGGGACCTTGTAAGTGCCCTCGTTGCCAAGGCGTTAACTTGCACGTAGGACCAAAGTTTCGTCGGCTCACTAATGGAAAAATTGTTCTAAACTTTTTGGTCTTCTCTTCAGACTAAATCGTTGCATACCAGCAATAAAGAATTGATAGTCAAGTGCGACTCCCTAGAAAGTTGGGAACAGATTAGGTACATCGGTTGCAACTAGTGGTTTATATCTGCAGTCGAAGCATTGTTCAGTTTGACCTCAAATACTTGTTCAGCGGCACCTTGTATGACCACAACTCTTCATTTCATTGAGCAGTTGTGTTGCAAGGTTACTTAACTTTTTCTTTTGTTGTCACTCTTCGAAAGGTGACATCCTCGGAGATCTGATTGAGATTGTTTTCCTCAGTTTCTTTGTTTTCCTTCCATCTTTACACACTGTCACATTGCTCTATTATTTTTTTTTTTTTTTGCCATTTACAGATTTATTTACTCCTAGCCTTTGTGCTAGCTTAAAGACTGAATCTCACCGCCGCACAGTTTTTTTTTTTTTTCAAAGTTTTCTTGTACTTTGGGATGTTTCCTTGGACCGTATAGTGCAGTTCAGGTGCCAAGCTGAACATGCAGTTGGACTTTGACTGCGTCCAGCTGGGCAACTTCCTAGTTCGGAATTCTGACAGTGCCAAAGTTAGCATTTTTTTTCTATTCAGCGACTGATCTTTGGGTTGGTGTAGCCATCATCCCAAAGAAACTACATTTGTTCTTTTCTTGAGTTGTGGAATCTGATCCGTGCGAGCTGAACCAACAAAATGTGCGAGTAGTACTGCCTCTTCATTGACTGCAGTGTATGGTTACAAGCTTAATACTAGTGTTGCATCTTACCACGATATAATGTTTAAATTTCAGCCCTTTGCTTTTGGTTTAGTTTTTGCCCAATTTGTCCAATCCAACCTGCAGTACCTAAAGCAATCTGGCTTAGTATGTTTCGTTCGCCGAATTTCTGTTGCTGGTCAACTCAACAGCCGTTGAATGCCAGCGAAAGTTGGCACTCACTTTACTTGTTGTGGTGGCAGTTTAGTTCTCGGGAGGCTTCAGCTCGCATTGTTTCGGACATTTAGTTTCATAACTGTGCATAAAAATGTGCAAGTTTCTCTCCTTTGTAAATTGCAAATGCCCATTAGCCTCGTTTCATCAGCAAGCAAATTGGTGTCGATTTGACCTGAATGTCATGTACTTGGGTTTTCTTTCTCCTCCTAATTGAAGATAAATACTTGACTGGGGAGGCTTCGTTCTGCTTTTAAAATGGCCGTTCCAACAGTGCCCAACGAAGTTCTTTCCTTTGCATGACAGCCAACAAAGCACGAAGTACAGCCTAACAGGTTATATGGAGATGGAGTTGTACTTTTTCGACCAGTTTGCAGACTGAGCGGTCTTGTTTTTGATGGTCCAACGTGCGTTCATGATTCTGTACTTAATTTCATTCTCACAGTAATAAAGCGAGAATTCTCATTTTTTTTCCCCCTCAAGAGAAATTATTGTGGATGCTTCCGTTGTTTCGTTACTTTGTCACAATCTCCTCTTAAAGTTTGTAGTACTGGGTGACGGAAAAGTTGTGTTTCAAAGGCTGCAACAATGAACTACCAAATGATGTGCCAAGGACCGATGTTCGGTATGTAACCATTTTTCTTCGTGCTACTTTGAAGCCAAAAGTTTGAGCTGCAAACATGTTTTTTTGAACTTCTGATACAAGACGATCAAAATATGCAAAGCCCATACAGACCCACTGAATTTTACAGAGTGCAGCATACTCTGGCAATCACTTGCAACTGGACACCTCGCAAAGGGGAAAAGGCAGAGGATCCGTTGCACTTTCCCATTTTCAGTCGGCAATGGAGCGCTGTAAAAACAACCTGGCCTATGTTTCAATGATATTCCAGGAGGTGGCCGCTGCTTCATAAAATGAATGGTCGGGCTGCAGTGCAGTTTGCATGAACTCTTAATTGCTAACTTCCCTCCCCCAAGTTGTTTTTTTTTTTTTTTCTTCTCAAATTTGAAAGCAATAATTTCGATGGAGCGAGCCGCAGTCGTCAGCCGCGCCAAACGGCAGATAAATTAGTGAAGCCGCGATCTGGGGCATCCCAGCTTTGAAGCCGCGCAAAACGGCAAGTAAATGAAGCCAAAGGAGGCCGCCGCGCGTCAGTTTCAATCAACGCCACCCCATGGCGCTGCGTGCCTCCAACTCTCATTTTTCCAAAATGGCGGTTATAGTGAGGGTCGGAGATGTCTGCCGCTGTTGAGCCTGTCTAGTGTGCTGGCTTCACTGAGCGACCCAAATTATTTCTAGTAATACGAGGAAGTTAGGGTGTTAGGAGCGCATGTCACCTCTTTATCCTGAAAACAAAAACGGTGTTTAGCGTAATATTTACGCAAGGATGAGCGTTTTAATTCTGGAGCGAAACGGAAACTGACCTCTATTTTGGATTAAATTTCTCGGTATAGGTCTCAATTTCGGGTTCTTTCATAACTCAAGATGTCTCTCACATCGTAATTATTTAGTTAGAGAAGATGTTCGCCGAAACTTTATTTTGTGACATACATGTTTGATCCAGGCTGATATTTGTAGTTGAAAAAATCAGTGCTGATATTTCTCGTTCTCGCTGCCTTTTCTCGCTGAACTGTGAAACTTGTGATATTTTTTCTTTTCTTTTTTGGTATTTAGATGATAAATTGGTTTAACGCTGTTCCCAGCACAAAAATAAGAGATTAATTCAAATTTTTACATGTCCACAAAACGTATAAAATAATAAACGCTGTTCTCACGGCTACAACCCAAAGACGGAATCCGATTCAGACAGCTGAAGTGTGTGTGTTTCTTTATAGCAACGCGTGACGCATAGGACTATATTAGATGCAGTGTTTGACTGTTTGTCTATCTTGATAACGATGTCAGAGTTTTTTATATGCTGCAAAATTATACGTTTCTGGAAAGATTATGGTTAAATGGCGTATTTTCGTGATCTTTGCGTTAATTGGAGGCATACATTGCCGCAATTTCCATTGATAATAATAAGACTAAATTCGGATATTTTAATACGTTATTTTTCACGCTCTAATATAATTTGTTGCTTATGAACTAATTTCAAACGCGCGAACAAATATGACAATCAAAAGTGTGTACTTATCACTGGTGCAGTGTGCAGCATTTTTAATTACCAAGTAATAAAATAAAAATGGTATGAAATCAATGAAAGCATTTAACTAATGTGAGAAACCCATGTAAAATTACATTAATTGTGGGTAAAGTATATTTTTCTATCAAACCAAATGTCCAAAAGTATAAAAATAAAATATAAAAAATAAATAAAAGATAACATTTTTTGTTACCAATCTTCATAACATTTCTAAGTTACTTTCACTTTTACGCGTCGTTGTTTTGCCAATCTCAGCCTTTCCAGTTGGAAGGAACGCCTACCTGCTTGCACGTCTGCTCACTGCAGCATGTTTTGTTGGCGTTGGGAGCCGGTGAAACAGTAGTGAGTCTTAGTGTTGCGTATGCGAACCAACGCAAGTGCTGTGTTTTGCGTTAGCTTTGCGTGTTCCACACTGCGTGTGCGAGGAGCCTAAAATTGCGGTCTTGGACGGCGCATGGCGAAGAGTCGCACGCACAACGTTGGGCACGTGACGCAAACGCACACTGCTTGCGTTTGCTTCTATGCGCAACACTAAAACTCTCCAGCAAGGTACAATCCCATAGCGGTTGCAGCACTACGTTGGGACAGTAAAGAGAGTTGATTGCATTCGGAAATTACATTTCGCGAGCCATAGTCGCCAGCAGTTCCGCCGTGACCGCTGAGTTGGAGAATCGGGGGACCCTCACTAGGGCGCTTCCCGTTTCCGCTGCAGGAGGGCGAGCGTCGAGCTGGAGACGCGCCAGCCGATTCCTGCAGCAGGGAGGCGCGGCAACTCGAGGAGGCGCGCAATAACGACATTCATGCTTTTGCATTCACAACTCTTAAGAAGTGCTTAGGTGTACCTCGAGCCTTTTTGATTTTGACAATTGATAAATTGTAACTATCGTCTGTGACCGGTGAAGAATCAAGTGGAGGCACTCCCACCCCTTTCCACTTTGATGGAAAGGAGGTTGCCTCTTCAACGTTTGCTCTTGTAAAGTGGAAAGGGGTGGGATAGGCTCCACTTTCTTTTGACCTCCGATTAAGTGTAGCTTCGATAGCAGTGTTTCCGGAGTGAAAAATAACGAGATTGTATAAAATTGGTATTGTATTCTCATAAACGGAGAACCAAAAAGGACTAGAGAGATGTCATCGAAAATGGTAGGCTGGTTTGAGCCTGAGTGTTAGAGGGGTCATGAAACGATTTTTCAACTTTTTCTTGTTTATCTTTCCTCCTCAACTCACAAATCGCTCATTGTACCAAACAGTTCAAGAACACCGCCATTCTCTCCTCTTGCTCGGACCCTCGTTTGTGTACCCGGACACCGCCATTCTCCTCCTAGAAGATTAACCCGTCGCTCAAAACTCGAACAAAAGTTGCTTTCCCCATTCCGTTCACCCCGAAGCTGACAGTACTGTAGAAGCTACGGTCTTGTTTTGCCACGTGATCACACTCCCTCACACATTCCCACGCGCAGAGAATGAGGTCAGGTGATGAAAAGGGAGGCGGCTGATTGGTCCGGCAAGCGCATAGCTTCCATCGCGCTGTCAGCTTAGGAGTGAACAAAATAAGTGAGGTCCGGTATTGTGTGACGTGCTTTTGGACCAGGTGACGCGCTTTGGGTACCGCGGATGTATCGGTGAAAAGGTAGAGAGCTTTCGAAGGGAAGGAAATACGAAATAGTCCGCTGTGTTTTCAAACTTTCGTACTGAAAGTCGTGCTTTTGACTTTCTACCTTCTGGCCCACTAAACGATATGCTATTATTAAAATCCTAATCTAAATTAATTTATCTCAGCCCAAAACTCGTTTCATGGGCCCTTTAAGCTGATGGCGGGACACTTTCACCGACGTATAATTTCGTCCACCACTTTGTTGTGAGCTGGCTGGTGTGTGCCGAAGGCGAGCATTCCAAGGATTCGCATAACTCCCCCCCCCCCCCCCCCCCCCCCCCTCCTCTTCCCTCGAATGCGTAGTGCTCAGAAGCTTGTAGGTCTCGCCACGCTGATTGTCCAGAAGTTCCGATGTAATCTTTTAAATCAATAAATGCGTTTGAAAAACAAATTAACAACAAAGTGGTAGATTGACGTCATACGAGAACAACCTGTACCAAGATAACCAAGATCTGCACTGTGGTGCGCCAATGGAAGGATTCCCAATTCATTTGTCTCGTCTCAGCTGGAATAAAATAATGCAGTCGCGGCGTAGCCTACTTTTTAGCATGAAGCTTTACTAGACTGCACTATCCTCGTGGCCTGACCGAGGAACTTCTGCCTCGAAAATGTTGTGCAAGGTCTTTGTTTCGCCGAACGGAGCGGAACGCCAAGGATGGATTTGTCTGGGGAATTCTTTATTGTAGCTTGTGATTGTTGATTGATCATCAAATTGCGGCATAGCTGTTTTCTTTCTTTCTTTTTCTTAACAAGAAGACGAAAACATTGCTGAAAAAATGTGTGCTTATACTTTAGCATTTTACATCTCATTGCTATCATTTCTGGGTGCCTAAGTTTCGTCGCTTAGCACCGAAATGCACGAGTAGTATTCAACGAGTCGTGGTGCACTCGCTTGGAGTGCTCTAAATTAACCGATTAAATGGGAGTACGGAATGAGCCAATGGGGTGTTCGAGCCAGGGCCGTACCCAGGGGGAGGGTTTCGGGGTTCGAACCCCCTACCTTTCACCGTCGGCTAGAAAAGGGGTACGTGTAAAGTGAAGTGAGATGTATGAGCAACATCGACACTTCACTGAAAATTGTTCAGCAAAAGGAAGTTCCGTTAAGAGTAAAGCGGGAAGCACACGTGCGGTGACACTGCCTGAAAACCGGACGAACCAAGAAGCAGTTCCACATCTTTTTGAGAAATAAAGCACACGGTTGCGTTTTACGCCGGAAGATTGAGAATGTGTCTTTACCGAAACCATAGTTGCGATTCTCGTGCATAAAATACGCTTGCCGTTCGAAGGAGTGGCGTTCGGACTGTCGCATCGGACGTCGGATCGTTTCGTTCTTTGAATCGCTTTTGTTTTGCTATGAGAAATGACAGAAAAGCTGCAGACGCTTGAGTGAGGGCAATTTATATATACCTTGTTTTTATACAGACCACCTTGTCGCTTTGTACACACTTTTAGGAACTTAAATTATGCACTCGGAGACACATACTGTATTTTTTACGGTGCCCACTTTAGAACGGTGGAATTCCGCGGGTAAAATGTCTCATCATGTCGGCGAGAACGGAAGGTTGTGTTGTCATCGCTCGGCCCAAAGTGTGCAGCTTTAAATTACACGGCTGCTCAAAGTTGCTACCCTAACGATTTGCTCTTCTGCCAACTGGCAGCTGCTCCTCTATTGTGCTCTCCGTTGTCTGGGCGTGTCCGACACCCCAGGAAGTAGACCGGTGTGCACTCCGTACATGCACAACATGGTACACCGAGATCCCCCGCGTATCGCTTCAATAGGGTGTTTCTGACATAATTTCGTCCACCATTTTGTTGTGAGCTGTCTGGTTTGTGCCAAACTCGAGCATTCCAAGGATTTGCATGCCCCCTCAAATGCGTAAAGCACAGAAGCTTATGTCTTACCACGCTGACATCATCTCAACCGGTTACGATGCAGTCTTTCAATGTAGTGAATTCGTTTGAAAACACAAACTAACAAATGGCGGATTGACGTCATGTGCAAACAGCCTATACCGGGGTGGTTTTTAGCTACAAGGCGTTGTGCGAAAATTGTGAACAAAGACGCTCTTCCCAGCAATATGTGACACGGCATGCGCTTTACCGATTATGCCAAAGAAAACGTATACAGTTTAGGCTCCTTCGTTTTCAAATAAAACCCGTTATTATTCGATTTTTGCACCCCGAACAAGCCTTATGAAGAACGGGTAAACAAGATTTTCCCCGGGAAACCGGTATTGAAACCCTGCAAGTTTGTGAAAAGTATGAACAATTCTGAATCTGTTCCAAAGATGTTTTCTCAGTCGGTCGTTTGATAATCACAAATCTTTTAATTTTATAGTGACACGGCATAGATTCGCTTCAGAATTGGCGAGATGTTGAAAAGATCCTGGTTCGAGTACCGTTGCTATATCATATACTTAGTTGGCTTTTGTTCTTGTAAAAAAATTTTATGTCTGGGAATCGATTTCTGCTCTCCACTATTAAATGTATACTTGCATATTCGTAAATAAGACCCAAAAAAAAAATCGAATTAAGGAATAATTTCTGAAAAAAAAAGAAAGAAAACTGATTTCTTCACGATTATTAGCCTAATAAAAAAGCGCCCGATTTTTACCCCCGATTTTTGAAAAATATAAAACCAGTGCTTGCGCTATAATTAGTGAGTCCTACACCGGTTTTAGCTATTTTGTGTGCATTTGTGTCGAACGTTGTCTAAGTTATACGATGGCATTTGTACAAGATATGCTTGTGTATATATCTTGCGTGTATAGTATTTGACATTTTCTGCATCTTGGCAATGTATGCTTATGTATAGATACTATAGTCGGTTACAAGTCAAGAAGGTAGGAGAAGCTCCTCCCACAAGTGTGATGCGCCCGTTTCAAATCTCTCCGCAGTCGAAAGGAGAGTTCACTGGAAACGCTCCTTGTTCCGCTTCTAGGGATTCCCACTTGTCTCCGATCCCACTTTTTAAGAAAGCGACCTTTGTATTCATCGGAGAGGGAACCGAGCCCCTGAAAGCAGCCTTTGTATCCATCGGGGGGGAAGCTAATCCCCGAAAGTCGTATTTGTTTCCGTCGGTGGGGGAGAACTCTAATCTCCCTCTCGTGGCTTCCACAATGCTAAGTCAAAGTCAAAAGGTAAAGCAAATATGTACAGAAAGGCAAGACACTCCTCGCGCGCTGGCCGCGACGTCACGGAAACGGTAGGTGGCGGAGGGATATCTGATTCCCTTTGAGGGGCATTTGCCACTACCTTCTTAACCTGTAACTGACTACGGCAGTTTTTTTTTTTTTTTTTTTTTTTTTGTTTACATCACGTGAGTCCTCTCCGCCAATCGTATTCGTCGCTCTGAGCGTTCTCTAGTTTGCTCTGTTTGTCCCTAGATTCCCTACGCAAATCCAGCATTTAGCTAGGGGCGCGTCTGTAAAGCCGGCTTAACGTTGGTGCAACCGGAATTTAAACCCGTGCTTACCTAAGCTCGGTTTAGGGCGCTAAGCCGGCTTAGGAAAGTGCCGCTTTGGGTTAAGGTAAGCGGCACTTTCCTAAGTTAAAATTTTTTTAACTGGGTCCACTTGGAGTCTAAAACTACAACTGGGCTATGCCGGTTCCAGTTGGGAACCAATGGGGACCTAACTGGGAATCAACTTGAAGCAAAGAATTGTAACTGGGATTTATTTAACTCAATTTGTAATCGTGCATATTCTTTTACATATTATGCATTTGTTTTTGTGTTCGTTTTTATGTGTGGACTGCACTTGCAAACACGAGGCACCTAAGAGCCAGATTTAGTATTTTCTTTCCAGGCTGATTTTTTGTAGATGTTTACACTTGGGCCTTCCATCAAACCAAGCAGTTCGAGAAAGGTGTGCCCACCATATACACACTCACGGCTAAAGCTCACTGGGCCACTCGGTCACATATGCTGTCTGGCCCTAGTCTCTGCAGTAGAATGCATAAAGTGTAATCACAGCTGGTGATGGTCGACTCATTCAGTGAGCACGTTGCCCTCGCCGTCCTGTAAGTCTATTAAATAGCAGCGTATACTCTCTCCTGCCCCAACATCCTAACATGCTGCCCCACTTTACATTTCTGCATTTAGTTAGGCTCAACCGACTGTTCTGCCAACCGCTGCATATAAAAATATATGCTGGAATCCTTTCTTTTTGACCTGAGGTTCAAAGATCAAACCCGAATTTCAAGACATTAAGAAATTTTCCAAACATTTTGAACTTCCTCTGTTGAGATATTCTATTATTTTCGAACTTTACCGATTTCCGGGGTTTGAAACCTGATAAGTTTTAAAGTTTGGAAAAAATTGAACCATTGAAGATACTTAGGATATATGTCCAATTTCTCTGAATTATGCCTCAATCATACCTCCTCTACCTGTTTTGAACGAATACTAACTGTTACACGTTATCGATTTCCGTATTCATACTGTGCATATTCGTCCAGCATCAAAACAATCAAGTAATCTCAGTATAATCGCTGTCACTGAGACTTCTAAGCTGCAATCCAAATGCCATCTTACAAAGCCAGTGATTTAATGGTAGCAGTGGTACTAATGACTCTGTAGCGGACAAGCGAACTGGGCAACAGGGGAGAAAGAGGTGGCACGCGGGCAAGAAGGCGCGAGAGGAACACACTGACGAAACAGCTCTGCGATGTATACTAATGTAAATATTTACATCAGTATAGGGAGTATTCATTGGCGGCCATATCTGTGTGCGCGAATTCTGAGCGCGTGCTGATGGCGAGCTTCCACAGTTCTTTTGCAACGTGCATTCAGCACCATCGAGAGTGCCGGTCTTAGCAGCCTATTGATGTGAGCTCGTTCTGAGCATGCGCTCTAAACAGCACTCACAAATATGGCGTCCAGTGAATACTTCCTATACATCGCAGCCTTCTTGAAAGCATGAGAAATAGACGAGATTTCCACATTACCCCCATCCCGCCTTGCGGCTTCCTAAAAATTTACACTTTTGCTTGCTGCTCTTGAGCAATGTCAGTTTGACCTCCCGTGATCTAGGCCGACCGCCTATAGGATGACCACCTGTTGCACAACCTTTTGTGGAAACATTCACTGACTGACCAGTTAATGCGCATGTCTGAAATTCTCGGGCTCTTCCTCAGTATTAACTTGGTTTTCATAATTTTCCGATTGTTTTGGGGTGTCCTGATAAAATTTTCCAAACACCTTGATGCTGACCATGATGATTGCATTTTAAAGACAAACTCACACAAAGAGGCAGAGGATTATTGCCATAATTCATATTAATTGTGTCAGACTGAGAAGGTTGCAATAATAATATCAGCAGGAAACCCTGCATGAACTTTACACACATTAAGGAAATTAAATCTCAGGGGAAATTTTCTGGAGTATTGCGAGAAATTCCCTAGAGTCACGTGCACTTCTGTTTCCTGCGTAATAATTGGTTGGGCCATTCTCCCATAAAATCTCATATGGTGACATTTGATGCAATAACCTTGTATGAATAATTTTCTCTGAACCTTTTTAGTATATTTCACATTACCTTTGGTCTCCTGACAAGCTCCTTATCATGTGACCCACAGCTAGACTACATTATTTTGCTATACTCCCGTCTCTTCACTCTACATGATCGTCTTAGCTACGCACACTTATATTTCTGAACTAAATATTTTGTTTCATTTCTCTGCTTATTCTTCCATCTCCTTTACCTCTATCCCCCCCATATATTTGTCGATCCTTTATTTTACGTTCCCTTCACAATCTTTCATTCATTAATCATATTTCACCCATAGACCACCATTTCACACATAGACCACCATTCACACATAGACCACCATTCATACATAGAGCACCATTCGCTGAAGCGACCTTGAATTTTGTGTGATTCTTCAGAAATAATTTGTATGAAAGGGCAAAGCCTATCTGTCGATCAGTCGAGCTGGAGTTCTATGCGAGCTAGGTTAACCTTTGTGTCTATGCAAGGGAATGATCGATTGAGGTAATGAGTGACGGGATAGCTGGAGATGACTTCCTGAATGTAATTACTGTTTCAGAGGTTAGATGGCACTGGATTCTGAGGAGATACCTTAATTAATAAATGAACTCTCTAAGTGTAGGAACTATTAAACAGGCAAGCAGTATAAAAAGCATTATTCTTGTACATCGTTGCTTATCCAACAGTTTTACGTCTCAAGTGTTCCTCACCACTGAAAGTTTTATGATTGTTACTGTTTTATACTGATTTAATAAATCAAATAGAATAGCTTACCCCCATGTGCTTCCTTTTACTTACACGTTGTATGCTGAGTGCAAAGTCCTGGCTGAAGGTAAGACGCGTTTTGTACACCATGTATTTGTACTAACCTTATAATTGGGAGAAAACATGTGCTTCATCAGAATAGCAACATTGCTGAAGTAGAGGTTTCAAGACACAAATACGCTTAACTCAGAAGCCTGCTTGCCCCTGGAAGGGCATTTTTATGACATCTGTGCAGTAAAAAGCCCACAAGCGCGCTTGTCATTACAAACGCATGCTATACAGAAAAGCGAGACCCACAAAAGCGGTTCTTCCTACAAGAATGTGCCTTGTGGAACAGTTTGAAACAGAGAAAAGAGCTTGAATCCTGGAAGGAGGGCTTCGCCCTTCTATTTGCTGTACGGCGGGAAAGCGGCGCGCCAAGTAACCAGCAAGTGCTCTTCCCCCTGCAGGTATTTTCCTTGCGGGAAAGCGAAGAACCAGCAAACGTACTTGTCCCTTGCAGGATGGGAAACCAGTAGACTTAACATCCCGTATGCGCGCTTCTCCCTGCAACACTGTGTTTTGCAGGAAAGCAAGAAACCCGCGAGTGTGCTTCACCTTACGAATATGTGTACTGCGGAAAAGCGGTCTAGAAAGGCTTCATTATCTACATTTACTGCAAGAAATCCATACGCGAATCTCGGCCTCCAAAGAGCACTTATGGCAATAGGCTGCATTGATTGACTGAACATGACTTTATAATTACCAAGTTATAGTTATCTCAATGGCAAAATAAAGAAACAAAAAACTGATTTCATTTAAATTGCTCTCAAAATAATATTTTGAGAGAAATATTACTTCTCCCAAAATATTAGTTATACTGAAATATGCAAGATCAACCACAGATATATATTTCAGTCTGTCTTTCTGTTTCTATACCTCTCTCTGCTGGTATTTGAGTTTGTATGCATTTTCATGCACTCATAGTTTTCTTGTTCTTGACTCTACCCTTCCCCTTGTTTTGCAATACTTGAGGAATGAGCTGAACATGAGAGAGAGTGCTCACTTCTCCGATTTACTTTTGCCTCGAATAAGTCTTATATTTGCTCGTTATCCTCATATCTATATTACTTGATACTTATTTTACATGGAATAAAAAGAAAATGTGGCTGAAAACAATAAAATGGTTGAGGTTCCAGTAGTAAAATCAATGTTTTTCAAATATCTTGTATAAAAATGTTTGATTTCAATCAACATGGTAAAATCGGCATGAATAAAAATTTAATTACAGTAATTGAATTAATGTAATGTATTTACTTTTTTGGTAATTTGGAATTGTAATTGATGACCTTTGGCTAGAAGGAATTGCAATTATAATTAATTTGCTTTCTAGCATCAGTAATTACACACAATTACAATTACTTTTGCAAGGCTTTCTGGTGCCGACAGAACCTCTCTAAAAGTTTCAGCGTTCGCACGAGCGGCATAGCGCTCGGTGACACACTCGCATACATAAACATGCACACACATGCACAACAGAAGTAGCATCGCATTGTTTGTTGCTTACACTGTGGGCTGTTGCAATCGGTAACGGCAGCGCGGATGGCTGTTGAAATCGGCACGTCGGCCCGCCGATGGACGTCGGCGGCCTTGGTTCGTCGTCTCATGTTTCGCTCACGGGCGAGGCCCGTCGTCACGTAACTCACCGCCGAAATAACGTGACTTCGAGGCGTTTAGCCGGCCAAATGTCTGCTCTTCTTGAAACCCAAGTGAGATACCCGGGCAAGGTCAACCCAGCGAACCTCGGACCCGAACATTACGTCAAGCTCTCGCCCTGCTTGCCCCAAGACACCTGCAAGGACGACGCCTTCAAAAGAGGCTGATGCGTTGATGAATGGCGCCATCGAGTAAGACAACCTCTGCGGTGTGGTGTGCGCGGACGTGTGACGTAACTTGGACAGAGGGTCTTTCCGAGAAGGCGTGGGTGACGAAACTGGTGCACCTCCGCGATTGGTTTCCGCCCGACTTCATGGCAACCGAAATACTTTAAAAGCACGGAGCTCACCAAGATCAAGGCTAATAGCTGCGGCTAGCTGCTGTATAGCCAGAGCTCTTTGCTCCCCTGACATGTAAATAAAGGAGAGTTTTAAACATCGTCGCCTGCTGAGATTCCTGCCCGGAGCTCCGTCCGGATCTGGACCCCACCCGAGCCTGGTCCATCCTGGGGACTCACGTCGGCCGCGACAGGGCTGAGAGACAATCCTTTTTGGAGCCTACCTCAATGGCACCGTGTGGCGCCGTCTGTGGTGCGAGCAGAAAGTAATAGCATAAACATGCCAATATATATATTTAAAGAAAAGAATTGAGCTTCAGCTTTCAGTAGAGGTTGGAGATATAGTGCTGGCAAAAAAGGGCTGTCATCTGTGGCCGTCGAATTAGGAGGGTCAGTAACAGGGTTATAATAATCATCTTTATTTTGGGTGGCCAAAAACAACCACATCAGTCTTCCCCGTGTGGCAGCAACACAAACAATAACACCAGCAAAGAAAAATCCTAAACACACATAAAGTCGACAGACAAATGTAAGATTATCCAAATGACGACGGTACATTGTAACTGATGCAGATATGTAAAGGTAAAGTTGAGCGATGGGATTATATAATGACTGAATCCGAGAGAGAGATGAGGTATTGAACAGTGAGCAAACAGAAGCATACAGAATGTCTGGTTACACATAAAGGAACATGAAACAGTTCAGCTTTAGTTTGCCTGTATTTCAGTTTACAAAGGCGTCGGTGGACATCTTCAAAGGCTCCCACTCTAAAATTACATTGTCGACACTTTGACATCACAATATGGCGGACGTGCCTGCAACAAGCAGGAACATCGTTGCACATCGCATAGGCTTAACAATTCGCTATTACCCATGTGCAATAGGTGTTTGTTGCCTGTAATTACCTTACAGGTGCCATGTGCAGGAATTTGCGGCTCCCGTGTCGACCAAGGCAATGAATTTGTGACCCGAATATGAATGTCTATTATTGTCACTCTGATAAAAGAAATTTTCCTGCATCTCGTGACAGTGCAACCAGGGGTCCGGTTCACTCGTTTCCCGCAGTACGGCACCCAGGCCCAAACCCATGCCATTCAAGAAAGAAAATTGAGAGGGCACGTGCAGTTGTCTGGTAGAAAAGCAGCTTTTCTGCCACGCAATTAGAACCCAGTCGTCTGGTAGCTGTGATGCTTGTTTGAATAAGTCAAAGAAAAAAATTGTTAGTTATCTGGGTTGGCAGCCGTAAAATAGGATGACATTGAGATTATCTCGTGCTTCGTCAAAGTATTAATTTGACACTGTCTTGTTCTCCCACCTTGATACTGCTGTGCTGTTTCCCGGCACCGCCAGAACTTAGACAGAGTGGAACTTCCAGATGTGAAAACTGTATTTCCTTTATCCGGACAAGCGGTGAGCGAGAATACCACAATAAATAATCTTTCTCAGATTGTTTAGCGTGGTATATCGCAAAATCAAAATACCTCAAAAGAGGAGCAGGAGGTGGAGGAAAGAAGGGGAGGAGGAGCACGGGAGTGAGAGAGGGTACGGATGAGAACGATGGGCATACCCTCCCCTCCTCCTCCTCCTCAAGAGCTGCGCTCTAATTCGGCATTACAGGAAGTTGTAAACGTCTAATTTTTATAGTAAAAAATATTTTTGACAATGTTGTGATTAATTACTTTCACAATGCACTTTCAGGTTGTTGGAGTAATCAACCACGTCTCTCCAAACACTGGTGTTTCAATACAATGCTAGTATCGAGCTTAATACTTTGCGACAGTGCATTCGTGTAAAACGTTTCCTTATTGCACCAGTGCACGCGGAGAAGCGCATGGGCTCTCGCAGTAAGCCTTCCCACATAGCACCGGTGTATGAGGAAAGCACCAGCTCCCTTTTGGTAACCTTTCCCACGTTGCACCGGTGCACGCCGAGAAACACCAGCACTCATGTGGTTAGCTTTCTTGCATTGCTCCGGTGCACGCGGGGAAGCGCATGTTCTCTCGCGGTACGCCTTCCCACATTGCACCGGTGTATGCGGAAAACACCAGCTCCCTTTTGGTAACCTTTCCCACGTTGCACCGGTGCACGCGGAGAAACGCCAGCACTCATGCGGTTAGGTTTCTTTCATTGCTCCGGTGCACGCGGGGAAGCGCATGTTCTCTCGCGGTAAGCCTTCCCACATAGCACCGGTGTATGCGGAAAGCACCAGCTCCCTCTTGGTAACCTTTCCCACGTTGCACCGGTTCACGCGGAGAAACGCCAGCATTCATGTGGTTAGCTTTCTTGCATTGCTCCGGTGCACGCGGTGAAGCGCATGTTCTCTCGCGGTAAGCCTTCCCACATTGCATCGGTGCATGCAGAAAGCACCAGTGCTTTTTTGGTAACCTTTTTCGCGTTGTAGCAGGGGCACGCAGAGACGCCAGTGCTCTCGTGGTTAGCTTTCTTGCATTGCTCTGGTGCACGCGGAGAAGCGCCTGTGCTCTCGTGGTAAGCCTTTTTACATTGCACCGGGGCATGCGGAAAGCACCAGTTTCTTTTTTGGTAACTTTTCCCGCGCTGCGTGGTGCACACGGAAAAATGCCAGCGCTCTCGCGATTAGCTTTCTTGCATTGCTCCGGTGCACGCAGAGAAGCGCCGGGCATTCTTTGTAGAGTACCAGAAAAGGGTCCCATGTGCGCTAGCTATTGTTGGGGCAGGATTGATATCAGATGCAGTGTGTTAATGTTATTACTAAGGTATAAGACAAATTGGCACCCTACCAAATGTAAGTGAATGACATCAAAATCGATTTGTAATGCGAAACAATTTATGCACATTATAACACAAAATTCCGATTTCCCCGTCCCACTTCAGACTCGGAAAGAATCCTCGGACTGTACAGTATTGCTCAGTTGTTGGTTTCTTCAGAGCCGATTTGCACAAGTAGCAACTTTCTCAGTCTTCGAAGCATCAAACTTGCCTCGTTTTTGGAGCCTTCTTTTTACCAGATGTGAGGCCCACAAACGTTTTGCTATGATTTCCCCAGCCGTCGCCTCGACACAAAATAAAGGCAATCTCTACAAAATAACTATGTGGTCAGGTTAACAAAACTCTGCTGGAAAAGTCTGAGAATTCTGAAAAGACAACTAGGTAGGCTCCCGGAGATAATGCAGCAACATAACCTCTTCTGCACGGGAAAGATGATGCTATAATGTTTTTAGATCAAGAATGTCATAATTGGGAAACCAAATAAGCTTTCTTTTTTTTATTTCACCATAATAGATGCTGACTCTATCAGCAAAAATGACACGTTAACAATATGCAAATAAAGTGGAGAAATAGCCCATAGGCAAACACTGCAGCAAATCAGCCTGCATGGTGGCTCACGTGCAGCAGAGTGAGACAATAAATCTTAGCCAATATTGCAAGCTTAAAAGGCAGTCTCCTGTTTGAGACTTCAAACCCAACAAAATCATTAGCCCCTGCGTAGGCCTGGTTCGCTGCTTCACACAACACTCTTCAATAAGTTCATTCTAACGCAAAAAAGCCTGGTGGTCCATGGGCACGAACGGTTATCCTGTGTTATGGCGAATTCCACTAGGCGTTTTGGAACGCGCCGGGATCGACTTTTCTGGAGCGAGCCTATTTCACTGGGCGATTGGGATCGAGACGGACGTGTTCCACTGGTCGTTTTGGATTAGATTTCGCTCCAGATCTCGATCTGGATCCGAGAAAAGTCGCTCCTCCTATTTCGGCGGATTCAACCGGAAGCCAGCCGGGCCAGCCTCGGCGCACACACGTGACTTCCTTTCTCGCGGGGCATCTCGCCTGATCTCGCCCGTCTCGCCCCAGAAGAATTCGTAATGGACGCTCGGGAGGTGCCGCCTGTACCGCCCGCCTTGCTGCTGCTGCTGCTTGACGACGGTTCATCGTCAAGTTGCTCGAGCAGCTCCTCCCAGCAGTAGCGGCTCGAGTAGCAGCGACGACGAGAATTCTTCTCATGTCCAGCATGGGTTCGTCTGTCTTTTCGCATTACCGCAGAAGAGACCTACCTGGACACTTCACCAGGAAGGAGGAGATAAGGTATTTGTCGCGCTACGGGCATTCCGGCAATCTTTGCATGAATCTCCTAAGCCATCAGTCAGTCAGAGTCTTGAGAGGAAGGAAATCAAAGGAAGTGTTGCTAAGCCATTCCTGCCGCTTGTGCGTCGTACATGTGTTAGCGCCGCGATTGCGAAAACGTCTTCGAAACTACCGCGGCGGCCGCGGAAAGGGGATTCCCGGGTAGGTGAATGACGGGAAGGCATCCGCCGATCCCAGAGCAGTGGTCATGTTCCACTGGGGATCCGTAGGTGGCGCGACCCCGTTCGGATCGTCTGCTCCATTCCGGATCTAGTCAACTGATCCCGGCGCGCTCCAAAGCGCCCATTGGAATTCGCCATTAGGAAGTTGCTTACACAACTTCATTTGCACAATATGGCCCAAGCTTTTGTTACATCAGAAAACCCCAATTATCGTCCTACACAACTTCCTAGCACAGAACATTTCTCGATCCGCCACCCCAGAATGCGCTCCCTAGCGCATTCTCGGGTGGCCGAGAACTTAGCCGAGAAACCTAAATTAAATAAAAAAGAAGATTAAAAGCATCATACATCAACAGTGAAAAAGTTAACACTATTAGAACAAAGGGCCATGTCATGTTCAATAATTGAGAAGTAGTTGTAGAGCTTGTAATTAAAAAGTTAATTGACAAATTTGAGCTAATTAGCCAACTGACTGTGATGAATATTTCACCATTCAATGTCTGCAGAGCTCAAGAAATGGATCAATTAACACGGTATCAATACAATGGTCATCTCAATTTTAAAAAATTAAAACATAAGGTGAAATTAAGTCATTAGTTAGCTAAGAAACTAAAATTATTTAATTAACTTTTTAATTTTTCACTTGAGGACACATATTGCTTTTGGGGAATGGACCATTTTCAAGTAACGAGCGCCGTCCGGGGAGTTGTCTGCGAACTACAATAGAAGAGCAGCCCAACATGCTTCCGCTTGTCAAAACGCATTAGCATTGTGCCGTTGTATCGATTTTCAGTGCTTTTTATACCCCATACTAGCGATACTAAAAAACAAAGCGTCAAAATAGACTAAATACGCACGAAGATTGATGCTGACGATGTTGCTGTCGATTTTGCAGGGCACCGCGTACCGGTGTCCTGTGAAAATGGCGACAGCGGGAGTGTACGCATGCGCAGAAGCTTACTGGAAAAAGGTCCATTGAAGCTTAACCTCAATATGTTCTAGCAGTGCAGTCAAATTTTGATAAAGAAATTTCTAGTAGGTGCTACTGGGTCCAGAAATGGCACCCTGATACACGGCATCAAACTGAACCTGAAACACTGTGCAAGAGCGCCGGTGAATTTATTGTTCCACTCTTTCCTTTGCGTACCTGCGGCCTGGCACGTGGATCGGTGTTATCGCAGCCGGCTCCGCTCGAACAAGTGAAGCCAGCTGCAATAGCTCCGACCCACGTGCCTGCGCCGTGACACAAAGATGGTGTCACTGGCACTCTTGCCCTGGCATTTTCTCCTTGGGGTCCTGCTGGATCCTGGCCCTGGCCATCTTTTCCAGGATGTTCCGCACTTGCTTGCCCATGAACACAGCGAGTACCTGCACACAGTACTTGACATTAGCACCAAAGCTGACAGTCAGCCCAACCTTTTCAGCTGGAGCCACCTCAGTCGTTCAAATTGTTAAGGAAGATTTCAGAGCGAAGGTGCTGTTCCTTTAAACTCTACAAGACACCCATGCGAAAATGTCTAACTGGGACCGGTTGGCATCTCAACTGGTTTCAACTGGTACTAGCTGGTCCCAAGTCGGAATCAGCTGGGACAAATAGGAGTCCAACTGGAACTAGCTGAAAGGTCAAATGGCTTAAACCATTCCCAATCGGGAGTCAACTGATTTGACCACGCCCAGTTGGGGAACGGGTAGGGCTGAACTGGGACTAGTTAGTCTTAGTTGCGATGCCAACCGGTCGCAGTAAGACATTTGCACCCGTATTCACCAGGCGCGGCTAACTAGCGGCGTTTTAAGGTTAGTAGCACGACTAAGTAGTTGCGAGCTAAACGAGAAATCCGCGACTAACGAGCGATTATGTTCTGCGGTATTCACGAGCGCGAAGCGAGCGGGTGACTATCTAGTCAGAACTAAGAAGCGGAAGTGACACAAAAAGATAGGTCACGGGCACGCGAACTTCAACGCCGCTGCGTAAATGGGTATTTTATCCTATAAAAACTAATATTTAAATGTTTATCAGGAAAAAAAAGTTACAATGAGAGACATATTGTCTTAGACAGAGTTTTACAACGAAAAATGTCAAAACAACGCCAGGGAGAAACACGGAAGCCGCATTGCCAGCGACATAAACGAATATGGAAGCGCCCGTAAATGCGTTTCTTCGCGCCGTCCACCGCCCTGCCGAGATCGCTTTAGCAATGTCTCTGGCCGTTGAACATGGCTATTTAGTCAATATTTGCTCCTCCGATTCTTTCTAGATATGTCCCCCAGCGTTCCGAGACAGTAAGTGCTTTGTTATAGCGCTGGCGGTCAGCGGTGATACGAGTCGGCCATGGCGCTAAGCCGCTAGTCGCCTGCTAAACACCGGCCAAACTAGCCCTACCCCATGACTAAGATTTGTTAGTCGACTCCTTAGTCGCACGGGGCGACTAGGCCCTAAACACGACCGGTGAATACCAAGCGCTCACTTAACGGCGACTATCGCTTGCCACGTGATCATTTTAGTCGATGACGTCGCTAGTCAGTGGTTAAACAGGCACTACTCGCGCCTGGTGAATACGGGTGTTGGAGTTGGAGTTTAAATTATTTTCCCATTCCCAGTTGGGGTATGTACGTACACTGAGGACAGAAAGATGCATTTCAGCGATCGGAAGGCACCCAGGGAAAACCAGACGGAAGAGAAAACCGCTGCGCAGGGCACAATAGTTAAAATGGCGGGACGTCTTCCTCGAAAATGTTTAACTGTTGTGACTTCCTGGGTGGGAGCGCTGCCACGTCCTATCAGGACTTCACCTGTGCAACGCGGAAACATGGGTGAGCACCTTTCTTCACGCGAGGGGGAGAAAAGCTGAGGACTTCACTGATGCTGACAGACGCCAGCGGCTAATCTTTCACCTCGCACGAATGCTAGCTCTGAAAAGGCGATTAAACTGTCGCCACTGGCTCATGAGACAGCTGAAGCGCATGGGAAGCAAGGGCGCGCTTGCGCCCCCGCCCCCCAGTTTTCAGAGTGGCGGGGGGGGGGGGGGGGGGGGGGGGGGGAAGGCATGGTGTTTTGCCATTCCGGAAACAGCAGCCACTGGGCAGGGCAAACACTGGCCGGCGGCGCTCAAGGGATACCAAGGGCACCGTCGCCGGCCCTTTGGGGGGCGGTGGGGTGTTTGGTTTGCTCTCCCACTTAAAAACAAGTTGGTACGGCACTGCCAAAGCGTTCCTCGCCGAGCTGCACTACGCTTTCTTCAACCCGGAAACGTGGACTTCACCGAACCTATTATTTATTTTCATCCTCGGTTTTTGACAATAAAGACCGGTCAACCTTCCATTTTGTGCAGTGTTGGATCCAACCAACATTCTGGCTCGCCATGTCCGCGGGTCAATTTTCAGGTCACGTTTTTACGGCCATCCTGGCAATCGTCGCGCTCTTTAGTGCAGCGGCATAATGCACGTTCGTACCTTGTCGCCCATCCGGCTTGGGTGGATGTCGTCGCGGCCGATCCACTGGTGCCACTCGTCAGCCAGCCCGTCGAGGAACCTGAAACCTTCCCTGCGACACGACTCCCGCAGCAGCGAGTTCACCTCTCAGTATCGATTATTCAGAGCCTGGATCTCTGCAGCGTGACTACGCTGCCATTTCAATGAACAGGACCTATTCTTCTGTCTTGGAAGAACGGCAGAAAAGGCGATCGCCTCATTGGGTTGGGTTCACAGAGCTGGGCAGCAAGACGACAATATTT
Organism: Ixodes scapularis; assembly: GCF_016920785.2. Classification (NCBI taxonomy): domain Eukaryota; kingdom Metazoa; phylum Arthropoda; class Arachnida; order Ixodida; family Ixodidae; genus Ixodes; species Ixodes scapularis. The sequence goes on along the minus strand of NW_024609857.1, from coordinate 41,600,264 downwards.
GTCGATGTAGACGCTTGCACTAGTATTGGGGTTAGTAGTGCCGACGTGCAGGATGACAGGATAAAAATCGGGTCGCCTCTCAAACGCCTGGGAAAACAACTGCTCGATCCTAATGTCACTAAACGCCGCAACCTCAGCAGCCATCCGGTTATTCAATCGGAAGTACTGGTGCAAGCACTTCACCATCGAATCGCCGGCTACCGAAACTCTGGGCATAAATGCTAAACAAAACGCTTCAAATAGTGCGAAAATTAGTCAAAATAGCTTGCGTGACTGGAGCCGACGGCAGCGCGGGCAGGAAGGAATGGTAAGTACATACGTGCAGTACGGGGCAGGCGGAACTACAGCCTACAGGGCCAGACGCGAGGCGCACATGGTAGGGCACGTATCACAACAAAGGCAACATCCAGGGCCGTGGATGATACGTTACTTCCTCCTCTTTTACTACCTTCTGTTGTGTTCTCTTCCTGCCCCAGTCTCAGGTTTACAATCATGTTCACGTTACTTCCGGCGTCGGAGGAGTGACTTCCACACGGCCGTCTCTCCTCTGACGGGTCTACATCACTTCCGGCGTCGGAGGAGTGATTTGCACACAGGCCTCACTCGTCATACGGCGTCGGAGGAAGCACTCCCACATATATATAGTGCAAAAAAAAAATATTAGTATATGCATCGCCGAACGCTGTTTCTCCACCCAAAGTAGCCCTAGAGATCCGAACCAGATGCCAAGGTTTCAGCACTAACCCTTATCTTATTCAAATGTTATGAATGACTTTTTTTTTAAATTTATATCGGAAAAATGGAAGCAGACCGACCTCTTGAATACATCGAGCTCTACGGCGCCAGTTACCGAAGACGGGCGAATATGGGCCCCATGTTCCCATTGAAAGTTTCAGAAAATCAGTTATAACTTTTGCATAAGATAACGGTCAGTGCTGAAACTTTGGCTTCTGGTTCAGACCTCTAGCACTACGTTTGGGCGGAGAATGAGCGTATGGTGATGCTATTTTTTTTTTTTTCGGTTAAAAAGAAGAATTTATTATTTGCGTGTGTGTTTGGGGGGCCACGTTTTAGTTTTCGAGATTTAAGAATCGTGTTTTCTCAGCCCGGGTAAATAAACTACGCATCACCGGAAAGAACGCGGAAGTTTGAGAACATGGCGTTACCTGGATCAAAAGACAATTGAGAAACACGAAAAGTTTTTTTGAGCCGACGTCCACCTAAGCCTAACAACGCCAAAACAAGAAATAACTGTTTGGGTGTGGCTCCGCGACGCACTCAAATAGTGCAACTCAATGCTCAGCATGATCCGACGGAGGAGCGTCACAAGACACTGCCAAAAAAAATGGTCAAGGCTCTCGTAGTATCCCGGGTATGCTGCGGAGCACGCCACTATTGGCTCACAGCAAGGCAATGGGAACGTCTCGAAGCTTTGAACAACCACGCTACGAGAGTTATCACTGGACTGCCCCGTTTCACTCCTCTCGTCAAACTGAGGCAGTACGCGCAGTTGAACAAATTGCACGACGTCATGGATGCAAGAAGGAACACGCACGACAGAAGAGGCATCATGCGAACCTAAAAAAATTGGTAGATGGCCTCCCAGAGCGGCAGAAGCAACTCCCTTCGTGGGAAGACCTCGCGGCCATCACAAGCAGCAACCCTCTAAGGGCATGCACGAAAGAGGACACCAAACAACTGGCCCGCAGGGTAAAAGCACACAACAAAATGGTGGAGAGCTGGAAGCAAAGCAAGACCGTATAGTTGCTGCTTATGCGGACACTGCATCGCTTGAAGGCCCCGTCACCTTCAAGTCGGCTGCCGTGGTATTCCCAGCACTTCGACTCGAGGCAATTGAAGCATTGCCCCCTACGGTGTCGACAAAGGGAGGAGAACTGGCAGCCATCCGCCTTCCAGTAGAGACGGTCGTCGTCACTCAAGCCACCGACCTCCCAGGGAACCTCAGGATCTTTACGGATTCACAGGAGGCGGTGAAAGAGTGTCGAAGCAAAATAGCCCTAGCGTACAAGTACGCAAGATCAAGAAGCTCGCCACGACACTTAGGACGCGGGAAGTCATTACACACTAAAAGTTTTTACACCTTTAAGGGTGTAAAAGGGGTGTTTTGGCAATTTACACCCTTGACTACACCCCTTTAGCACCCTTAAATCAGCTACTGCACCCACATTATTGTACCGAGAGGGGTGTTGTTTCGTGTTACACCCTCCATTTAGTGGAGGGTGTGAGAAGGGTGTAGAAGAGGGTGCTAAATAATAATATGAAAGGATTTCTGAAACCTTATATGTGGACCTCCCCATAAATGTATAGGTTAAATTTATGCTTAAAAACATCGGTTGTTAGCAGTCGTTTTTTATAATGTTAGTTGTAATTCATGCAAATAGTTGATAATAAAGTGCCTCTCCTGCGTGCAATTTTTTGTGTTCACAAAATTTTATACGAGTTCATATTCAATTTTCTTAAAAATTACTCCATCCACAAAAAATTGGAAACCAGGGAGAAATTCTGAATGCTATCATTTTTTACAAATATTTATTGATCGAAGTGTAGCAGTAAGAAAATCAGTCTCCAGTTTACTTCTGACAACACAACATGAAATCAAAATATAATATGTTTGACAAATATTCATGACATGCTGCCAGAACCTGTCACATTACCATGTCAACCTATGAAAAATATTGATTTGAAAATATGACGACATGCACAAGAACTCACACACATAAAGAAGCAGAACCCATAAAAAACCAGTCCGAGACATAAGACTTCCTAAAATATGGGCTAATGCAGTATCCTGGTGTAGATCACACAAAATCTGGAGAACCAGGAGAAAAAAGGAGACATTTGACTTTACTGTCGACAGTGACATCATTCTATTTTTACATTTATCAAAAGAAAAAAACCAAGAAAAATAAGCTGTCTTGTCCAACCATTTTAAACAATCAAAAAGCTAATTCTACTCAGTGTGTGTTGTCCAACCAGTTATCGCAGCAAGAGTCAACTGAGAAAAGGTGACAGTTGTTTTCACTGCCTGTTTTTCGACTGTCTCTCATCGTTGTTTAGCTAGTTTCTGCAGAGAGCACCAGAACTGAGTGGGCTACCATTCAATGATCCATGAAATCTCATAGCAATGAGTGACGTGCGCTTATAACAGTCTGTCCTTTGTGCTCCCGCATGTATAATGGTTCTGTTGTACAGTCTGTCAGTGATGTTACAACTTTGAATTCTTGCGTCGCACGGACAACATAGACGTGAAAGTGCTCGTCGAACCGGACTGTCTCAAGCACATTCCCCAAAGATAAAAGCACTTTGTTAACATAAAAAATTTGACATATATGCAGAAATTCGGGCAGAGCATCGTCAGGAACACTTTGGACAAGAACACATCCTGTTTTGTAGACCCTGCCTTCTATGCTCACAGAGTTCGCTACGAATGAATCAACAGTTTCAAGATCATGCTGAGAGATAAACTCCTTGACGCATTCAGGAAGATGTTCACAAAGTATGGGGCGACAACCTGTTGTGATGGGAACGCTCTTCTCACCAACAGCTGCAAAAGAGAAACACTGCAAAAACTGATGCCTCACTGCTAGACTGTGCGAAAGACTCTTAAAGTTGCGGATTTTACGAGCCATGTCTTTGAAATATTGGTGCTTTCCCTCGAAGCGCATCGCCCAAAGTTCAACTAATGGTCCAAACCTTTCCATGCACGACGGATAGTGAATAAGGTAGTGCATTTTGCAAGGAACTTTAACAGATGGGAACAATGTCTTGAAGTCGAGACAAAAAAAATGAATCTTCCTTTGCAGGTAGCCAATGTGCGAGACTGGGATTTTCCGGCTCATGATGATATCCATGATTTCGCGAAAAAGCAAGTAAAGTTGCCATACTTCGTGTTCTGTTGGAACACATTCGCCAACGAAAAAGGTTAGATGACGAAATAGGCAAAAGACCTGCGTGGCTGATCCTTTCATGGTTGCCTTTCCTTTAAGAAATTCACTAGAAATAGGCTCTGGCTTATTTCGCGCATCACAAGGGTCATAATTCCACTCACTAATTTCCTTGTTTAACTGTGCAAGAGTAAAAAGTCCTTGTGATATTAAGGAAGAAATGATGTGTCTTAGTGCAAATGGTATAACACCCTCGTGCAAGTCGTGCATAACGTCAGGCGGAAAATGCTGTGTGGCATTGAACCCCTGGCATGTAAGAGCACAAGCTGCAGTGACCCCATACAATGATGCAGTTGGCAGTCCAGCCTTCAACATGTTCATATGATGCTCGTGACCTTCCGGTGTGCGCAGCACGAAATCGGTCTCCAGGTGCTTGTAGTTGATTTCACAGTGCACGGCCATGCAGAACCTGCAAATCCTACCTTTGTTGAAACTACGTTTAAAGCCTCCCATTCTATGGCTCGACAGATTATCCCCAGTCAAAACAAAGACTGACCCTCTCATCACTTTTCCGTTTGCAACTATGCCTTCAGTTTCTAATCTGCTCACATCCTCAAGCAAAGGTGCAAGAATCTTAGGCAGACCATAGGAGTCCACATGGTGGTCATTCACTAAAAGTGCCAGGTGCATTCCTGATAGCGCAGAGCGGAACCTTGCAGGAAAATTCAGCACTGAGAAATACACGGCGGTCATCTTATGCTTTCCTCTTTTGCTGCCCAAAGGGTTGCACACCTCAAATTCATCAGTATATAACTGCAGGCAGATTTTGTGATGGTCACCTTCAAAGTAGGCATGGTCGCGAAATGCACTGCCATCAAACACAGAACACATATGGTTGTCAACCTTTGTGTAAGCATTAAAGTCACCCGATAAGGTTGGATGTTCAAGGATACACGTGAGGAGATCACAGAGCGGCACATACTCCATGGTGTCGTCTTTTCCATTGCTGTTGGTTCCTAGCACTACTGTACGGGGCTCAACAAGTGGAAGATGTGTCCTCCAGAACGCGTTCCGGCCAGCTGTCGTCAGTAGCCGGTCCAGTTCGTCAACACAGAATAGCTCCCTCACGTTGGCGGCCACCTCGTTGTTGAGCTGGAGTTGTTTATGTTCCAAAATGGATTTTACGAAAGAAATCACATCATTTGTGATTTCATCTAAGGTTGATTCTGGAAGTCGCCTTCCCTCTTTCCACTTGAGAAGGAGAGCCAGCTGCTTTACACAGCCGCTTGGACCCTGGGTGGATTCACACACTTGTGAAGTCTCTGTACGCAGCTCCTCTTGCCTTTCTTCTGCGTCCGGATTACTCTGTACACCAACGTCATCACTTTGAAAGGCATCCCCAACACTCGGTGCTGCATCCACCAGTTCATTCGCTCCCACGGCTCTTTCTCTTTCGACTGATCCAGGGTGATTTCTGTACACATGTTTTTTATAGGAAGCGAAGAGTTTAAATGTCCGCATGCAGCCACTTAGGCCGCACACCCAGTTGCTTTCGTACCCATGAACTGAGTGAAAGTGCCTGAATAGTGCCCTCAACGAAAAAATGTGGGACGCACACCTTGGGCACCGGAAGTATCGGACACCTGGCATCTGAAAAGAAAGAAGCCCTCTTTTCATTGATATGACCTTCGTTACGTAAGTTTGATGCTCACACTACACGCAATCAACAAGAGGCAAAGTGCAATGTAACGTTTCTAAACCCGAGAAACACCGAAAAAGGAGATGCACACACAAACGAAAAAAAAAAAAAAAAATACACGCAGTCTCTAACACAGCTGTGAACTCTTTGAGACGGTGGGTGTGTGGTCCTTTTCCGTGTCTCATTTCTGTCCTCTTGTGTTTAAAGTTTACCAACGTTTTAAATTTACCTTCTTGCCTGTGCCTTTACTCTTCCTTCAGTTGCACTGACATGCAGGTATCGAAGAAATAAAAATCGAGAAGAGACAGAAAGGACAAAGTCGTGCCTTGTCCATCCTTTTCCTTTGTGTCTTTTCTGTCCATGTTTTCATTTCAAAGGACCGAGGAAACATAAAGAGCACAATCTCTTCCGACATTAAACATTACAATGTGGCGTGAAGTATGTAATTGCAATAAATTAATTTCTGCGTCAAGATAAACTAAGTTGGAAGTAAGTTTAGAGAAGATAAATTATATCATATGCCATTAGTCAGTATCATATATAAAGTTACTCGCTTCTTTTTGCCGTACTGAGTCATCGCTTGCGAACATGACTCTAAACGACAAAGCATAACTTTTATTTGGAAATATTTGTAAAACATAGAGCACGGCCACTAAACACGATGACAGGGTACAAGAAAACACATATTTTCAACTTTCAACACACAAAGTATTGTCGAGTTAGAGCAGGGGTAACCTCGCTTTACTGCAGTGATGTGATTGGCCTAAGCCGTTTTGGAGCACCCTCTGGAGCAGCCAAAACAGAGTTGTGGAACAGCAAATCTGGCTTTTGGAGCAGATATCCGTAGAGAAAAATATATATTCATTTCAAGTAGTGGACAAACGAAGGACACATTGCTCGCCGCAATCAACCAATTATTGTTAACATAGACCACCTGGGAGTCTTTCAACATGTAACTGAAATGCCAATGACATGACACATTTTGTAATGCTTCAGTTTGTGGCGATAGCCATTGAAAAAAGAAGATCGCGTGGAATAAAAGTGCCACATCAGCTCGATTTTGGAATTTGTCAGACGTAGCCGCTTTTCGTCTGTCTTTTTCTACATTTGGTGACCCGGACGTGATACAAATATATCGGACCACATGTTTAAATTTATTTGAAAATGACCAGCTTAGTAGTAGATATCACATTATTAGGTTTATTAGTAATACAATAAATGGAAGCAATCTCCGACTGATGAAGCACGTAACTACTGCCTTGTAATGCAAAATTGTCGCGCGAGCGGAGATGGCTGTTCGATCGAAACCATGCCACTCCGCTCCGCCTCAACTAATTCCCAAAATTGTATGCAAAATGTAACTGTCCAACATACGAGAAAAAAAAAAAAAAAAGTCCAGCGGCACGTTCTTGCCAAGGCGGCAAACGAGGTACAAGCTAAACACAGAAAGAAAGAAAGAAAAAAAAAAAAGAAAGAGGAAAAAAAAAAAAAAAAAACCTGAGCGCATCGATGCAAGACATCGCGAGCCAGGATCAAAAAGTTCTTGGATCGGTTTGTGCAACGACTGAACTCGAGAAAAAATAAGCACGCTGTGCGGGTTCAGCATGCGGACATTGCGTTCTTTGCTTTAGCTCACTTCTCTTCACCAACTTCCTTTCGCGGCTCATTTTTCACGTACCCGGGTACGTCTCGAAAGAAAGCCTACCGAGATTAACCTAGGTAATCAATACTTCGACACTGCAGTCTTTGAGCTTAAGGTATGTTTGTAGTAGCGCATTAAACAAGAACAGGATTGTCCTTACGTTTCAGTTCAGAAAGTGCCATTACTGCAGTGACGTGGGGACGGCAACACCCGATGTCGTGCGACCACAGTGACTGGAAGGCAGGGACCAAATATGGTTGGCCACGGCCGTTGCTTTTAGGAGCGAGTGCTTCAGCCCATAAAATCACTCCCGCCGCGCAAAAACATGGTTTCGTTTCACAGCATGACGGCATGGCTGGTAACCAGCACGCTAGCGTCGTAGCGTCCGCACATGCCCATGTCTATGATTAAATTTTTTTTTTAAAGACGCGAGACTAGAGACGGCAGGAAAAACCATGCAAGACCAGATGAACGATTGATGCAGGGTACTGTGTCGGACGGCTGCTTGAACCACCTAGCTCATGTGTGCTCAATTACGGTACCCGGTTTAGTTTCGGTTTTCAAAGGCGACCAATATTCGTCCTTTGGCGCAGGCTACCGTAGCAGGACGTAGCGGGGTTAGCCCCTTGGCGCAGTTTGGGGCAGCAATCACATCAGTGCTATAGAGAGTGGCTCCAGAGAAAGCCGCGTGAAGGGAACGGTGCGAAAACGAAACTTGCCGAAATAGCGGGAAAGAACGGAAGGAAAGGCGGCATCCCGATTTCTTTCCCACCAGCATGTTCATTCGCCCGCTCCGCCAAGGCTGCCAATTTTCGGTGGCTCTGCTCTGAGGAAAAAGCTGACTTTCTCTCTCCCCGGCGCTTCTTCCACGGCGAGATTTTGTGGCGGGTGGAAGATAACGCGGAACGCAGCGTGCGTCAAATTGACAGGAGCAGGCAGAGACCGAAATCAACGCGTCCTGGGTCATATATACCTTTGGATGCGTACGACGTCGCTCGGATGTGATGCTCTGCAGTGGCTGTTTCGTTAGTCAGGACGGGAAACCGAAGCAAGTGTCCACACGGCCACACCACGTGAGTGGGGACAACGTGGTCAGGACGGGGAACCGAAGCAGGTGCCCACGCGGCCACTCCACATGAGCGCAGCCAACGTAAAGTGAAGCCGTGACAGCCCTCCACGCGCTGCGAGCAGTGCCAGCAAATGCTGGACCAGCGTTACCAGATGGAAAAAAAAATCGAAGTCAGTAGATGGGCCCCATACATATCAGTAGATCACCAAACAACCAGTAGATACTAAAAAGAAAGTAAAAAAAAGACCTTTGTGTATTTCTCATTGGTCTTAATACATAACATAACATCATAAATAATATACTAAGAAACACACGTAGAAATTAGTTGCGTTTTTTGCTTGCAGCATTTTTTTTTTAATTCCAATTTCCAGCGGCCAGGTGTAAAACACATTTTTTTCCAGAAAGCAAAATGATTACCCTTAGTACTTTCCAACGATGTAGGTACATTCCCATGCTGTATTCAACGAGCTTGTATATACTTTTTTTCTTTTTGGAGGGGGCCGGAGGTGTAAAATGGCCGCTATCTGAAGAGTTGCCGCTTCTCATAGTACGTGGACGAGTGGACGACACTGATCTCTATGACAATTGTGGACGAAACCAAGCAAAGCCAAAGACGTATCCGTTCCGAAAGTACGCGCGTACGCGCCTGCGTTGGCCATTGAGATCAGTGGCGTTGGCTGCATACGGCTTTGGGTAGATGAATCGAAGGATACGTAGATGCATATGTATAGTTTCGTTCCTAATAATTTCACATGCGTTTGATGGCTAACATGAGAACAGCCCTTCAAAATTGTGCATTGCTGTGCCCTTGAAATGTTTTTTCATTCTGTTGAAAAGAGGTCTCCGACACTCCACTCAACTTTGGCGGGGTGGCGGAGAGCAATATAGAGATCAATGGCGGAGTGTGGCAAAGCCGGCAAAGCAGCTCGACCATGAGCACCATGAGCTCGGCGCTCTATGCGGTGCAAGGTGCCGCCATTACTTTCTGGACGTTGCCTGTTTACGCCGTTTACGTATCCTCAATTTTGAGAGCTGTCGAGTAGTAAACTTGTTAGTGAGCGCGTTGGTAATGATATAGGTTTCAGAAAGAGTTATATACGTAAAGACAGGGGACGGGACAACATATCTTTCAACTTTCAACAAACAAATGATTTATTGCCGGACGCTTCTCCTTCGGAGCTCCACTACAGGAGAGGGAAAGTTAAAAGGAGGGAGAAGGGAAAGAGGGGGCAAGACAAGGCCCCGGGAGGAAACTGCGGGAAAGTAAAGCGCAGAGACAGCGGGAAGGAGAGGAAGGAAGGAGGCATCCCAATTTCCCTCTCAGGAGCAGGGACCACTCGCCCGGCCCGTCAAGGACGTCAACTCCGGTCTAAGGAATGTCACCTCCCTCGACAGCCCGCTGTGTTCGCCCCCGCAACGGTCTCCCTGTGTTCTTACACCTCCCCTCATCGCCCTCCCCTCTTTCCCCATCGCCTCCCCAAGTCGAGCTCTGAGCGGCTAGCCGCCCCAGTAAATCTGTAGCTGCAAGTCGAAAGCTGTGTCGTCTGTTTCGTCCTCTTGTGTGTTTCTTTCGTTTTAAGTCAATGGAAATGTTCTTCGGCGCCTCTTTTATGGCGTACGCCTCCACGATCTCGCGCCCGTAGCGGTTCTTGATGGCCCCCTTGGGAGCAGGGGCGGATTTAGAGGGGGGGTCCGGATGTCCTGACCCCCCTCTTGAATTCTGCATGTGTAAAATTTAGGGCGTGAAACGAGGGAGAGGGGGGGGGGGGGTCCTAAACATGTGGTGCGCTGACCAACACCTGACCCCCCCCTCAGGAAATTCCTGCATCCGCCCCTGGTTGGGAGTCCTCGTCGTTTTTTTTTCTATTTCTCTCCTATGTTCGCGCAGGTGGCAGTTGAGGCCGCGCCAAGAGGCACGCGGCCCCTTTCGTTCCCTGCGCGGTCGGACGGGTGTATTCCGTGCCCTTCTCGTGCGGGGCAGAGTACATCGTACAGACGGGCCGCTGCCTCAACGACCGCCTGCGCGAACATGAGAGAGAAATAGAAAAAAACGAGGGGGACTCCCAACACCCCATGGTCCATCACCTCAAGGTTTGCGCTCCATGTGCCCCCGAGTTCCCGTCCGCGCGTGTTCTGGGGGCCAACAAGAACCGCTACGGGCGCGAGATCGTGGAGGCGTACCCCATAAAAGAGGCGCCGAAGAACATTTCCTCGGCCTCGCTGTCGCTGTCGGAGAGAGAGGTGACATTCCTTAGACCGGAGTTGCCGTCCTTGGCGGGCCGGGCGAGTGGTCCCTACTCCTGAGAGGGAAATCGGGATGCCTCCTTCCTCCCCCTCCTTCCCGCTGTCTCTGCGCTTTACCGCTTTACTTTCCCCGAGTTTTCTCCCGGGGCCTTGTCTTGTCCGCCCCCTTCCCCTTCCCCCTCCTTTTAACTTTCCCTCTCCTGTAGTGGAACTCCGAAGGAGAAGCGTCCGGCAATAAATCATTTGTTTGTTGAAAATTGAAAGATGGTGTTCTCCCGTCCCCTGTCTTTACGAATAGTAAAGTGTTTTTGTTTAAATTCTTAGTTTTGGCGCGGTTTGTTCCTCAAGTATTTTCCGGAATATATTGTGTGCTTAAGCTACACTAGGTGGCGCAAGCTGCCACATATACACCATTAACCATCGGTTCAGCCATCTATCCACCCACAGCCTTCACCCACTTATCGTTCCTTTGTTCTGTTTGGCGCGTTACTTGCGGTGGTGACGAATGACGGTTGGCGAGTTTACCGAGTTGACGAGCCAAACGAATGTCAGTATTTTCGCGCCTAGCTGCTCGCGTGGCTTTAGCAGCGTTCGACAATGCCGCCCGTGCGGTGTCTGGTCACCGTGCCTCACCTAAAGGCTGCCAGGTCTTTCAAGCTCGAGGATGGATCGGTAAACTCTTTGAAACATGCGGTGGCTACGTGCCCCGTTCTTGGGAACTCCATCAAACTGTCTTCTGTCAGGTTTCAGGCAAGTGCCTCGTTTCTGTTGACATTTTCCCCGTGCTCGAACTGTAGCAGGTCACAGTAAGCTAAGTAAACGAAGGATAGAGAAGACACCGAACTGCGAAGCTGTGAACCACCTAATCCAGAAAAAAATATCGAAGTGATAAGATTTTAACCGCCTAAACCACCGTCATCTTCGAATCTATCTTGGAAAGGGTACATGTTATATGAGGAAATGACGTTTTAGCGCGAAGAGTAAAGTATAGGCTCCTTGCACATGACGTCATTTCCGATACCCTCCAGAGAAGAGGGGGAGAAGGAGCTCCCCTCTTATCAGGACCCTCCTTTGTGCCTTCCGGATTTGCACAGGCGTCGCTATTCTCCTCCCAGAAGATTATAGAAGATTAACCCGTCACTCAAAATTCTTACAAAAGCAGCTACCCTCTCCTCCTTTTACTTGGTGTGCAAATGTGTGCGATGTGACGTCAATGCAAGGAGCCGCTTCGCTGTCGCTCGGTCACTCGCGCGACGAGGCAATCCGCATGAAAGCAACGGGAGCAAGCGACATTGTAATCCAAAAGGAAGTGTCTAGAGTTCCGTCCAGGCGGAACGATGGTCGCCACTAAAGTAACGTCCAAGTTGGGTCTCGTATAAAGCAAATGTTGAAGGCTAGTTTCTGAAGGAGTAAAGCTATACGCACTCCGGAGTGCGCTTCGGACGGAAATGGCTACACGCACTCTGCGGAGAGCTCATGCCGCTCGGGTCACCCTTTTCGAATGGCACGTGTATCGCTGGGGAGCCCGCCTGCGTTCCCCCCGCTTCGCGGCGACAGTGTGAGGCTGCTAATTACAAAACGTAACCAGTACACGCCGCTTCGCGGCGTCCAGCCGGCAACCCAAGCCCCGCTGTCCCCGATCGCATCAGGAAAGGGAGTCCCGTACCATTTAGTTTTGCGAAGTTTCGTCGGCAACGAATCTTTTAGTGTTCACCGGGGAAAAAAAAAAAAAAAAAAAAAAAAAAAAGGTAAATATTGCCAAATGCTTCGACAAAACAAAATGTTTGAGAAAACGAAACAAAAAGAAAGTGGGACCACCGCGGATCGAACCCACGTCCACTAGCGTACGAAGCTGACACCTTAACCACTACGCTATGCCACCGCTTAAAAGAATGAGTTGTTGTGACTATTCCTTTTATATGAGACTAGCGGAGTGCGTATAGCCATTTCCGTTTGAAGTGCACTCCGGAGTCCGTAGGCTTTATCCTTTCTGAAGTGGTGGTGTAGTGTAGTGGAAAGGTGTCTGCCTTACACGCAGCGGGCCCGGGTTCGAACCGCAGTGTGGGTTTACTTCTTTTTTTTTCTTCTCGATTTTTTTTTTGTCGGTATTTACATTTCTCTTTTACAATTATCTCTGAAAGACATGAAGGCATGTTGTCGACGAAACTTCGCTGAACTAAATGGCCGGAGGTGCAATAGGGCATAGCGGGTTTGGGTTGCTGGCTGGGCGGCGTGTACGGAGGGCTAAGTGGGTTAATAGGGAGTTTTCATAGACCGTTTTCGCCGTCCCGCAATGCCCTACGCAGCTTGCTATGATGTCGGAACTCTACAGTTAAGGGCATGGGCGCACAGGCGCAGTAGCGGCTTCTTCGTTGCAGAGGGCTTAGCGGTGAACGAAACATGGTCTACGAAAACTCTCTCTTAGTTTTGTAATTAGCAGCCGCATACTGTCGCCGCGAAGCGGCGTGAATGCAGGGGAGGGGGGGGGGGGGTGTTAACGAGCCCCCCAATGATACACGCGCCGTCGGAAAAGGGTGACCCAAATGGCACGAGCTCTAGCTCCGCGTTCCAGGCGGAACTCTAGTAGCAGCTATCGTTCCGTCTGGAACGCTAGCCACACCGTACGTCCAAATCGCCGCCTTGCCTAGGTTCACAGGGGCGAGAGAGGAGGGTGGGGGAGAAGGTTAGGCATATCCATTTCAGTGCTCTGTCTGGACGTAACGCTAGCCACAGCGTTGGACGTAACGCTAGACACCTCTTTTTTTTTTACTTTTTTTTTGTAGGGCATTTGACAATATTTACAGTAAGCTCTCCACGTCGTGCGTATGGCCATTTCCGGTCAACGTGCACGAGCTCGTGCCTATAGCCTTTACTCTTCATTGAATAGGACTGATTTGAGCCAGCACATATGAGAACTGAAAAGAAGCTAAGTGCCTCTGGAGCTGATTTACTAACTATATAAAAATATTTTTGGGTTAGATATATGTGAAGCTAGTCCATGCGCATACATTTTACAGATGCTGGATTTGGTATTTGAAGAATACACTGACCTTGCTGCGGACGACGAAATACATGACATGGCTAAAATCACTCTCCTGCCCATTGTAACTGTCCCAGAGGGTGGGCCAGGCTCATCTTCCACTCAGGTATTTGGTTTTGCAACAAGTTCAAGGTATATCAAGCATTAATGAAAAAAAAAAAAAAGAAACGGTTTATTACTAGGAATATAATCACAACTGTGATAGGCTGTGTCTATACGAGCGTTTTTTTAATTTTTTATTCTTTAAAAATTTTTTAATGGTGATAGCTATGTTAATGCCGCCTTCACTGTATGTTTGTGGAGCTTGGTGCCTGATTATGATTGGTAGAAAAGCGTCCTGTCACTTCTGTACGTCCGTCACTATCCAGCAAGTGTGACGCCGGCGCCTCCAGCAGACACGCTGTCTGTCGAGATAGTGGCGAAGGGCATGAAACACGGGCGTCACTTTTTTTTTTGCATCATAATCAGGTGCACCTTTCAGCGTGTGGTTTTGAGTTAACCCTTTAGACGCCGAGGACGAGTCTGACTCGTCCACGGAGTTCGTCCCGCAAATGCCAAGGATGAGTGTGGCTCATCCGCTCGTTTCAGCCCGTGTCTGTAGTGCCAGCGACGAGGCACGCTCGTCCAGTCTATTTTTGTGTTGAGAATAGTTCTCCCGCTAGCCAGCAGGAGAAAAAGCGAACCAGAATTTCGCTAATTTTTGCATCATTTTGAGAATTTATCATGCTCCTCCGGCAACATGGGTTTTTAAAAATGGCGTCTCTTTCGAGTGGTGACATGCATCGCTCGTCTAGTCGGAAGCGCGTTTCTTTAGTTGATGATGAGTTTTCTACAGGGTGAAACAAGGAGACGGCACGCTCTTTAAATCGACCGGAAAATTCGGTTTCTTAACCTATCGCGCTACGGCTTTGTGCAGCGTTGCCCACAGATGGTGCATTTTTTTTGTAAAATTTGCAAAGAGCGAACTTACCCGAGGAAAAAGTAAAGAAAGAAAAAGGCTTAGCTCCTATGGAAACACAGCGAAGCCACCGGTCTTCAAACAACACGGCGCCGGTTAGCACGGGACACAAGAGGTGGCGCAAGCGGTCGCGACGCCAACTGCCTCCAACGAACGAGCAGACGACGCCGAGACTCGAGAGCCGGCGTATTTAGCAGACAAGGAACTGCAGTTCTTCGTTGTTACTGCGCCTGTTTTTTGTTTCTGCGACTGTCGCCGCCTGCGGAACGCGCGTCGCTTTTGAGTCGAAAAGATTGTCTGCTAATGACGCTGGCTCTCGACGCCGTATGCTCGTTCGTTGACGGCGTTCGTTGCGCCATCTCTTGTGTCCCGTGCTAACCGGCGCCGTGTTGTTTGAAGACCGGTGGCTTCGCTGCGTTTCCATAGGAGCTAAGCCTTTTTCTTTCTTTACTTTTTCCTCAGGTAAGTTCGCTCTTTGCAAATTTTACAAAAAAAATGCACCATCTGTGGGCAACGTTGCACAAAGTCGTAGCGCGATAGGTTAAGAAACCGAATTTTCCGGTCGATTTAAAGAGCCTGCCGTCTCCTTGTTTCACCCTGTAGTTTGGATGATGATGACTTTGCGCTAGACGATAGTGACGGAAGCGGGGAGTCCGCGGAAGAGTTTGAAAGCTCAAGTGACTCGGACCTTAGCGGCGATGAGGTCCATGCTTCGGCGCGAGACTGGAAAAGTGTGGACACGACAAATCCTCCATGAGCCCCTCCCCGCTTTCCCTTTATTGCCACGCCGGGCGTCACGACACCCGTCGACACGTCGCTCGTCGAACACGACACCCTCAATGCTGTTGGGTACTTGTAACTCTTGCTAAGCCAGACGTAATGACTCTGGTCGTCAATGAGGCAAAGAGGTACCTATGCCGATCAACACTTGGCGACCGCGCTGATCTCAAGGGGATCCCAAATGAAGGCGTGGTAACCGGTGACGGAAGCAGAAATGAGTCTTCTTCACCCTGCTGCTTCTACAGGAAATAGTAGACAAGCCAGTTGTCGAGTGGTATTGGTCAAAGCGCACAGTGATTGAAATCCTAGTGTTTGGGGAGGTGATGAGTAAGAGCAGATTTATTTTGCTCACGAAGTTTTTCCACTTTGCGAATAATGGAGATGATGCTGGTAAAGTGGGGCAAGCTCGTCAAAAACTTCTCAAGATCTGGCCGGTGTTGTTGCTCATGAAGGACCGCTTCAAAGCAAGCGGTCTCGGTTCCCATTTTTAATTTTTTTGCCTCACATGGCCTAAGATTGGATCAATTTTGGTTTTCAGTTGTTAAGCTTTTATACCCATGTCTTACATGCTTGAAATAAGGAAGAATTCTTCTATCAAAGTGTGCTATAAAAAAAATTTGAATTTTGGGTACATTTTTTCGAAAACTGGCTGGCGCTTAAAGGGTTAAGCAAAAAAAGGAAAAATTAACAGATGAATATCTCAAAGCCTGTTGCTTTTTCGGGAACCGTGTCAATTGGGTTGGCTTTTATTAATGGCCACCTTTAAAACTACAATAGACCCTTTCCGGAATTCAGTCTGGCCACTTCGATCACTATCATCATCATCTGAAAACGCCATATGTGCTACACTAATGGCGGACTTCTGTTTACTGATGAAGGAAGTTGAAGATGCTCCTGAGCATCTTCATCTTCAGACCCTCAGGGCTAGGGTGACCAGACGTCCCGTTTTGGCCGGGACAGTCCCGTTTTTCAGGTCCATTTCTGCCGTCCCGTCTTTTTATCCCAATATAGAATCATGTCCCGTTTTCGCAGAAGTACATAGTTTCAAAATTGGCACCAAGCGAGTAGAAGCAAACTGCAACTATGCCTATTCGTTGCAAGTATATTTTACAAAACTAACCGTAGGTACTTTACAATATTTACCCAGAGAGTAAAATTTAGGACTGTTCTTGCCCACAAACACTTTTTCTTTCGCGAGGACGGTAGAAATATTTTTTTTTTAGTTACTGGATATAGCACGGATGTAGAATCATGTAGGAATAGCACGCATGTAGAATTTAATTACATTTTTTCTCAAACTTTAGTACCCCCCCCCCCCCCCCCCCCCCCCCCCCTTTACCGCTGGGATGTCCCGTTTTCTACCTTGAGGAATATGGTCACCCTACTCAGGGCCTGAGGACATTGCAGAGGGGAGTGTGTTACAAGGAGACATCAAAAGCAAACAAACAACAATCAAAAGCAAACGAACGACAATCTTAAGAATGAAAAAAATACATAATAATGAAATGCTAAAAGTTAACACTGTTAAGGCATCGTTTAGAAGCGATGGAATCGGATATGGATGCCACAGATGCTGGAAGGTGATTCCATAAGACCGTCGTCTGAGGTATAAATAAATTATAAAAAGTTGTAGTGTTACATTGAGGAATGCCCATCTGTGGATGGTCAAGAAATTATGATATGTAAAGAGGTGTCAGTAACTTGTCACATAGCAGAGGATTATAGTAATAAATTTTGTGGAACAGACACACTGTTAAGATTTCCACGTAATGCAAGGTTAGGTAGGTTCAAACTTATTTTCATTGATGTTACACTGGCAGTGCAGTGATAATTAGCAAGGATGAAACAAACAGATCTGTTCTGAATTGCTTCAAAAGCCAATATCAACACGTTAATGCCAGGGTTCCCAATTCAAGAGGCATATTCCAGCTTAGAGCGCACGAGCGTTTTGTAAAGAAGCACCTTGAGAGATAAGGGAACTGATGAGAAGTTCAGTGTGATTGTTCGCCTGCACTCAAGCACGTAGACCAAAGTATAGGGTGGTCCAAGTCACCAGGATCGATATAAAATGGATCATAGAAATCGACACCTGCACGTAGCAATCTAGACTTTTTGTCAGAGGTGTATTTCACATGTCGCTTTCCTTTTGTAAAATTAGAAAGCGTAGCTCTCTTTCTGTAAAAAATAAGGCCAAGAAACTTGCCAGGGTCTACGGCGGACAGTGACGCAGACGACAGGGGTCTAGTAGCAAGGTGTGTTTGGCGTTCGTATAGATTGATGGGCTACCTCCTTACTGCGACGGCTTGCGACCAAGGTTTTATAAAATGAAGATAATCTTTTTCAAATGTACCTTCGGTTAAAAAATAAATGCGGGCAATAAAAGCAGAACTTAAAGTAAAAAAAAATGTGTCTGCATAACGACAGCGCTTTTGCTGCCAACGTGTCGTCTGCTAGCTTTAGCTGGTCGGCTGCACCGTCGGACGCTGCTCCCGATGCCATCTATGAATACGATCGCCAAACACGCCCTGCTACTGGGCTTGGTCGTCTGGGTCGTTGCCTGCCGTTAACCCTGGCAATTTTCTTGGTCCTATTTTTTGTAATTTTACAAAAAAAAATTGACCCGTGAAATAGATCTTTGACGAAAGGTTTAGATTGCTACGTGCAGGCGCCTGTTTTTATGGTCCATTTTAGATCGATCCTGGTGACTTGGACCACCCTATATATAGAGTATTGCATCGGGCACATAGGGTTTTGTCGAGGGGGGGGACCGCCCATGTCAAAATGGCATAGATGGGGGAGGGGGAGCGGGCAGGGAGAGGAGGTCCCAGCAAAACTGAGGATTTGGGGCTATGTGCTCGTATTGTATATGCAAGTACAGTTGCTGGTGGTGTGAGCTGGAATATGCAAGCGGTGACCGGGCTGCGCAGACCACATAGCCGCAGCAAGTGACTGGCCACAGCCTGGTCGTCACTCATGCTTTCCTGCTTATATCGCTTGCTAATGTATGTATCGAGGTCCTCGTTAGATAAACTTTGTTTCGTGTTAGTACTGGATACCAGAGCAGTTTGAGTGTTGCATTAGAAGGAGGGGGCCAGTCAGGGCCATGTCTTTTTCAAAGTGATATGGCTTGCATGCTCTACTGGACGGTGTTGCACTGTACTCCGCATATTATTCTTAGCATTGAACAGCATCTCTGTTTGACACTATGTGAAATTGCATGCTGTGCATGTTTGCATCTACCGAAGAGCTTAAGCTTCAAATTCGGGCTCAGATTATGAGCCACGAACCAAGAATACGGTGCCGAATTTCTGTATTATTGAAGACGAGCGTATTGGTAAAGGTTCATATCCACACACGAAAGGATAAGAAACGGAAGGTGGACAGGGCCGAAATAGGACCTCTGGAAAGATATCTTGGTTTGTTCTTGTCCACTGCGTTTTTTATTCTTTCATGTGTGCATATGAAAATTTTGTACATTACGATTTATACTGAATTCCTGAAACGGCGAGCATCTAGCGGCATTTATTAGTAATAAATACACCAAACCTTACTTATAGCATGTAAAGTACAAACCGTTATATCATTAAAACAGCCTGCTGGGGTCCTTAACACAAATCCAGTAACTTTACACTGCAGGGATTTCCTTTCGTTTTAGGAGGAGGCTTCATTGGAGACGGTGCGCACTGAAAACTGTGAAACCGCCCAAAGAGAGAGCTTGCCAGATGAAACTTCTCCAGATGACTCCTCTCCAGATGTACCATTGGTAGGCATCGAGCCCTTTGAGCTGTAAGTGTGTTTTAATGGTTGCGACTATAGAGGCTATGTTGTGATACAAGGCAGCCTCGAAATGCTTCTATTCCGCTGTCACTATAGAACGGCGGACAAAGTGGCATCAATGGAAACGCTCATACCAGCTGCACTAGCGTCTCACCGGGTGCCTACCGTACATGTGCGCTTTGCTTAGGGTGGTGACATCTAGCCATTTTGGTTCGCGTCTTTTTATTTATTGTTTGCTTGGATCACATGTCGGCAAGTAGCTTTACCTGCGCGGTGCCGTTTTGTTTCATCTACTTCTTTGACGCATCTCACGTACATGGACCATTGTGTTCTGCTGCGTTCCCTGGGCAATGGAGGAACCAGGCACGTATCCAGGGGGGCCCATGGGGCCCGGCCCCCTCCCCCCCCCCCCCCCCCCCCCCCCCCCCAATATCTTCCATTTTGCTGGGGCCTCCTCTCCCTCCTCCCCCTCATACAGCATTTGGCCTCTGCCCCCCCCCCCCCCCCCCCCCCTCCCTCCCTCCCTCCCTCTTCCGAAACAAGACCCTGGCTAAGTGCCTGGGAGGAACACGGGCGCTTCACAAGACTGATACACGCATGTGTCCTCACCACATGCAGTTTATTCAGGGAACACAGCTGATAGCTCAGGTGGTAAAGCACTTGGCTCACACACAGTAGGCCCATAGTTCGATCCCTGGCAGCGGCAAAGTGTAACAAATGTTTTAGAGCATTCATCAATATCGACGACGGTTTCTCTACACCATCATTTCAAAGGGGGGTGAAGAGCCCATAACAGCTATCGCTTTAAAATGAGGTTGAGAAAAAGCATGTGAGACGCCTATAACATATTTATTGTATTTCTGTTTTTTTTTTTTTTTTTTATATGCTTCTACATAGCAACATTTTTTTTCTTTTTTTTTTTTAATAATCATTTTCTTATAAAATAATTGCACTATTTTTAGGCCTTCGTGTTCAGACGACGATGGGAACACCTTCATTTTCCCCAAGCTTGGAGCTCTCCATGATACGATCATCTCTGGCAAACCTCTGACATCTTCATCATTCCGAAAGATTGTGGAGCTCCTCTTTCGTGCAATGGTGAACATAACAGTGTAAGTAAGGTGGTCTCAAAATTCGGACTTATTCCTAGCTTCATCATTTCCAGTTCCTTTCATGGGTGACTTCTTTGTGGGCACCGGTCAACCTTTGTCTTGCTGTATCTTTCTGTATCCAGCTAAACCTATGTCTTAAATCACAGTATCAAAGCAGGTGAAACTGATTTTTGCAATATATTTGAAGTGGGTTTAATCCCTCTAACCCTCCTTGTATACAAAAAAAAAAAAGTAATTCGGAAAAAAAGCTAGGTTGCTTCTTTCTGGTCCTTATCTTGCCAAATTTTGTGCAGTGGTAAACATAGTAGATTGATGGCTTATTTGCGTTGTTTCACAAGTGCATCTTTGTGCTGAATTTTAGGCTTCTTGGTCGAGACCGCTGCGCCAAAAATGAAATTAGTCAGTTCAGGCTAGAGAAATGTTTGGTTAGTTAGGTCACTTCTTGTCATTTGCTAGAAGCAATCCATGCCCTCGCTGTATTTACAGGTGTATGTGTTGCTGGTGTGTAAAATTAATGGAAGCTTTAAGTAACTTGCTCGTTTTCCTTCAATGGGACAACATGTCTCTTTGTCGAAATTCATATTACAAGAATTTGCTAAGCGGAAAATGTGTAGATATTCCTTTTTTTTTTTTAAATATCTGAAAATTTGGTGCGACTAGTTATAATCGATTGGGGGTCATTGGCATGTTTAAAACATTGATGCACTGTGTACCATCTGAACAATACCTTGCATCTTCCTCGCGTAGGCTCAGTCTGCATACGGGACCTATTGATTCACAATGTGGGTTATAATATTAGAGATTGTTGAGCCATAAGAATGGGCACGACTTTTCTGCAGGTTCCCATCTCAGCACTTTTACTCCAAGGTCACTCAGCTACTAACTGACAA
Source organism: Ixodes scapularis (assembly GCF_016920785.2). Lineage (NCBI taxonomy): Eukaryota > Metazoa > Arthropoda > Arachnida > Ixodida > Ixodidae > Ixodes > Ixodes scapularis. The sequence goes on along the minus strand of NW_024609857.1, from coordinate 41,579,148 downwards.
GTACCCTCAGCTCCAAGATGTTATAGGAACTGGATCAGTAAGCACATTTCTTTTGCACGTTTATAATAATAGCTGCGATCAATTCTTAGCATTGGTGCTTCTATACATCTTTCCAAAAAACGCTCCTAGGCCGCCGCCATGTTGCTGATGCTGATGCAGCTGGCCCTCTATCAGCTAGAAATTTTCTGCCACCCTCTTGGACTGTGAACACCCGCTCAGTGCGGTTCTCTACCTGTTTTGGCGGTTTTGCATTCAACGTTTTCTCGCCCCTCTTGAAAGTTCCCACTTAATTTTTTTTATGAGTGCTGCATACCCTTTCTGTGTTATCTTCCATTGTGATATATAAGACTGGTAAGTGCCTGCCATTCAAGCTTTTCTGCTCGACATTCATGGGAAACGAAGGAAGTGATGGACGTCGAACTGCCCTCAACGCGATTTTGCAAACATTCTTCTCCCCCCTCCCAGAGATAATCCGCATAGAATCCTCGGTCATCTCCAAAAATAGTTGTCTGGGTTGGGGTGGGAAACGGGTCAGTCGCGTTTGTTCCTTTACCTTGGTGCTTTAGTGAAAAAGAAAGCTCTCCCCAGCTCAAAGGTGAAAAGAGTATAGCTGGACGCCATAATTTCATTCCTTGGCGCAGGAACGATTCCCTTGGTAGGCTCCCAATAACTGATATCGCAGCAAAAATGCTATGGCTGGACCTAAATTTAAATTTAGATAGTTGTTCAAGCTGTGGTATTTCTTTATTTTACAGGACTCGTGGAGAGTAGCACTGCGGTACAAGTTCAAAAATGAAAGACGTCGCCTTTCAGACGACGTCCGGGTTGCTGAAAACCGTGCAAAATTTGGATCAAAAAGACCAAATGATGGAGGTGCAGCCACACAGCTGAAGCGGCAAAAAAAGATTAAGCTGGTGAGGGGCAATGTTTAAACTTTCCGGGATAAACTTGGAAGATCAAAAATTGCTGATGTGGTTCGGATGCGGATATCGTGTCTGCATAGTGGATGATCAAATTGTTATCTACGCATGGTTTTCTTTCTACTCATCAGTGTCTGCCTTAGAAATCAACGAAACGCTTCCATCAATCAGATAACGCGAATCGGGAAAACTACAATGGTTTATCCCGTCTCCGCGAGTAGGTGGAAGCATGAAATGCTTTCGAGTGGAAAGGATTCGGAAAGATGATGATGGCAGGGAGCTCGATTCATTCCGATTCGATGGTTGGCACTCACTGGAAGCTCACCTGAGATTGGAGCTCACCTGGAAGCTCTCAAGATCCCAGGCGAGCTTCCATTAAGTGTCAATCAGTGATTTGGAACCAGTGGAGCCTCCTGCAATCGTCCTTCTTCTTGGGTCCTTGTCTCACAATGTCCATAAGATCTGAGAACATGCAGCACTCTAATGAGCAGAAAGAGTACTACCCTTGTCGCACTATGGTTTTCGAGATCACTGGCACGTAAAGCTCCTTGCACATCGCCAAAGAGCTTTGCACATGAGCAATCTTCAAGACTTCGTTAACACTACAATTTCTTCCTGTTGTGCGACGGCCATGTTCAGTAGCATACTTGAAAACCTTAATCTTCAAACCGCATGTTAGCTAATGTATGAAACCATCGTGGAAACCCCACGATCGTGCTGTTGGGGCAACCATAAGCTATAGACATTTGCAGAAAAAGCTCTCTGGCCGCCGCCATTTTGCGAACCAAGCGGCCCCTACCAGCCATAAATTTCTGCCACCTGCCTGAGCTGTGGAAACCCGGTCAGCATGACTCCCCAGCTGCATTGTGCATTCAGAGTTCGCCAACTTTTCTTGGAAATTTTTACTTTATTTGCCTGTTTAGGATGCTTACCCTTTGTGTGCTATCATGCACTGTGAGAACCAGGGAATACCAGGGCTCATAGCCTGCTCGGCCTTCGCAGGAAACAAACGAAGAGAGTGAACGTCAAGCAACTCGCGAGTCGTGACGGAGGCAGTTCGACATTCTTGAAGGATTATTTCCGTTGAGATAATCTCCAGAAAGCCTTCCCGACTTGTGTTCCGAGTCTTCGCGAAAAATAGCTGATAGGGTCGGGTCCGGAGTGTTTGCTTTGAAGCTGTGCAAAAAAGCAGCTCTCTTCTACATGTGCCCAAAACACGCCGGATTCCGTCTGATCGTCGTGAAGTTACTATCGTCGACACTGTTTATTGGATATGCTGTGTTATTTGAGACCTTTCTCAAATCCTGTTCGGATAACGCGGCATTGTGGGGTACGTACAATATATGTTGTTCGATTGATGAGACTCGTTGAATTTCATTTTGTGGGCGAGTAAATCTATGCAGTTTGAATATCCTGTGCGGTCAAATATTTTTGACGGTTAAGATCTTTGTAGATTGACAAGGCGGAGTGTATGGTGCCGTAAAAAGACCAACATAAAATAAAACAAACATCCCAGTTGCATTCGTTCTGTCGCTCACGGACTCACCAAAACAGCTTTCGTTGCTTTGTTTTTGTTCTCAAAAATAGTACAGAGCATTCTTAAAAACCCCGAGAAATTCTATTTGCCATAGAATACAAAAGAAAAATAGAACACGGCAATTTAGCCTCCACCAGCGTCCGAAAGTGTGCCCACGCAGGCTGCCACAGCCCACTGACGAGAAACTCCACAGCTCAGCGCAGTCTGGCAACACTGACTTATCCTCTCAAAACCAGGGATGCCTGCTGTAAATCGCTTCGTTCGAGACTGCCGCTTGAAAGGTCTATAGGCAACTTTCAAAAATCCTGCCATGCAACATTGCATGCGTTGCACGCTCGGAACAGTTGGCTGCGAAGCTGAGTGACATGGTTTCAGTCGAACAGGCGTTGTCTCTGCTTGCGCGACGAAACATGTGCAATCGCAAGTATGCTGAAGTTTCTCTCGCGTAAAACATCAACCAAGGCACCTGCAATTTTTTTGCTTAAAACCTGGCATGCTCGAAACCAATAAAATAGTGGCCAGTGTTTTTTTAATTGCTTGGCGACATTTATGGTATTTTACACTTGTGGGATGTCTCAGTTGTGAAAATGAAGTAGCGAGTTCCATTATGACACAATAATCATGGCAAATATCTGAAGCCGGAACTAAATGGCCCGCTAGTACCCGGAATTCATTTCTTGGCATCTCCTCACCAGGGGCCGCCCCGATTCAGAAAAAAGCTTATTGCAAAATGGCGGAAGGTTCATTTCTTCCCACGACCCCGGCTTGGCTTGGCCACCTGGAGATGGAGGTCGTTCCTTCCCATGATCGTCTAGCTGTTTATCGCTCAAAGTGGCGCATAAAAAAATTTGAACGTTCCCACCTCGTGATACAAAGTTGGGGGTGCATTTATTGAGCAAGGTGCAAGGAAATATGTTATATATTTTTATCTGGACTGTTTCCTTTTTATATTGTGTGTTTTCTACTGTTTGTGCTCCCGTAGGGTAATGCCTTGGGCAATGTTAGGTCAAATGATTGAATTCAATTTTACCTTATCAGAAATTTTGGCATGCTAAGAGCATCAAGCACTAAAAAGGTAGTCAGTTGTTGTCCTTCTGTTAATGAATATTCATGTCTAAATCGCGCCCTTTCGATCATGCCTCTCAAGATCATCACTGCTTCGGCTTTGGCTGGAGAGGACGAAGCCAGCCTGATCGCCCATGAGGAATGGCTTATACGAGAAGGACGAAAGGCAGCTCCTGATGAAAAAGGAATCCATGAAAGGATGACTCTCACTGCGAGGAAGAGGCTCTCTGACATGGCACAAATGGGCATTGATGCTGTTAGGACAAGGTACCCATACCTGATGGACTCTCAGCGAGTGAGTCATTGCTGCTACTCTTCCGCTTTATTGAATACGAAGGTGTTGTTGACTTTTTTTTTGTACTCTTGTTTGAATACAGAAACTCTTATTGAAGGGACACTGACAGGGTGTTTATGCTCGCCAATGTTTTTAGTTGTACATGGCTTATGAGAACCCAACTGCCCAGAACAGAATTTGAGGCTCAAAATTCAGTTTCTTTCCGCCCGAGGACCGCCACGAGAACTGGCCGGTTCGAGTTGCGCTCTCTCTCTTTGTGATCACGGGCTGTTTTCTAAGGTTTAGACACAACCACCAAATTTAATCAAAGTCGTGGGTCATTGAAGGCACACAGTCAATATTAAAAATAGCAAAAAGATGAAACCCTTTTTTTGTGACTTCTAAAAAGCTGTTAATAAGATTATTGAGGAAAAAAAAAGTTGCACAGAGAACCGGACGCATTCTGTGCATTTCCTCGTTCAATAGCCCTTTTGCGAAATCCCCCAAGCGCCCTGGCCCGCGCGCGAGGAATTGTGGGAGAGACTGTCCCTGGCCTGGCCACTCTGCCTTGAGATCGCATTGCCTCGTCGCTCGTCTCCTCATAATCTTGTTTTTTGATTTCATTACCTATTTTTATATGTTCAAGTGTATATTTATTGGTTCTAAGTGTTTCTATTTTCTTCTGTGCGCAGTATTTTTTGCATATATATAGTTTTTGTCTTTATTATGCCTTTTTCGACGGGAGTGCTGACGAACAACAGGCCGCTTCGCGTGTCGTTCTCCGGGTGAGTGTTATCGTTGCTACTGGTTCCTGTCGTGCTGTTAGCTGTTCATTTTGGTTCACTTGACCCGCGTGCAGTCGTGAGGAGCCGTTTATGAACACCCACGCAGATGTCATAGGGGTAGGCAGACTCTAAATCAAGAATTGCGACGCGAGAGCAGAGTGCGCTGTGATTTAGCCGCCCGCGCCTGCTCCGTTGACTCGCAGTGCAGCGTATGCCTTCGGGTGCCGCTTGCTTGACCAAGATACAGCAAGCTGCTTTGTCGCTGCGAACCATTTGTCCGAATGTTTGCAAAGCTGAGGCATATGCAACGCTGTGGCGTTTGACAACTGCGCGCTGCGGTGCGATCCCTTTGCAAATGCCGACGGCTCAATGTCGCGGCTTGAATGTGCCTATGGCATGCCTTCATAATCTTTCTTTTAAGCGGTTGTCATTTGCCAACGCCCTTTTTCAAGTGCAGAGATAAGTTGCCGCGAATCATTTGTCCGAATGCCTGCAAAGCCGTAGCACCGTTTGTCATATCCAACGCTGCGGTGCCTGACAAACTGCGCTCAGCGGCGCGAGCCCTTCGCAAGCGCCGGGCGGCCCAACATCGCGGCTTGTGTGCGCTTATAGTATGCCTTCTTAAACTACTTGCTAAGCGGTTGTCAGTTAAAAGCACCCCTTTTCAAGTGCAGAGGTGTGCTGTCTCCCAGGCAGTCATCTTGAAACTCGTAGTTCCTTCGATAATTTTATTTCTCTAGTCAAGATGTCAGCTCAAGGTATTTTATTTCTTTAGGTCACCTTCAGCAGTAACATGCCCTCATAGTACAGTTTGCTGTGTGCCAGGCTGTACAAACAGTACTGCCGGCGGACGGCATGTTTCCTGGCACTGCTTCCCAAAAGACAGCGTCCTGCGAAGCGTTTGGGTGAAGACAACTGCGTGCAGTTGTGAGGCGCTGCAAAGTTGGACATGCCGAACAGTGTTACGGTTTCGCAGGCATTCAGACAAATGATTCGTGACAGCAAAGCGGCGGGCTGTATCTTACTCAAGTAAGCGGTATTGAAGGCACATGCTACAGTGCCAGTCAACTAAGCGACGCGAGAGCCGAGTGCGATTGAGCCACCTGCACTCGCTTTGTTGACTCGCACCGCACTCGGCTCTCGCGTCGTGATTGTTGATTCAGAGCTCTGCCTACCCCTATGACATGGGTGCGGGTGTTCATAAACGGCTCCTCTCGACTACACCTGGGTCAAATGAACCAAAAATGAACAGCTAACAGCACGATAGGAATCAGTAGCAATGGTAGTACTCACCCGCGGAACGACACGCGAAGCGGCGTGTGCAGAAGAGAATAGAAACATTTATAAGCAATAAAAAATACAGTGGTACAGATAAAAATAGGTAATGGAAATGAAAAACCGGATTAAGAGGAGACAGGCGACAAGGCAATGCGATTTCAAGGCAGAGCAGCCAAGCGAGGGAGCCTGTTGAGTGTTAGCAACATCCTAGCTAATGCAGCGACCAACGACTTAGTTGGAAGCTATGGTTCACAGGCCAGGTTTGGAGATCCTATCAACTCTATGCCATACTGCATGAAAAGGACTCGAGGGTCCGAAAGAAAAGAGTAAGAGATTGCATGTGAAGAAGAAGGTTTGATATTTCATCAGCGTGATGTCTGTAGTACCAATTATTTCTCTGCACTCTTGCAAGACTTGCTTGGCAAGTCAATAGACATATTAAGAACTTCAGAAGCAAAGGGAAGTTAAAAAAAATAATGTTACTAAAAAAAGAAACTTGCGTATTGTGTGTTCGTATGTTTGTTCCTAAAGCCCTTCCCACACCTTCAAGTTGTGGTAAATGGGGGATTCGGCCAACTCGCTGAAAGCCGACTCATCGACAGTCAATTCGTAGTATAGGCCAATTTGTTGTAGGACAATTCATCAAAAGGCAACTTGTCGAAAGGCAACCTGGGACTGTCATTTAACCCATTCGAGGCCGATTCCTCGAATGGGTTAAATGACGGTCCTAGGTAAAAGTTCATGGTTCCTTGTTATCTTTTGATCTAAATTTTTATTTGTGTTTGGACTAGGGATAGCGGTCTTTTTAGGTTTTAGGACAGTACCTTGAGACAAGTTTAGAAATGTAAATTTCGGGATTGTCCTTTTGCTAGTTTTCTTTATAACTTTTTGTAATGAGCCGCTGCGGACTGTTGCCGCGAAGCAGCGTGGACGGGTAGGCCAAGCAAACTCACACGTGCCACAGTGATGCACACGCGACGTAGTAACTGTCCCCCACTGCACCGTGAAAGTGGAGAAAGCTGCAAGTTGTTATCTTCGACAAGAAAGAGCGCACTGGATGTTTATTACGATACGGCGATATTACGCATTACTATAGGGCAGGATTTGCTTTAACATTTCAGGACAAAATTATATATTATGGCTTTGAAACAGCGGCGACCAGTTGGCGTCTTCGACTAATTTTTCTTCGACGATTTGCCTTATGACGATTCGGCCTATTCGACAAATGGGCTGCTGACGAGTTTACCGTCGATGAGTTGGCTTTCGGTGAGTTGGCCTAGACTCGGTAAATGGTAGTGCCAGTAAAATCTGAATTTAGGCGTTGTTTCTTGTTTCCCTTATTTAAATTAATGAACAAGTGCCAATTTCTTTGTAAATTTTATTAAAGAAATGCCGTGGCATATTTCCTGAACTTTCAATTTTTATATTTTCTTTTGTGAAGTTCGCTAAAGATTTCGAGAGGCTCACGAAGATGAACCTGGCCGACAAAGTCGCAAAAGGGATTGACAAGATCGTTCTGTTGGCCACAAAGAAGGCGATCGACTGCCAGGAGCATGTCCTACTTACACTGCAAGCAGCACCGCACATGGATCTGGGGAGGCTCAGGACACGGCGTGAGTACAGTAAGAAAACCGCTGCGCAAGGGAGGCTTTTCGACCAAGCGATAAAATACCACCATTCAATGCATGCATGGGAAAAGATAGTAAAAAAACAAACAAAAAACTTTCAGTCTTTCTCTTTTGTTGAGGAAGGAAGACTAGCGGAGCTGCACTATGGTGGGAATGAAGTAATGGCCGATCGCTAGTCGGCAAGCCAGAGTGGAAAGGTTGCGGCCATCTATGATGGTTGCTGCCGTCTCCTATATATGGCGGTAGCTGTCCAGAGTTCTGTGTCATCGGGTTATTTGAGGACTGACACGACCCTGGGGAAACTAGCCGCTAACAGCTCCACTGTAAAAAAAATAACCGAGTTTATGTGTGCAACCACGTTGGCGCATTGCTCGGCTGAGAAGTAAGCGAAACTATAGCTTTCAAAATGCGGCCTTTAGGGTGGGCTGCTTTGTGCTGGCCTCCCCTGTATTGAAAGATGGAACGTGACTGGCACTCTCGCTATCAGCGCGCTCGGAAACAATAGTGCTACGTGCTGCAATTTTGCCGCTCTGGTCGTTGGTCGCTCGTGCTAATCTTTTTCTGCTGCAGCTGTATATGCGCAGCGCCTTGGCAGAGGAGAACCCTCTGCCAAGGTGCAGGCAGCGTGGTGGAGGGCCGTAGAGGACAGACATTTGGGCTGCACACCAGTGTATGGGGAATAACTTTGGGAGTTTGTATCATACTCCCAAGGTTATTTCCCCGTGGTGATTTGAATTGTTTCATACCATTTGGTGACATGTCCAATGGCTTATCTATAATATTATGTTGCACCCATTTAGGTCGTTCTGGTGTGTTGCCTTCTTTTCTTTTAGTGGGGACAGGCTTGGCCAAGTGAACATCTTAGTATTTGTCTGAAGTTCCCTCATTGTCACTGATCCTACTGGAAGATAAGCAGAACAATGCATACATTTTTTTTCTGAAACCGTCCAGGACACGTGCAACGAAGAGTACAAAAATGTATTTGATATCTTGCACAAATGTTGTTGGTGTTTTTCAGACATCCTGACTGTTGCAACTCTGCGCATTTTGGCACTGAACGTCAAGGAGTCAACATCACTGCCCCTAATGTTCGTGCAAGAAGATGTAAGTTATTTCACTATATTTTTTCGAAAGTTGATGCTAGCAAGAACAAAGTTCCAGCCTACCTTCAATGTAGCAGGGTTAAATAAATGCTAACTAAAGAGGTTTTTTTGTTGTTTTTTGTGGGTAGAGTGTTCGTTTTTTTTTTGTTTTCACGGTATGTTTTTTCATAGTGCCCGCAGGGGCTAGAATTGGAGCCTTCTGAATACATATTAGTGACCATGTTGATGTCAAAGGAAACAAACATGTGAAATGCACATGAATACAAGTCCTGAAAAACCAATGAAGGCTGGAAGGCGGCAGGCATGCTGATCTTTCTAGGGTTTTCAATACAGAGACAGTGTAGCGTGTTAACTGGCTTCCAACAGTTCAATAGCAGCTTGTTCACCTGGCCCCTTTTGTTAATGGGGTGTCCCAAACATTAGGCCCACCAGGCCCCAAATACTTCTGTAACGCTCAAGAGATAATGGCCACCTAAATTACAGAGATATAAAGTAAAAATTTGAGGCGAACCAAGTTTCGGGTACAATGGCTGAAACGCCAAAAACCTAATAGTCTGGCTTCCAAAACACAGCCATGCTCAACGTGCCTCATGCTGGATTTTCACTGCTCCGGTTGGTGTTCGGACGGGAGAGATATGGCCAGCGACTGCACATAAAATGTAAATGTAGCTCGTGAAAATTAATTTATACAACTACATACGAGACATTGTTATGTTTGCTGTTTTCTGGAACCTTCATCTTTGGGTTTTTTTAGTGTAGAGGAGGAAGCAAAAAAATTAACATTGGCCAACGAACAAATAATAGCATGTACCGTTATGGTCAGTCGGTAGCCCTGTACGGTTCATAAATGCGGGGTGGCGAGGTAAGCAGGGTGCGTCCGTGGCAGACATAGATTGTAGCACCTGAGCTGCCTGCCTTCTGTCGGTGTTTGCCCCCTTTTTTCTCCTTGAAACTTGTCTGCCCTTGGCTATGTTCGCTGATACCGATAAGAACCCATTATTGCACCCAATGAGCGCTGACGACCGATGACACTGCCTGACAAAGCGCGTCTGCGCAAACATCCCTGCTTTTTGTCTTCTCTTCCTTCTGCACGTATTGTTTCTCATCTGTGCATTTGTTGGTGTCCTCTTATCCAAACAATAACCTCAAATGTACACAGGAAGGCTGCTGTCCGCATAAAGAAACCAGGCCACTGTAAAAGTGAGATGTGATAGCAAAGCAAAAAATCACTCTCATGGTGAAAACGAACCAGTGATGCGTCAGATTTTTGGCGTGACTTTTATTTTTTTTTATCTCCAGACCTGTACTCATTTCCAACAATAAATAAGTCTAGCAGCGTATCATAATGCATCGGAAAAGTATCTCACTATTGAAATGCAAATAGGTTTCACAAATGCATCTTCATACTGAAATAGAGATACTAAAATATATCTCTAAGCTTATATCGCAATATTTTCATGTCGTGATGTTTCCCCAATTGTAATTCCTCATTCATTTTACATTGTTGCAGATGCCGGTTACTTATTTAAACATAAGCAATGCTCATGGCCTGAACTGGAGTGAATAATAGCAGTTGACAAGAGCAAACATGTTTTGGCCTTCTACATTAAAATATGTTGTGCGTTTTCCTTTTACCTAACGCAGGATGAAAACATCCCACCGACACCGTGTGTCCTGTACAGCGGGCAAGACTTAGAGGATGCAGACTTCTTTCACCTGGTTGTTGATCGTGAGAGGTTGTTCTCCGTTCCAAATGCCGAGGAGGGGCTGTGTATGTTGTTGGCAGCCTATTGGTTGTTCAGTATACAATATGAACGGAAGGCCTTCAACATGCTCGTCACTCTGGAGAGGCTTTTTCTCGGCATGAGCCACACAACTCCAAGGGCAGTGGTAATTAAATTTTTAAACAAAGTTTGCAGGCACGTGCATGGTTGAAGCAATGATTTGTGCTTCAACCACACGCGCATTAACTGCTTCGTTACGGTTCAGTTTGAGCTTTTTCTTTTTTTTTTTTTTTTTTACGGTGTTAGTTTGCAGGCTCTGTAAAAATGGATGTCCACCCACGGGACAGTGGGGCTTTACAGTTCAAGTAAGGAAAATGAACACATATTTTATTCAACATTTTATAAGTTAATTTTTACAAAATAGGTTTTGGGAAGAATAGCAAAACTGGAGTGATACCGGCAGAGAAATGAGGCTCATTTATTGGTACGAAAATCAAAGAAGCAGTGCCAGTCAGTTTCAGTGCAGAGGTAGATTTCACAGGACGTGCAATGGTGCTGAGTTTTCTTTGAGGAGCCAGGGTTCCTGCACTGTGTAGCATTCTTGACGTCTTCTTTCTTTGGCACGTGAAGTGCCTGCGCCGTCTGGACTGGCGAGTTCGGCAGTGGCTTGACTCTCTTGCGCGGAACCTGTGGCACCGCACAAACTTTCTAAAATGGCATCAGCCTGACTTGTTAGTCCTGAAAATCGAGCACAATCAATCAAACCAATTGTTTTCACTTCGCGAGTGTTTCAGATTGGTGCGAGCAAAACATGATCATCGCGAAATTCGTGTCATAAGTTTTGGGTCCCAGCGTCCACCCACGTAGACAGTTTGACAAGGGACTACTATAACCCTTGCTAATACTGTTGAAAATATTAAGCATTAGTGACCATCTGTGAACTTTCAAGAACTCTAGAAATATAAATTAACACAGCCTCCGTTTGTGTAAATCACATAAACTGATTACATACCTTGGCGTCGCCCGTAGAACATGCGAGTGCTGCAGGTCGCCATTTTTAACAGCAAGCAACAAGTTTTCAGTGCTGTTTGCTCAACACTCCTCCAGATGGCAGCACAGACTACGTTTATGACGGTGGACAGGCGTCCTTTTCTGTGTGCAACGAAGTTTTTTTTTTTTTTTCTTCTTCTTACAATTCAAAACCCAATGTTTACACTGGTGGACGCAGGGTCTCAGGAGGTTATACAGGGTGTTTCACGAAAGGTGGACAAATTCAATATTGCAAAAACTGCTCGAAGGCTTGTGTCGTTTTGGCCCTGGGCTCGAGGCCTATTTAGGAAAACTTTTGAAGTCCGGGATAATTAGATTGTTAATTATTTTTGAGTAACTGACTTTTTAGTATTGTGTTTTAGGTTATGGTTTCAATTAGAAAATTGCTCAGCATCATTGAAAAACACTAGATCAACATATTACACAACAATAGAAGGCACGTGCAGCATCTTACGACTTTCTGAAAAACCTCACAAATGGGATAGGTTTTTAAGTTTCGGTTTGCTATTGGAGCGCATCTCGACCTCGACGGCACCATGCCCCGTGGAGAAATGGTGCAACCAGCCTCTGCTGCGTTGCGCAAGGACATCGCAGCAGAGGTTGCTTGCGCCATTTCTCCATGGGGCGCGGTGCAATCGGGGCCGAGATGTGCTCCAATTGCAAAACGAAACTTAAAAACCCGTCGAATTTGTACTGTTTTTCAGAAAGCCGTAAAATGCTGTGCACGCCTTCTGTTGTTGTGCAATATGTTGATCTAGTGTTTTTCAATGATGCTGAGCAATTTTCTAATTAAAACCATAACCTAAAACACAATATTAAAAAGTTAGTTACTCAAAAATAATTAACAATCTAATTATCCCGGACTTTAATCATTTTCCTAACTAGGCTCCTCGTCCAGGACCAGAATGACACAAGCCTTTTTTTTGTTGCGACCCATAGTTTTCGCAATATCGAATTTGTCCACTTTTCGTGAAACACCCTCTATGTGGATATTGCACTTTTCGCGACAGTATTATCAGGTTAATTTTTATTTTGCTTACAGAACAAATGATAGAATGTTTTATGGAGGCATGTTTTCTTTTTCTGTCTTTAAATGTATAACTTATGCCGACCTCCTGTAGGTGAGGTATAATTTATCTGTACGGGGGTTCCTCATTCCTAGTCACTTTCCAAAACTTTATAATTTTCTTTGTACTTGAGATTTCTGTGATATTTTTCATTACATGTTGGCAGATAGCATTGTTTATGTCAAGGAATGGCATACATTGTATTTTTTTTTTCGTTTGTCTTTTAGGGCACAATAAATGTTCAATTTTACACATTCTAATTGATGTCATAATGAGCTTCACTTACTGAAATACTGCTGTGGTTCAGTCAAGGGCTAGACCGCCATGCTTCCAATTAGTAAATAGATATGCTTAAGGAGATGAGTGAAGCGTGTTTCCTGCAATCCTCTGAGACAAAACTTGGCACTTGATCTCCAAACAGGAAAGCTCCACATGCTTCATTTGTAAAAGCCCATTATGTTTATAACTATGGTTTAGCCGTGCAGTACGATGCTTGGGGCCACTGCTTGCTCACTTGAAGTTCGAGAAAGGGCGGCACCGGAAGCACTACCAGTTGCCCTCAGGCTTATGATGTGGCTTGCAAGTAGCTCTTTTGTATTACTTCGTGAAGTGAGTTGCGTTCAATGTGACTCGTTCTTTCTTTATCATGTGCCTTGTATGTGATTTGGCAATACCCCCCCAGGTGAAAAAAAGTAAATGTGTTTAGTAAACATGATAAGCTGAGAATCATGATAAGAATATCGAATACTTTATATGATTTTCGTACAATTTAGAATTTCTGATATGTGTATTGGACACATGCCTATAAAATTTTTACTAGGGCCTTCATTTCAGCTTTCGTCCGAGTGCGGCAGACGCTACCGGCCAATCCAGCATCGGCAGAGTGTCATGTGAGCTTGAACTCCACATAACCAAAACGTTGCATGATACTCTCCCGGCACTGGATTGGCTGGGGTGGCCCAGCATCCACTGGGCCACCCCAGGGGGCGCCCATTTTACGGCAAGCACCCTCTACCAGGGGTGTTTGGCAAGCACCCATTATAAAGGGTGTTTGCCTGAACACCCTAAGGGTGTTAGCCCTGGGACAAACTGGTGTACACCCTTAAGGGTGTAAAAACTTTTAGTGTGTATAAGAATCGAGTGGGTTCCATGGTCATGCAGGGATCCCAGGCAACGAAGAAGCCCATCAACTGGCCCGCGACGCCCTTGCTACCCCTTCCTTCCGCGGGCCCGGAGATGAAACGCTTCCACTTCAAGATCACCAATATGACGTGACCGCTCGAGATCGAGCATCCGTCGTCGATTGGCAGTCACAAGAATATGACCCCATCGAAGAAAGGGCCGGGATAAAAAATGAATACCAGGCGAAACTTGAAGAGCTCCTGCCCAAGCCGGCACATCCCCTGCTCTCTTCACGGGAATTAGGACGACGAGGGCAGGTTCTGCTCACCCGAGTGCGCACAAAAGCAACTCTATCATCCGCGAGACTCGCATCGTGGAACAAAGGTAAAAGGTCTGGCCTTTGTTCCCAGTGCGACATGAACGCTAAGGCGGACACATACCACCAAGTGTGGGTGTGCCCCAAGTATCACGCAGAAAGGGCAAAATTCCGACCTCAGAACATCGCCACTCTGGAAGGCTGGACCCATCCCCCTGGAAATGAGAACCAACAACGAAAGATCCTGCGAAGTCTCCTGGACTTCCTCCATGAGGCAAAGCTGGAATCTTTTATTTAGTGTACATATGCTTTAGATAGTATGCCGCATCCAGGCCTCGACTACTAGCCACCGATGCATTCTTACGCCCCTTTCCCTGCTTATGGCATCGATAAACGCTTTTTGAACTGAAGTGAACAGTGTAGGCTCCTGTAACACCTATTTCAGTAAAAAAAAAAAAAAACACACTTTCAGATTCTGGTGAAGAAGGAAGACCAGCGAAGCTGTACTACGGTGGGACGACCTCAAGGACGACGCCTAGAGGACGACGTCTCGGGCGAGCTCAAGGAAGACCTTAGGGACGACTTCTAGGATGACCTCAAGAATAACTTCTAGGACGACTTTAAAGGGACCATGAAATGATTTTAAAATCGAATTTCATCCACCGCACGTCGTAAAAGGTGTGAAAAGAAACACAAAAACAGGGAGCCCAAAAAATTATTTGCTATAGAACTTTTAAAAGAAAACTGGACTCTTTTAGGCCTTCTTTCCTTCGCCTTTTCACTACGACGCATCCGCGGAAACGGGGCACGTCAGCCGAATCCACGTCGCCTATTGGGTAAGAGCCTACCTCACCAGCACCGCGATCGTAAACAATAAAACCTAAAATTTTTGTTAAATAATATTCAGATCCACATTTTGTTGCATAATTAGAGATGTGTGGCGAAAATTGCCAAATTTGATAATGCTGAGAGCCAAGCGCCATCTATCGTGTGGTAAACGAAGCAACTACTGCGCGTGCGCAGTAGGGCAGGGCCGAGTGCACGGCCGACGAACGTTTATTTTTTTTTTTTATTTCCTTCCTCTCAAAACTGACTGACTGAACGTTTATTTTTCTACGTGTTCTTCTCGCGCGTGTCGACTTCAAGCAGCAAGAAAAAAAGTACTTAAAACAGACCACGACGAACAAGAACGCTGGCCACGAATCCGCCGACTGACGAAGCGAGCAGCTCAGAATATAGGCCTAGCATGGCACTCCGACTCGGCGCAACGTTGCTTCGTCGCAAGACCGTCTGCCTACGACCGGCTGGCGTGCTGAACGGAATATGCACGCGCTACCCTTGTGGACCCTTCCCGCATTATAGTAGTTTGATCGCTGACCTCAATTTTAGATTAAGAGGTGAGGTCAATCTCTTCCCCTTGTTTTCCGAGGCCGTGTTGACGAACACTCGTCGAAAAGGGACTCTCGTCGATTCTATATTCTGGTTTTGTGTGATATAGAGCTGAAATAAACGCCGTATGGATTACCTTTGTAACACGGTATGTGTACACTTTGTTATTGGTATGCCATTTTTATTCTGACAGACTGCACGTCACTGTCGAGCTATAACAGTTCGCGGGAGATATACGTGCAATGCCGGTCCAACCTTTCTTTGCCGAGTGTCGCGTCAGTATCGAGTTGCAATCGTAAAAGATCGGTCCCCAAGCGCTTACCAACAGCGCGAATAGAGCACTTCCATCAAACGCGCGCGTCCGGTCCGAGTGTGAACAGGTATTTACGTGGCTCTTGCTGACACTCGTAGTTCAAACGTATCTTTTTTAAAGTCGGCTCGCTCCTGCATCTCCGAGGCCGCGAAAAACGCCGCGGCAATTTGTTTTCATCTACGTCGCTTTGCAAACGACTGACACGGGCCGCCTTTTACCAACAATGACAGTTGGGTTGACTTCTGGAGTCTTCACCGGAAGACTCGCTGGGCGCCGATTCAGAAAATACGTCGGTAACATCAGCGCAGTAAAACCTACCGGCGCACCCAAACTCGTCGCCGCTAACGCTCCCATTCTCCTACTGCCGAGAGAACTTCCGGTTCCGGAAACAGCGTACGTCACGGCTTGTTTTGCGGTCAGTTGGAGAGAAAGAAAAAGTCGATATTTCATTAATTTTTTGTGTAGAAGTTAATAAACCGAGATGAAAACGGATGCCTGTTCGGCATTCAGTGAACATTGACGGTTTAATGTAAAAGTTATCTGGAAAAAGTAAAAAGGTAATTTCATGGTCCCTTTAAAGGGATACTTCAACGAAATTTGAAATATTCCCGTCGTGTTCAAAAATAGGTTGAATATGATCCACAATATCCGTAAATGACAATCGCACGTTTGTATTTTGAGCCTGGTGGCTGTATTTTTCGTTATAAACGGCCCACTCTGGCAAGCGCTCGGAGAAGGCCCAGCGGAGACCACGTGACATCCAACGCAATCGTGACGTAGGTCGTCTCAAGACGAGCAAAGCTATGGCGAGGCCGCCGTCGAGATGATGGCCTAGTTGTTCCAGCCACCGAAGCGGCTGCTTTTGTACAAATTTTGAGTGACGGGTTAATCTTCTATAATCTTGTAGGGGGACAATAGCGACTTCTGTGACACACAAAAGGCATTCTCGGGAAGAGGGGAGTTCCCCCTGCCCCTCTTCTCTCGTCGTGGCCGGAGGCGAGACAACCTCCGTCACTAGCTGCCAAGGTTGCTAGACGGGCATCACAAGCGAGGCGTTAGCGACATCCACCAGGTGCTCTTTGCTAATCGTTTAATTCGTCTTAAAATTCCTTTTCGTGACTTTTTGAACAAGATATTGGTATGTTCGATTTGATGGTGCTTTTTTGAACACATATAGACCAAAAAATGAGCGCCAAAATTTCGTTGTAGTATCCCTTTAAGGACAACTTCTAGGACGACCTGTAGGACGACATCTAGGACGACGCCTAGAGAAATTCAGCCTTTCCACTCTTGTGAAAGCCAGAGTGGAAAGGCTCGAAAGGTTGCCGCCATCTATGAGCGAGGACGAGATGCCGGTTGTCTGGCTGCCGCCGTTGCTCATAGATGGCGGTAGCTGTCCAGAATTTTGTGTCGACATTTGTTTGGTACCGGACACAATTCGGGTGAAACAAGCCCTTAACAGCTCCGCTGTAAAATATGTATATATATATAATATATATATTAGCAAGAAAGAAAACAATAATCTCTTTCTTGCTGACAAGAGTTTTTGACTGATATAAATCCCACAAGCGTTCACAATATAAGTTCTTGTTTCGACGATACTAGGCTTAGGTATACGTCGACTCAAAAACAAAATTCGTGTTTCTCAACCTTTTTCTTATTTTTTATTAAAACCCAGGTGGCATTACTTTTTCAATATTGTCACGGGTGGTGACCAAAAAAAAAAACAATAAATAAACAGGAAGAAATAAACGTTTAATGTGGCGAACTTGTGCCAAAAATAAAAGGGTACAAAAGATGATAACAGAGCGTCGGGGGCGTCGAAGTCGGCGTAACAGCAGAGTCGAACGCTGTGGCGAGACTGACTCCGCTCGCCTGGCGGAATCCCTTATGTACCCTCGTGGGCTTCTGCATCGTTCGGCGTAGAAGGTTCGGCGCGTAGAACATTCTAACCTCGAATCAGCAAGACGGTTCTCGAATTCACTAAACATCACATTGCAGTGTCAACAAAAATGTGTAGCCGCGGACAGGAATCAAACCCTGGCCTTCTGCGTGGAAGGCAAGCGCGATAGCCGCTAGGCCACGCGCGCGCTGCCTACTTGGCCAGCTGCGCGCGCGGCATTACTCCCCCCTTTAAAAAGTGCATCGTCCCGATGCAACCCAAAAACAAAACAAAGCAAATAAAAAGAACGGTAAACTAAAGAGTCATTTGGAACACACACGGTCCACAGTCCTATCGAGCGTAGTACGGCTTCAGTCGCACGACGTGGACGACTTCCGGTCGTGGAGGGCGGCGTGACGAAGTCCGTGTTCCGTCGGGCATCACCTCGTAGTTCAGATCCCCGAGTCGACGAAGCACTTTGTAGGGTCCAAAGTAACGTTTCAGGAGTTTCTCGCTGAGACCGCGGCGGCGAATCGGTGTCCACACCCACACCCTGTCTCCGGGCTGAGAGTGGACGTCCCGACGACGAAGGTTGTAGCGGCCAGTGTCGACACGTTGTTGAGCCTTAATCCGGAGTCCGTCGAGCTGACGGACTTCTTCTGCCCTTTGGGCAACCACCTGGGCGTCGTCGCTTGCGTCGACAGCCGGTTCGTGGGGTAACATAGCGTCCAGCATTGTCGTTACCTTGCGCCCATGCACCAGTTGAAAGGGTGTCACTCCGGTTGTCTCTTGTACGGCCGTGTTGTAGGCAAATGTAACGAACGGCAACACCTCGTCCCATGTCTTGTGTTCCACGTCGACGTACATGGAGATCATGTCGGCGATGGTCTTGTCTCTCCGTTAGCCCGTTGGTCTGCGGGTGGTACGCCGTGGTGCGACGATGGCTGGTGTGGCTGAGACGAAGGGCCTCTTGCGTCAGCTGGGCCATGTATGATGATCCTCGGTCTGAGATCAGGACTTCGGGAGCGCCGTGCCGGAGGACGATGGACTCGATGAAAAACTTGGCGACTTCAACAGCCGTTCCTGATGGAAGGGCTTTTGTCTCGGCGTACCGCGTGAGATAATCGGTGGCGACGATAATCCATCTGTTTCCTTGCGTCGATGGTGGGAAAGGATTAAGTAGATCCATACCGATCTGCTGGAACGGTGCGGTCGGGGGAGTAATCGGCTGCAGGAGACATGCCGGCTTCGTCGGCGGTTTCTTGCGTCGCTGGCACTCGTGGCACGACCGTGTGTAGAAGTGAACGGTCTTCGGCAGCTTAGGCCAGTAATACTTTTCACGAATTCGGGCCAGCGTACGGCTGTAACCAAGGTGTCCGGACGTCGGGTCGTCATGGCAGGCTTGAAAGATCTCCGCTCTAAGGTCGGTAGGGATTACCAGCAACCATGGGGTGCTGCTGTCTCCGAAGTTCTCCTTGTAGTGTACACCTTGTCGGAGGACGAAAGTCGGCAAGGCTCTCGAGAAGACACGGGGGACAGCACCCCCTCGTCCTTCGAGCTGCTCGATTAGCGCACGCAACTCAGGATCGTCTCTTTGACGTCGTGCCATGTCGTTGGAGTTCACTGCACCCAGGAAGCACTCGTCGTCATCGTCGTCGCTGCTGCCGGAAGTTGTTCCGACCAGAGCTCTGGACAGGCAGTCGGCGTCGGTGTGCTTGCGGCCTGACTTGTAGACCACACTCATGTTGAACTCTGGTAGTCGTAGACTCCATCGAGCGAGGCATCCTGACGGGTCCTTGAGGTTCGCAAGCCAGCAGAGCGAGTGGTGGTTCGTGACTACGCGGAACGGGCTCCCGTACAAGTACGGACGAAACTTCGTGATTGCCCAGACGACCGCAAGGCATTCTTTCTCAGTCGTGGAGTAATTTTTCTCCGCCTTGGACAGTGTCCGACTTGCGTAGGCGATAACTCGCTCGGTGCCTTCTTGGATTTGAACCAGTACCGCGCCAAGTCCAGCGTTACTTGCGTCCGTGTGAATTTCGGTTTCCGCATCTTGATCGAAATGTCCTAGAACAGGAGGAGTCTGCAGTCGTCGTTTCAGCTCGTCGAATGCCTGCTGCTGCTCCTCGGCCTATTCGAACTTCTCGGCGTCCTTTGTGAGGTTTGTGAGCGGTGCGGAAATCCTTGCGAAATCCCGGATGAAGCGCCGATAGTACGCACATAGTCCAAGGAATCTTCGCACGGCCTTCTTGTCTGTCGGCATCGGAAAGGCAGCGACGGCGCGAGTCTTCTCTGGGTCGGGGCGAACGCCTTCGTTACTAACCACGTGACCTAGGAACTTCAGTTCGTCATAGGCGAACCGACACTTTGACGGCTTCAGGGTGAGTCCGGTGGTCCGCATGGCTTGGAGAACTGCTCGGAGTCGTCGCAAGTGCTCATCGAAGTCGCTGGAAAACACCACGACGTCGTCGAGGTAGACAAGACAGCTCTGCCACTTCAGTCCTGCCAGTACGGTGTCCATGACACGCTGGAAAGTTGCTGGCGCCGTGCACAGTCCGAAGGGCATCACCTTGAACTCGTACAGCCCATCCGGCGTGACGAAAGCTGTCTTCTCTCGGTCCCGTTCGTCGACTTCGATCTGCCGGTAGCCGCTCTTCAGGTCCATCGATGAGAAGTATCGAGAGTGGTGCAGCCGGTCTAACGTGTCGTCGATGCGGGGGAGTGGATAGACGTCTTTCTTCGTCACCGCCTTCAGCTGCCGGTAGTCCACGCAGAACCTAAGCGTTCCGTTCTTCTTCTTAACCAGTACGACTGGGGAGGCCCACGGACTGCTTGAAGGTTGGATTATGTCGTCGTTCAGCATCTCTTGAACTTGCTGCTGGATCACCTCCCTTTCTTTAAAGGACACATGCAAAGGAAAAAAAACATTTTTTTTTAGACAGCTTAGATTGGAAAAGGATGTCATAAAACAATTTTACAACGAAGAAAAAAAATTTTTAGAGCTATATTTACGGCGCTATACGAATTTGTAGTTGGCGCTCGCGGGAGCCGCCGCTGGTCACGTGGTAGGCCCGCGCGTCGCCGCGCTGCGTCGCCGCCGCACGCTGAGCGTTCTGCGAACGCCGCTTCAACGCGTTTCTCCACGCCGCCGTCGCCGCCGCCGCACAAGTTCGTCTGCTTCGGGGCGCCGCCGCCGTCGTCTGGCCGGCGCACAGGTCTATCACGTCTGCTTGCGCTTTTTCAGGAGTTTCCTTTGGGCTTTAAAAGACACTTATTCATCTTAGGTTTTTGTTATACTTCAAACAAAGATGAATAAGTTACTTTTAGAGGCCATAGGAAGCTTCCGAAAGAACGCAAGCACCACGTGATAAATAAAGACCAGCCACGTGATAAATACAGACCACTTTCCCGCGGTGCCCGCGGGCGCCAACTACAAATTCGTTTTGCGCCGTAAATATAGCTCTAAAAATTTTTTTTCTTCGTTGTAAAATCGTTTTATGGCGTCCTTTTTCCATCTAAGCCGTTTAAAAAAAATGTTTTTTTCCTTTGCATGTGTCCTTTAACGGAGACTCTGTAAGGCGATCGATGCACAGGGCGTGCGTCGTCCTCGGTAACGATGCGGTGCTTCGCAACGGTGGTTTGGCGCACCTTCGACGACGTCGCAAAGCAATCCCGGTATTCGGCGAGAAGGTTAAGCAGCTGCCGTCGTTTCGGGCCCGGAAGCTTAGGGTCAATGTCGAGCTGCACTGGCGAGGTACTCTTTTGCTGAGGTGGCGAGGATTCGTCAGTAATGGCGGCGATTGCGGCGGAGTTTCGAAGTTCCTCGACCTGGCCCACGGCTGCACCTTTTGTGAGGTATTGCGCTTCATTTCGGAAGTTCGTAACGAGGACCACAGTGCGGCCATCCTGAAGTTCAGCAACTCCTCTTGCGACGCCTATTCCTATTCCAAGAAGCAGCTGGAGGCTTCCTTCCAGCAGAACTTCGCCAGAGGAAGCTTCGGTGATCCCGACGGGTACGAAAACACTCGACCGTGGTGGTAAGTTCACGTGGCTGGCGAGGACTCGGACCACAGATGACGTCGCTTTGAGCTC
Organism: Ixodes scapularis; assembly: GCF_016920785.2. Taxonomy (NCBI): domain Eukaryota; kingdom Metazoa; phylum Arthropoda; class Arachnida; order Ixodida; family Ixodidae; genus Ixodes; species Ixodes scapularis. The sequence continues at coordinate 41,557,603 of NW_024609857.1, read as the reverse complement.
CTCCGGTGGTAAAATAGGTTTTCGTAGCGTCAACCGGTTTGCTCCGAGGTCGATGACGGCGCCATACTCGCAGAGGAAGTCCATTCCGAGGATAACGTCCCTCGAACAGTCTTGCAGGACGACAAACTTCACAGGGTACGTCCCACCGTGGATCTCGACGCAAGCAGTGCATCGCCCGACTGGTGTGATGAGGTGCCCACCGGCGGTTCGTATTTGAGGGCCTTCCCACGGCGTTGTTACTTTTCGCAAGCGACGAGAGAGCCTCCCACTCAAGACTGAGTGGTCTGCTCCAGTGTCCACGAGTGCCGATGCGTCTCGGCCGTCGATAGTAATGTTGAGGTTGTTGGACACCGATGCAGGGACGTCGTTGTGATGCGTAGCGTCGAGAGACTGGGAGCGCTCCGGCGTTCTTGGGGGCCTTTTATTTCGGTCGTCTTCGGCAACGCCACCTCCAGGCGTTGCCGCACTTAGTTTTCCCGGCGGCGCAAAGGAGACAGACTCTCTCGGCGGGGTCGTGGCGCTGGAGACGCTGAACGTCTGGGCGACGATGAGCGGGACTCACGGCGGAGCGGCGTTGGGGATGGCGAACGTCGGAGGTACTCTTCGATGTCACGAGGGCGTTCGTCGTACCTTGGGCGCGGGTCGTTCGGGTGGAACCCGCGCAGTCCCAGTTGTCGGTAGGGGCATCGACGGTAAATGTGGCAGGCTTCACCGCAATGATAACACAACGGGCGTCGGTCGGCCGTCCTCCACACGTCGGTCTTTCGTGGCGCAGCTTGTTCTGGGCGAACGTACGCCCGATCTTCCTGGCGTCAGGAATACTGTGGCGCTAGAGGTTCACGTCGAGGTGGCGCCGTATACGGGTGAGTAGGGGGCGGTGGTCGTCGGGTAGCTGCGGCGTAGCTCAGCTTCGGTGGTTCAGGAGCGGCGCTGGCGAGAACTTCTGGCTGCAGCGCCTACTGAAGTTCTTCCCGGACAATCTCGGCGACTGAGGGCGTAGCCGGGCTTGTGGCAGCAGGTAGCAGCTTCCTGATTTCCTCTCGCACGACGTCCCGGATAATCTCGCGGAGGTCCGGGCTGTTGCAGCTGGAAGTCGAGAGGGCCGCGACGCCGGGAAGTCGCTGGTAATGGGAGGCCCGTGCTTGAAGGGCACGTTCAATGTTTGTTGCCTCCGTCATGAATCCTTCGACTGTAATGGGCGGGGCTCGCACAAGGCCGCCGAAGATGTTTTCTTTGACGCCTCGCATCAGGATTCTCAGCTTCTTCGCTTCGGAAGCTTGAGGATCGGCGCGGTTGCTGAGTCGCAGGACGTCCTCCACGAAGCTGACGATGCTCTCGTTAGGGCCTTGGATCCTCGCTTGAAGAAGCTCTTCCGCGCGTTCTCTTCGTTGTCGGTTCGTGAACGTTCTTCGCAACTCAGCGTTGAGTTGCTCCCAGGAGGTGATTCATGCTTCGTGGTTCTCGAACCAGTTCCGAGCGGTTGCTTCCAAGGCGAAGTAAGCATTCTGTAGACACTGTTCTGGCGTCCACCCCGTTATGACGGGCCACTCGTTCGTACTGTTGGACCCAGTCGTCGATGTCTTCGTGGCTTTCGCCGTGGAAGAGAGCCGGTGTCCGAGGAGCGACGGGTAGGTAGACGACGGCAGGAGCGGCGGGGTTCTGCGACTGGTTGGCCATCCTCGTCGTCTTCGGCTTGGGCGTGTCCAGCAGTAAACCGTAGTTAGGATCCTCTCCCTTGGCGTGGCGGCTGGTCCGAGTTTCAGGTTCCGCGGTGAGTGGTCTTCCCACCGAGCTGGGAACCGGACTTGCACTGCGGGCCCTTGGAGGGGAACGCTGCACGGGCATGCGGTACCCAGCACCTCCACCAAAATGTCACGGGTGGTGACCAAAAAAAAATAAACAGGAAGAAACAAACGTTTAATGTGGCGAACTTGTGCCAAAAATAAAAGGGTACAAAAGATAATAACAGAGCGTCGCGGGCGTCCAAGTCGGCGTAACAGCAGAGTCGAACGCTGGGGCGAGACTGACTCCGCTCGCCTTGCGGAATCCCTTATGTACCCTCGTGGGCTTCTGGATCGTTCGGCGTAGAAGGTTCGGCGCGTAGAACATTCTAACCTCGAATCAGCAAGACGGTTCTCGAATTCACCAGAACATCACATTACAGTGTCAACAAAAATGTGTAGCCGCGGACAGGAATCGAACCCTGGCCTTCTGCGTGGAAGGCAAGCACGATAACCGCTAGGCCACGCGCGCGCTGCCTATACTTGGCCAGCTGCGCGCGCGGCAATATTTCACGTCTATCTATCCCAAACGCTAACGTCACATCCTCACGCAGTTTGTGCATTCTGCGGTGCATACCCAAAAAACGCGGTTCTCTTTTCTCGGAAACTTACTTAGTTTGCTCTCTTGTGGTACGGTTCTAACCTTGGGAGCTACAGACTTCTACTTCTGTCTTAAATACGGTGCATCCACTAGACCCCGACAAAGTTGCGCCAAGCTCCCCGTATAGTCGCCATTTTGGTTTATGGTGTGAGCAGTTGCTCCTTGACTTCTCCATTGGTGAGTTGATTCGAAATCGGGGTGACAGGTTCTTTATAGAGGCATTTCTTATATACCCAGATTTTGTTATTCACACACCAGCTAAACAAGGGCGCACCTTCGCACCTTTACCATATAAAGCGTTCTTGCTTGGTGGCACTGAAAAATAATTTTTCTGCCTTGAGGAACAATTATATTGTTAGAGATCTGTCTAGCAAACCATGATCGATAAATTGCTTGCATACGCAGTGCCAAATGCGCTTATATTCGTGAGGAACTCTCACTACGATGAGGCTCCCTAGCGATATTGGCGCGGCTGGTTCAGATCAACCCTTCCGAAACTTCGAAGATTGGAAAAGACCGAAATTGCGATTACCATGGCAAGAGGGACAGATAAGTCAACTGCCTTGCAAGGTTTTGGTCGTCTGTATGTTAACTAGAATATGGTTGATGTCCTGCAATCAGACAGGGAAGGCAATGACGTTACTCTCCCAGGATCCAACGCCGATATGTTCTTGTGGAGCCCTCTTAGGGTTTCCATCCGTGACGTCACGACAAAGATTTGCCTCGCCGTGGCGTCAAGAGTTATGACCCTTGCTACTTTTCATCAGATGCGTCAAGTAAGATGGCGTGTTCAAAAAGCATAGTAGAAGCTAGGAGCCATCACGTTTTCAAGCCAGCACCGTTGAAGTTGACATTCTGACAATGCTCTTATGCCCGTGATTTGGCCAATCGTGAAAAGCCGAAATGTAGCGAAATATATTTGAGGCTGTATTTTTTGTTCCGCTTACTTTCAACGGCCGATGTATTTTCCTGCAATTTTCAAGAAATCATGACCCTCTAAACAAAAAAATCAAGCTAACGTTTCTCACTTTTTTTTTTTTTTTTCTTGAGAGGGAAGGAGGTTGCTGTGAAGGAGATGCGAGTGCTTCGTTATTGTGCACACCAAGGTTCGTTTTGGACGTCTTGCCTTTGGTCATACGCGACAGCCTGCTCCGTTTTCCAAAGATAACAAATGTTTTCCAGGACTTCAATGTCGACTATCCTCGTAGATTCCAAAAGTTGAAGGCGCTGCCGGCAAGTGCGGACTAAAGTCCCTCGATAAAATTCACGCTTTTAAGTACCACCAACCATTGCTGTGGAAACGTGCAAGACACGCGACAGGAGCCGGTGCTTGCCGCCATCCGCTTCCAAGGGCAGCTCATTTCAGTTCAGGGTCGCCATCTACTTCCAAGGGCCACTCGAGGCACGGACCTCGTGCACTGGCGCATTTGACGCTTCTTACAAGACAAACGCAAACACATAAAAAAAAAAAAAAAACTTAATCCAGGCAAAAACAAAAATTGGATTGTTGGTGTGTTTTTACAGCCTGAACTTAATGTGCCTCAACGGGCTACTTGTCACTTAGCTGTAGATACAATACAATACAATACAATACTTTATTACAACTCAGGAGAGCTGGGGTGTGCTGGAGAGGCCAAGGGCCCGTATCGAGGGGCTTAGCACACTGACCTGCTGGGCCTCTCGGTAAGGTCGGTGTGCTGGGCCTCTCGGTACGGGCCTTTGGCCCCTCCAGCACACCCCAGCTCTCCTGAGTTGTAATAAAGTATTGTATTGTCTATAGTGTAGAAAAGTGGGTGTGCGGGGGGGGGGGGGGGGTGGAAGGGGGAAGAAAAAGATGGAGGGAGGAGGGAGCAGCAGCTTCAGTGAACTGTTCTCCACAGGTAGCGTGCTGCTTGGCGGCAAAGGTTCCTCACTTCGTCAATGTCAGTGACGGGTTGATTCCGAAGCGTGCTTGGGAAGGAGCGCCACATGCTGACCACGCGCGGAACGAAGGAGTCTTGGTGGCGCACTGTGCGGGCCAAGATGGGAGCCAGGTCCTTGGTCCGGGTGCGACAAATATACCCGGCCAGAGGGTAGGCGGCACCGGGTGGGCTGATGCCTGTCAAAAGCAGCCGAAGCGATGCAGCGTCGTACCTCTGCTCAAGGGGCTGCCAGCCGACGGCGCGAAGTAGATCCGCTGTGCGGTAGTCACGGTAAGGGCGGTCAGGCCGGGACGATCTCCTGAGTACGGCAAAGGCTGCGCGTCTCTGTACGCTTGTGAGGCGTGCAACACGGGAGGCCTGGTACGGCAACCACACAGGGGTACAGTATACCCCAGCTAGGGAAGCACGAGTGATGTAAAAAGCGTGCACAGGGCGTCGGGTCTGGCGCCGAAAGTGGCGCGCTGAGAGAAAGCAAGCAGACGACGCGCGCGGGCAATGATGGCCCCCCACACACACACACTCAGAAACAAGTTGATACACCACTGAACTGGTGTGCGCTCTGAGCGCACACCAGAAAAGAACCTGAAACTGTCGATGGGCAATGAAGTCCGTGAGCCAACGGAGAAGGTTGCCGTGTACGCCAAAGAGGGCAAGTTTTTCAACAAGGAGAACATGGTTTACCCTGTCAAAGGCTTGACGAAAGTTTACCTGCAGGACTTGACAGGGCACCCTGCTGTCCATGTGGTCGCTGAGGATGTGGACTGCAAGAGAAAGTACTGATGCACAAGAGCGGCCAGGTCGAAAGCCAAATTGGTATATGGAGAGGAGGGCATTTTGCTCTAGGTATTCGGTGAGTTCTTTGGAGACGACGCGCTCCATAGTACGGCAAACAATGAAGGTAACAGAGATTGGCCGATAGGACGTAGTTCGGTCGGTTGGCACACTGCCATCCTTCAGAAGAGGAGTGACGAACGGTAACTTCCAGTGTTCAGGGAATGTCCCATGATGAGGAAACGAGGGAACGTTGATGCGAGGACGGGGGCTATTTGAAAGGCACTTCAGCACTGCGGGGGTGATGCCGTCGGGCCCGGCCGCCTGGTAGGGGTTGATGGAGTGAAGAGCGTACAGAGTAGCATCAGGGATAATGGCTGTCTAGTCGAATTGGGTGCTAGGGGAACTAGCTTGTGAATCAGGTGGTGCAGTTGGTGGGGTGGGATCGGCAGTTTGTGTTTAAAGGGGGACCAGCAGAGATATTCTTCCGCCTGGCGGAAAGTCCTCCTCGCCCTCTTTTTTTCTCTTTCTCTCCTGTCTTGTAGCACGGCGAGGCGGGGGGAAGGGTCCCTTTTTGCGCCGGCTTCTTCTGAAAGGATAAGCCGAGAAAATCCCCATTGTGAGAGACGGGCGATGGGTTTGGCAGCAGCGACCTCGTGACTTACGGTTATCTTCAGCTCTTATCGCGTAATCTGCCCTATTTTTGGCGCTCGCCAAGCCTAGCCCCTCGGGTGCAGGTTTCACGGAGCTGCAAGGCTGCGCCCTTCCAGACACCGAATTTGAGCTGTCGAGGTTGTTTGGCTGTAGCCCGTGGCAAAGGAAACATACTTCGGAGCTGCGGTGCATCCCCACACCCATTGAAGGTACGTTTCATAGATATTCTCGGTTGATCAAGGAGCTTAGAACACCACGCGAGATGTGGTGACTTCAATATGTGAGGTTGACTTACGTATTCACAAAATATTCCATCTTCAAGAGACAGGCTTATTACGCTCAAACCTGCCTCAAATTGGGATCGTTGGAAGACAGAACTATGTACCAGGCGCGGGCATCTTGTAGCGGATCTCTGTTTTCTAGCAGCGAGCACAAATTATTGTGTGCAAAACTCACACTATATGATGGCCAACAAATGTAGATGACATTTATATTTACACATCCCAACAACCGCATGAGGTGAGAAGGCAGCAATTGTGTGTGTCGATATTAAAAAAAAAGTTTTAGTGGATCGTTCTTAGCTCTTGGATAACCGTATCCTACATCAATAAATAAGCTATACCCTTTCTGTGAGCATTATTTATCGAGTGCGGCTATCGAAGCGTGTCGTGTTATAGTTCAACGTTGCTAAATCGGTGCTATAGCACGTGCTGCCGCTTTAAAGTATTTTTGAGCCATTAAAATAAAAGAATAAACTAAACGTAGGCGATTTTTTTTAACATGAAACGCGTTTGTAATTTGTCATTGCAAACAGATTTTAGGTATACTGCCACACAGTTAGCAAGGACAAACTATCGCTGGTTTTTCTCGTTTTGTTTTCTTAGAAGTGAATGATGTTTAGAAAACTGTTAATGCGAGTATCCAACCTAAGTGGCAGAGCTTAGTGCTAGACAATACATGTTGCTGGGCAGAAATAGTAAAAAGCGCCAATGTCGCGTTCGGGCTAACAGTGCCACGTAATGTACGAATACCGCTACAAGATCAGCGCAAGCATATTATGGGAATGGATTTATTACAGAATTTGTTTTAATAGATGAAAGGTTGCCATTCTTATACAAGCAATTCGAAAAAGAATGCTTCTATTGGGCGCCGTCAACGGTTCGGCAAGCTGGGCTAATGAATCGGGAACAATGAGAGCAGCATGCCGGCAGTCGCCATTTTCTCTAAGCGGAGTTTTGAGGCGATTCGACAATCTGTTGTCGCTGAGACGGCGTTCGTTAAAACGAGCCTCTCTAAACCGCATGCCACAACTTTGCGTACACTGTTTATTGAGTCGCACCTCCTTTTTTATCAAGCTCAACAGAGCGCTGAAGGGAGGCAAACAGATGACTTCGTTCAATGCAAACTTTTTTCTCAATTAGTTTTGTTTCAATAGAATTATATGCCTGTATAACTAACGTGGTTTCTCTATACTCCCTGTAGGTGTAACGTTCAGCGGACGGCCAGATGGAGTGCTCCGAATGCTTTTGCGATCCGTGTATACTGACTCAAGGCCACGTGAGGGTGGGGATGGGCCAGGCACCGTCGTCCAAGAATCCTGGGGTTCGCAAAAAGTATTACAGAATGTACTGGGCCTGCCTGGCAAATCTGGCCGCTTGGCGTGACCCCAGGTACTTGGAGAAGAAGGGACAAGCCGGCCAAGGAGTATATACTAAGCGTGAATTGATGCCATTGTGCGTAGTTGCACACGTCCGGTGCCTGTATCCAAACCCACCTGGTGTTCCCTACATGGGGCACATGTGGGAGTAAACTATTTGTGTATAAAGACTCCGAATTCAGCGCCTTTCTTTCTGTGCCTAGTTATTAGTGCAGTGTTAGCACGTTAAATGTCTCAAATCTGTAATCCACCTTTTTTTCTTGAAACACCTAGTGCTCATGCGCTCTATCCATCGTCCCTGCATGGGTTCGGGAAAGCGTTTTGCCCCACTAAATTCGCCATACTGTTTGTTCCACTCTGGTGAGGGGCGAGCCGCGTGAGTAACGCTGACTCGTGTAGCTCTTAGCAGGCTCTCGCCACCGAGTCACAAGTAGGTGCCTGCATCGCGACTGCTGGTTTAGGTGACTCGCGTTTCGTCAAGCTGTTTTTACAGCTTTCGTTCCCTGTCACCTTTTCAACATTGTTTTTGTTGGAAAAAATAGAGGTACTATTATTATTATAACCTCGCGTAAAGTTCAATAAGGGAGCACGACCTCGAGCGTTTTCAACAGCCGGTGGTATAGGTAGCAATCGGGGCTGTACAACACTAGAGCGCACGATAGAAGAACGCCGACATTAGAGCGCCGACAGTAGAGCGCCACGACGTTAGCTCGCGCGACATGAGAGCGCCGCAACGTTAGAGCACACGACTCGAAAGCGCTGCGACGTTAGCGCGCGCGACTCGAAAGTCGAGAGCACATCGACAGCGCACAACCAGTCAAGCGCAAGTGGCCCAACCACTTCTTCGGGCATCGCGTGTTTTATGTGAAATTGGCGGGGATTTACGCCGTGGCATTCCGCAAGGACATCGCGAAATGAGTGGACGAATTGTTTTCGTGTAACAGACCAAGAAATGTTTAAAAAACTGACAGCAAAAAAACAAAAAGGAATATCTGTAGCGTATATTTCCGCAGAAAAAACAAAATGCAGCTGATCTATATAGCTCCATTAGTTTTCTTATGTTATATCTCACAGATTTGAAGGGGAGGTTTTCCTGTATCCGTCAAAAGACTGGAAAGCTCTGCATCCAATAAAACTGCGCTGAGTTTTCCTTCGATGAGTGTTTTACTGAACTTTTCGAGCGGTAAGCTTTTTCCATTACGGTCATGGACGTCAAAATACTATTAAAGTTATGCGAGAAACGTCCCAATAACCGCCAAAATGATAGGGGTCCAAATGCCTGTCAAAAATAGACCAAATATAGCAAAAAGCAAACATTTATTGTATATCCCAGAGACGCACCGCACCACCGTAAAGAAATCTTAGACTCGCTGGTCCACCCAACTGCAGGCATTCCCGGTACCTATGGCCACACCCTTGCCCCCTTCTCTCTTCCATGTCAGCAAACAATTGGTTAGAAGGAGCCGTACCCTTTTTATTTTTTTATTAAAGGTATCTTTAATAAATCGAAAATCGCCAACACTCCGATAAGGAGAGTCGCACAATTTGGTGCTGTCTGTGGAGCCGCGGGTACATCCCACAATTTGCAGTGTTCGCTCAACTGGGTGCGCTCTGGTATCAAGCGCGCTACTGTCGCAGAGCTTTCGCGTAGCGCGCTCTAACGTCGGCGCTCTAGTGTCGCGCGTTTTAAAGGTACCCTCCCAGCAATCGGCTGCCTAAATTACTATTGGCCGGATTCGGAGAAAAGCTTTTCTTTCACTTTCCGTGCGCTGATTATTTTCCCGACATACAGTTGGCGTGGATACGTGACGTCAGGAGCGAAATAACACCACACACGGTCCCGAGTAAGGCTCGTACCGTCGGGAAAATTACGGACTTCCTGGTCCGCCTCAAATGCGAACAGAATTTCCTCATCTCGAAGAATCGCAACACGACAGCCCCGAAACGTAAATAACGTTTGCAAAATGCCGACGAGAATATGTACAACGCAAACTAAAAACCAAAACTGAAGAAGCCATGGTATGGTACCGCGGTATAAGAGCGGGATTTCTCGTGCGGATCCGTCTCGAACCCAGCCGCATAATTCTACAAATATTCAATCCTCTTAGGCAAGTGCATAAATTGCAAAATATATTGCACATTTATTTTCAAAATATATAGGGCATGGTGCGCAGAGGAATTGCTAGCTTAGTTTGTTAAAACAAATTGGAAAAAACGAGAACGGAAAAACAGTGTATCACTCACTAGCAGACAGATATCGAGCCTAACTTAGATAAATATACGTATAACACCGAAACAAATATTGCCAATGCCAGAACACGCCCGGTGCGTCAGAAAATACTCGCAATATACTGTGCGTAAAAGGCTGTGCTTTTCTTGTGAGTCTCGACTGCAATCAAATTAATTTTTCTCTTCAGCTAATGATCTATTTTTTTATAGAAATTATTCATATCTCGTTTAAGACTCACGAGAGGCACTGCCAACAGGTGATGTCTCGCTGAGCTCTGATTTATTTATGCGCTAAGTGTAAAAGGGTGAGCACTTTATATACTCTGAAACCCCTCGACGGGTGTTTATTCGGAATTTGTACTTCGTAAGATCACACCCTGGTTGAAGCTCTGTCGCAATCGTATGTACCGGTTAGCGTTCACTTTTTCTTGTGTGCCATCTGTATTTGGCAACGACAAAAGATTGTCATGAAAATTGTATATTTGCATAATAATTACAGGTACATCTTTGAGCCCGCGGAATGGCTTCTTCTGTCCCTTGTCCAGTGATGTCCCGAGCTGGGAAATAAAAACAAACAAACATGTAAAGGTACACACAATTGCCCAACTCTTCTAATGAAGTAAGCTTGCTTGTTATTATACGTCAATGGTACTAGTTTAAATTAACATTAGGCATACCTATAAGTTATACACTCTCGTCATTCACAAGGGAGTCGTCATTCACCGTGCTGGCATCTCCCAGGGAAGCAGACCGAAGCACCAACTCCCGAATTTTTTGAACGAAGCTGGAAGAAAAGAATAGAGGATTAGTATTCCATGGCAACACTGTACACTTCAAAAATATTCTGCCTGTATGTCTTCCTGAAGTACTTCCTTTTCCCGCCCTGCCGGTCTGGATGACGACAGTCCTCAATAGAGTAACGTGAAGTGTAGCCTCGCCCAACATGCTCATTCCAGTCTATATATGAGTGCCAAGCTCCGCCTCAGTCTGTAGCTTCTGTCCTGGTAATGAATGCTCTTCTGGAGGTAAATTAGCATAGTATTATTGAATGACTCTACATAGAATGTATCCTTCGACTTTACGTAATCTTCCGCGTTCTTGTAGATGGTTGTTGATTTCAGAAATTTTGTTAGAAGTTCCGACGCTAGCGGGTCTTTCACGAGCAGCGTTGTCGGGACATGTCCATTTTCTTTGCAAATTGATTCCTCGCTGCATTTCTCGTGTTTACCTTCAAAATGGTTTACGCAGTTTATGAAAATATCTCTTAGCTTGGTTGGATTCCCCTCACAAGCGGCCATAGCATAGTATGCGTGGTTACGAACCGCTTGGCACTTGTCAGACAGCTCCACGTGCCATGTCTTGCCCTCGTTCCTCTTCGGTCCAGATGAAATTGCAAGAAATCCTTTCTTTAGGCTCTTCGCAGCGTGCCAGCGGTCGTTGGAGTTGGATGGCCCGTTTTTTTTCTCTGATCATTTTGTTGACTGTGGTGTTGCGGTCATGTGCGTGATCTACCACGGAGATCTTTTTAGAATCGAAGTACTCGTACAGCTTTTTGGTACCGTACGCTTCGTGCTTTTGGGAAGATAGTTCATCCTTTTTGTTTACGTGAACAATACCTACAACTTTGTGGGTCATTTGGCCAAGCGCGACGACATCTGTGTGAGTGGAGTTCTTCCGGCAAGCGTGCCGAGCATCAGTCTCGACACTAATTGGTGTCGAAGTGGGGTCATGTTGCTCGGTGGCCCTTGATTCGCCCTCTTGCGCGGCTGCCAGGCTTTCAAGCTTGAGCAACTCTACAGCACCTTCGATATCTACAAGCAATTTCTCCACGGTGCGAGGGGAGTATGGCAATTTGCTAAAATTGCAAAACTTTTCAAACTGCGCCGCCAGAACTACAGAGAAGGCATACGCCACCGTCACCAAACAGTCTACAGCCCGGACGGAACCGACAACCGTGCTTGTGTTGAGCACCAGTAAATGGTTAATACACTTACAATGTATTCGTGATGCGAAACCCCAGGGTGTCACCTTCTCCAAAATAAGACTTTCCTTGCACTCTGAACTGTGCTTCTCTACAGTCTGAATGACTTTCCATAGCGCGGCTTTGTCGCATGGATCCCCTACAGGGTCAGGCGTCATCGCGCGCGATACCACTTCTTGATGCAGCGGCTTCGGCGTGTTGCACACAGCATTCGACGATCGTTCTTCTGAATTCCGTGTTTCAAGAAATCGTCGCAGCGCCTTGATTATCACAGCTGACAACGAGTTACACTTATTAACGGCTTTGGCTTGCTTTATCAAGTCGTCAAAAGCAGTCATCTCCGTGGTTTCAGAAAAAGTGAGGTTCAGGCTTCGTCGGAGATTGCTACGGTTACACACGTATACTTTTTCAGTTCCATCTCGCATACGCTTCTTGCTCAAGTAAACAGGGGAATCTGACTTTTCGCTCATCTTGGCCTTTGGCGTGACTGTTTAAAGTTCTGAAACAAACAAAGCAAAAGTGATTTAATTAACTGAAGATTATAGGTTGAGCGAACTATTTACAAAATTTGAGGTTCCCTGAGCAGCCTTTTGTATTCAATTCCCCCTCCCCTCACCACCCCACTTCCTTTCCTCCAAATAAACAACGTAGATTATTTCATGAACCACCAGTAATAGAGCGTACTGGCAAAATGTCTATTTGACGTAAAAAAGGCCTTGTTTAAATGTTCAAGCCATGAACTGGTCTTATTACTTTGCGTGACACACTAAGCACGAACACAGTATTGCCATTTCTACTCAAGGGCCATGCAGAATTTAGTATACAAGAACAAACTGATGCCTCGTAAGTTGGTGCCCAATGGAAGCACTCCTAACCGAATTGATTATATAAAAATAACAACTTTTCAACTATAAAAAGTTAACACCACTTTTTTTTTCGCTAACTTTACAGATTTAGTCCGTTTCCGTTGATTGTGTAGCGGTACGCGTACATTACGCGACACTGTTCGCGCGAACACAACATCGGCGCTTTTTGTTATTTTCCACAGCAATGTATTGGCTCGCACTAAAATCTACCGCTTAGGTTGGATACTCGTATTAACAGTTTTCTAAACATCATTCCTTTCTAAGAACAAAAAAAAAAGGGGGGAGGAGAAAGACCGGCGATAGTTTGTTCGTGCTAACTGTGTGGTGTAAGGCGCCTAAAATGTTTTTATAATGTTAAATTACAATTCTGTGCCACATTAAAAAAAATTGTCTGCTTTTGCTTTAGTCTTTATTTGAGACACAACAAATACTTCAAAGCGGCGCGCGGCCCGTGCTATAGTACCGATACAAGCAACGTTGAACCATAATACGACACGCTAGAATCGCCAATATTGCGTTTCCCACTCCATAGCCGCACTCGATAAAGGATGTTCACAGCGAGTCTAGCTTACATATCGTTGTGGGGTACGGGCCGTACGGTCATCGAAGTGCTAAAAGCGACCCACTAAAACTTTCTGATATTGACATCCACACCAGAAATGCCCTCTCACCTAAGGTGGTTGTTAGAATGTGTAAATATGAATTTCATACATTTTGCTGGCCATCATGTTCTGCGAGTCAGACACACAACAGGACATTTTAGTAAATCGTTTTCAAAGGCCCACTACCACTTTAGACGCGCGCTTCAGAGAATGCATCGAAGTGGCAGCGCGAGTTTCCGCTAAATATAGCGTGGCCTGAAAACATACTAAAGTTCTCCAATAATTTGTGCCCGCTGTACGAAAACAGAGATCCGCTACAGGATGCCCGCGCCTGGTACATAGCAATTTGCGGCAGGTTTGAGCGTAATAAGCCGGTTTTTTGAAGATGGAATGTTTTGTGAATATGTAAGTCATCCTCACATATTGAAGTCACCACATCTCGCGCATGTGTTCTGAGCTCCTTGATCAACCAAGAATATCTATGAAACGTACACTGTTAGCAAAAATAACACACCCAGACGTGTAAACCGTTGTCCCATAGCGGACACGTCGAAACGTGTTCGTTTTACACGAGGCCATCTGTGTTTTTCGTCTACACATGAGTTGCTGTGTAAACTTAACACGCTACACCGTGTCTGCCTTCCGCAAAACCGTTTCGAGCGTGTTCCTTATGAAGCATGGCGGCCAGCGGCCGAGAACAGGCGAGAGACGAGCCCAGCGAGCCGCGCGCCTTTCAGCCGAATTGAAAGCACACAGGGCGCGTTAGTTCTCGTTCGATGTCTTTTATACACAGTAAAGTCTCCAAGCGGCGGACGTAGCTACTTGCAAAGGTACGTACGTGTGTTGTCGGCGGTCGGCGTCAATCGCGTCAATAGCTTCAACTATGGTGGCCTACTTCAACGAGCCGCTAGACAAAAAAAAATAAAAAAACGAATGCCGAACTCACATGGATAAATAACTTGAGCAAACTATTTAAAATCGGGCGGTAACTTGCGCCACCTATCGAGATTTCTAGCAGCCTGTTTAAAAAAAAAAAAAAAGACGAGTCAGTAACCCTACATACAACGCAGGCAACACAGCACACAGCTACACGGCACCGACATATACACAAACACAACAACCGACACAACGCCCGACACTTCCTACTCGATATCCATTTCTCCCCGCGGCGCATATAAGCTTGACATGTGCGGGTGAGCTCCTTGGTCACTGACCATTACAGATTTATAGAAGAATACACAAAACACGGCGCAATGGACAGCCGTGTGTTAGAACTGTTTGCATTTAAAAAGTATGGAGGCAAAATCTATAATGCTAGTCGGTTGCAATAAATAATGATATGTTAACAATAAATCTTAAACCGGTCATGAAAAAGTTCAAATTTTTGTTATTTTCTTGCTTGACCAGTGTTATGAGCAGTCCGACTAGCATGAATCAGATAGAAAAACAAATTATTGGGATTTTGTCATTACGTATGCAATAATAAATGAAAATGATCCTTGCGCAAAGCATTTTTTATATATTTTTGTGAAGGACATCCGGACATCCGCCCAACACTTCACTTCCGCTAGTTGCAGCAGTTGCAGTACGGGAGCAGACGCCTTCACTTTTGGGGCGTTTTGATGCAGTTTGTTGTCGTATGTCGTGTCGGTGTCGAGAAGAGCGGTGGGGCTTGGGAGTTTGTGACCGGAGTTCGTGAACACTGGTGTGGGGCGCTGGTGCGTCTTTTTTTTATACTGCCACCACCCCGAACTTTGAAGATACACGGGCCCGTAGCAGTGTATTATGCTGAATCGCGAGCTCCTTCTCTGTTGACGTCGCTTTCCTGGTACCACTCGTGGATACTGCAAGCGTTTAAACAGTGTGCACCGTCTCGCCTACATCCCCGGTGACGTACTCGACCTGTTGAAACTTATTGCTTCCGTCATTTCAGAGTACGCAAGGCAGTTATCTCGTTGTTCTGGTTTCGGTTATAAAGCAAGGCAAAACGCTCGTAGTTCCCGCCCTCAGTACACGTTGGACATCTTCCACACTTTGACACCGGATAACTGAATGAACGAGGATTTACATTCACTTCCGAGGTTACTCTCGCCGCTTCCTCACCGTTGAGCAGCAGGATGAGCTGGCGACAAGCCGCGGATGAAAGGCTGGAGCATCAACAGCCCAAGCGCACTCGGTGCCGATGCGGGCGACGCGGGTTTCTGTCAACCGGGAGGCCAGCACAAACCGTGACCATTCCAGCTCTTCGTCATGACACGGTGTTGCAGAGAGCAGGGTAAAATACAGCTACACGGATCACCGAAGCAAACGACTGCCATCTTAAATCTTGGCTTGTGATTGCGCCTTTGTAGTAGATCATCTTATTCGTTTTGCTGGAGAGACGCAAACGACGGGCGTAACAAAATCGCTTGCATATTCCGCATATCTCACAAAAGCATTTACCCTGTCACCTTGCGAAAAGCGCGAAACACGGAGTCCGCACCGTCCTAAGCTTCCCGTTTTTTACCTGCTTTAGAGCAGTTTGTACCTGCTAGTAGATATGCCTGCTGAAACTGAAACAGGGCAGTGCCAGAGAGAAAGAGACAAAGTTGAGAAAGCTTGCTCGCTTTCTAATTTCTCAACTCTCAAGTGATTGTACCATAATAAATGCACCAACGCGTCTTCCAAAATAAAGAAAGAGCACTACGTTCACAACATAAAAAATGGTCTCAGTACATGCATCTGTGGGCAGGTAGGAAACCTTGCCCTTATTTATTCACGCCGCATGATTGCCGCAACAAACTCGTTGCAGGACCGAATCATACTCGAGCGGTGTGCGTCGCTATGCAAACGCAGTCCAACACGAAGCATAAAAAACGGCAGATTTAAGACAACAATCCGGAGTCCATTATTCAATTAAAACAATGTAATTTTGTTGAAAACGCCCGCTGCTTCTTACTCACGGTATGTGTCGGGATACTTCCACAGTTCGAAACGGAACGAGGGAAGATTTACTTTTAAAAACGCTCGCTGCGTCCTCCCGGACCAGCTGGACCGGATCAGCTGACGACGACGGGACTGTACCCGTTGAACCTCCACCACGCAACAAACAATTTGCGCTCCGTGTTAAAAGCGTGGTTCAAACAGACCCGGAATACAAAGCACCGCACCACACACGACGAATGTTTCAGCTCTTTTTCGCATCGCCGGGTTGCACCAAACAGAACGAGATCGCCGAAGTCAACGCCGCGCTGTCGTGAACCTTGGCTTGTGGTTGCGAACTCGTGGACCCTGTGACTCCCTTCGCTTTCAAAGCACACACGACGATTACGAATGCTACTTTCCGTCTTCCAGGAACATCACAGGGGCACTTCTCCGGTCGCGTCTTCACTATGTGCTCGCAAACTCCGAAGCTCTATGCGAAGCTTCTCGCGTCCCGTCAAACCAAAACAGTAGCGACGCCATGCGTACTTGCCAGATTTTCTCCGGTCAAACAAAAACAACGAAAGCCAACCGGCGCTTGCTTCCAGCGTACATCGGCGTTGCGCTTGCGCCGTGGCCAGATCGCCAGATCGCTTGCAGTTGAAGGTTAAAGCAAAAACGAAACCAACTGCAATGTCACGTGTTCACATCGAGGACACGCTTTTTATATCCATTTTAACTGTTTGGAACGAATAATTAGACCCATAACTTTATTTGTGGTGTCTAAGAAACTGTTATCAGGACCCCTAAACTAAATACAAACATGGGCGACATGAAGCGAGCCGCATTGCCATCGACCAGAAGATGGCGGCGAGCCCGGTAAGCGTAGGTTTCGCCAACGTCCTGCGACATGGCGCAATTGCTTTTGGTGCATATCTGTCTCCGAGACATGTTTCTTTCCGCGGCATTTGTCTCGACCGTCCTTTCTAAGTGTGTCCCCAAGCATTCCGGTGCTTCGATAGCCGGCAATGCCGCGGTCGTCGCCGGGGGCGATGCGTGTTTTCGAGGTCGGCTACACGGTTATGCGTGTATGACCGAACCAAAACACATTTTTTACAACCTCGCATGATTTCTGAACGAATTATCCGTTACTCATCGTGTAAATTTATGGTAATTTGTGTAAATGGCGTGTTTTTCACCCCAAATATTCGCCAAATACACGGGACTTGCTAACAGTGTACCTTCAATGGGTGTGGGGATGCACCGCAGCTCCCAAGTATGCGTTTATTTTGACACGCGAAAATCGGTGACTGGGAGGGTGCAGCCTTGCAGCTCCGTGAAACCTGCACCCGAGGGGCTAGGCTTACCGGCGACTAGAGAGAACTTCGGCGCGCACTTTATTGGATGAAATTTTGTGACGTCACAACCAATAGGAGCACGGAAACAGACGCGGTCTCCTCAACGCCCGGAGAAACATCGGAAACATCGTGCCTGACGAACCGTCGTCGAACGAAAGGTGAGTGGTTTGAGTTTTCCTGTGATGTGATCTCTATGTGTGTTCGTTCCACGCATCCGAGCTGTTTCTTCGTTTCAGATCTATTTGGCGCCGCTGCCTACATTGTTTGAGCCTGCGTTCACGATTAAAACAACCATCGCAGAAAGCTGAAAGCCCGCCGAAGAACGGCTGACTTGCGAGCTAAACCTAATTCAACAAAACTATTTGATCCGACAGAGTAATGTGCTTGATCTTACATTTCATGTCGACAAAGAACTGCGCTGCCTGTCTTCGTCCCTACATGTTTTATTCTTTCGTGTTTTTCAAATCTTTACCAACCCGCGTCCAATCGAATGCCCCGATCACAACAAATAGTTGGTCGTGCTCCGATGGCCCTTATCATCAGCCGGTAAGGCAGTTACGTTTTTCGTTTCTATATTTTGACCCAAGTAACGTCATATTCTCAAACTGTGAAATTCTATCACCACCTCTAGTGTTACATTCTGGTGCACCGTGCACTTGCAGCTTCCTGCACCCCTGCGAGGTTTCCTGCGATCGTACCTTGTATATGATGGATTTCTCGCCGCACGCGAGTGCTCGAAGGCGTGCTATACACTCTGTAACATAGGTTGTGTGCAGAAAAGGCACAGGCCCGAGCACAAAAGCGCCCTTTTTGCACGAGCAGCCGTGCAAAAAGAACATTCTGCGGAGCTACGCCCTCGCACCCGTGCCTCTGCTGCACACAACTTATTAATAACCGAGCCGTTCTCGTTTTTGTTTTGCATATTACTGTGAAAGAAGTGTCATTGTTGTTTTCAAACAAAACTCACACGCTAGACAAAAGCAAACAGATAGGAGTCTGCACATTCACACCCTTTTCTCCCTTGTGCGACAGGTTATAGCTGGTCGCGATTCAACACCGTTTCTTTTGAAGCTGATGGGCACCACAAGGCGTGAAAGAGGTGACTTGCAGCTTTGCCAAGGCAGCAGCAGGACACTACAAGCCTTTGCATTAACTGGCTAGCCAGTGCCGCTCTGTTCTGAACAGCACTGCGTGCCATGCAGAGGGTTTGTGCAAGCTCGCTGGGTGGCGACGCTAGCCACGGTAAGTGCATCCTATGCAGCTTTCTTTTAGGGATATATATGGCTTGCAGGCCATGTCGTGCATGTGCCACCCGAGGGACAGCAGTGCCAGTGGCAAGGCTGTGCTGATGGTAATCACCACTGCACTGTGTTTTCATTCAATAACTACTGAAAAGGAACCAAGTACTTCCGAGAGGTTCTCGGTTGTGCTTTGATGAACTCCAGCTCGCTTATGAACAGGTGGATGGCACAGCTGGCCTTTCCTAATGGACTTGATGTCTGTGTTAACAATGCAACGATACTTTTTTTTAGTTTGGGGCGTTGTTTCTGCTGCGGATGACTAGCGTTGCAGTAGAGAAATATGCAAAATAGTGTAATGCTGGCATTAGTTACCTAAATTAATGGTGGGAATGACTGACCTACATTTCCACCGACTGCATTTCTCAGAGGAATAGCCTGGACTAGGTAGCTCGCTGCACTATGTCCTTCCTCCTTAGCCTGTACAACTCGGCGTCTTTTCCTGATTGTCTTATGTGGCTGCTTCTGTGTTTGCCTAGGCACTCGGTTGAAATAGTGAAAGCTGTCTGCATTGCACATAACTGCCATGAAAGCCAGTGTGGACGTAGCTGGGGTAGCCCCCAATATGGCTTCTCTAGCTCGACACAAGTAATGTTCCTACCACTGTCGTGTATGATGCCAATCCAAGATTGAAATATACTTGTGCTTTTCATTGCCGTGACGTCACGCAGGCACATAGCCAGGATTTTGTTTTTGGGGGCGGGGGGCGGCAGCGGCGGGGCGGGCCGGGCCGGGCTCCATGAACCCCCTCTAGTTACGTGCTTGTGTCACAGGATGACGGGCTCACGGTTCGAGCGGCTGTGTAGAAATGAACTATGCCGAGCATTTGTTTCGTGCTGCTGGGTGGGATTTGGGGCGACCTTCCAAAGCGTTCTTTTCACACCATGAAACTGTTTGTGATCAGTTGTGAACAAAGTCTACAGCCCTAAGAGTGAACCTTTGCCTTCCCATGACGTCTCAATTTCAATGTTGCCAGTAGAGCTTTTCACTTTGAAAAACACAATGATGACCAAAATTGTAAATTCTGTGACTTTGCGAAAAAAAGCTATTTCGGCAAGATATTTCGGTTACTATTTCAGCGATGTTTGTTGATGTGTTTAGCAAGTTTTTAGGCAAATCGGGGACAATGAAGAAAATGCCGGAGTTCCCCTTTAAAACATAGAATGCACATAGTACACAATGGAGAAATTGCTTGCCAATCATTCTCTTAGGAGTGTGAGTCGAGCCCCTTCGAGGCAGTTTGCTGCTGCAGCGTGCACTTTAATCTGCCCGAGAAGAGAAAACGAGATGAATGACGAGTAGGATATCTTTGTTCCAAGGCTTCTTGAGACAGGAAAGGCTAGGGAACCAGTATTGTTGCTTCTTAGTACCCGGTACGAGACTCAAACCCGACATGCAAGGAAGTCGAAAGGCCTCTTCATGTGCCCTTTTTCTGCTTCCTTGTGCCTTGAGTTTTAGCTGTGTCTACAATTCACGCTCGCCTGCATGCCTACTCTTTTGGTCTCTTTTTTGTTCACTGTGTTACTGAAGTTTTCTGTCCTTGCTGTCCCAGAATAGCATTGTGGATGCACAGAAATACAAGGTGCTCGACGCCTGCGGCTCTTTAATATTGCTTTTCCCGGTACCACGGCGTGAGGGAGGTGGCCTCTCTCCCTTCCAAGCAGCTGCGATATACTACAAGCACTGGGTTACAACTGCAGCTAGCCCATGGGTACCGTTCTGCGTCCTGCACTGCATGTAGTTCTGAGAGCCATGTGAAAAGGCAGGTGTGACCTTTTTAGGCACTGTCACTTTGTTTGTGCATTTTCTGCCGCTTTTTCGGGGCAACTTCTTTTTAAGATTCAAATATTAGAAAACGGACTCAAGTGAGAGAGGGGGTTTTCTGAGAAGACTGGCTTCTTTGCTAAACCATTGGGACTGGTATTATATCTATAGAGTTCATGTACACCTTACATCATGTACTTTTTCTTTAGTTTTATTTTACTCGGTACTTATACTTCGATGTTACACGACAGCCACTAAAAATGAGGAAAAAAAAAAAAAAAAATGTTGACTTGTCGGTTTTCTTATTTTGATTTTTTGCAATATGTTGGAAGAGTAAATGATGTGGTCGGTCATTCATGTTATTTTTCCTACACGCACGTCCAGCCTATGTTTACATAAAGCCCCAATTGCCCCTTTGCAACGGAAATAATCTGTGCGACAGACTAGGCGGCAGCATTGTGGACGGAAACTGGCCTGATTATATCTGCCATGTTTAGAAACTACATTTGATGTCAGGTTATGAATTCATTAGCAAATTGTCCCCAAAAGAATCTACATCACTCTGCCAGTCAATCGCTGCCGTCAGTTGTCGTGACGTCACGTCCAGCAAAGAAACTACAAACTAGTATTCTTCTTTTTTTTTTTTAATGGCAGGCCTCTGCTGTTGATGCCACATAGCACGTCAACACTCAAGCAATTCTTCCGCTCTTGACCTCTCCGGTTTCACCTTGCGAAGTCGTGACGGTGTCTGCTTTTGTTTGCGGTATTTCCCATGTGTCGACGTGAGAAGGCAGCGGTTGCATCGCCAAGGAAGTAGCAATCAATCTGTGGATTTGCTCCAGCGGCACAGTGTTACAAACAGGACTCTTTCACCAAAGGCAAAGTCTAACGACTCGCCCTACAGTTGCCAGCATCGTGCAGCCGTGAATGCGTAACTTGTCCGAACGCTTTTATGCTTTCGTCTGTGTACAGTGACAAAATGACTCGCTGAATGCGAAATGCCGTACAGCAAACTACAGTAGAGTCTCATTAATTCAAACTCCAGGAAGTCACAGATTTTAGTTTGAATTATCAGAAATTCATCTAAATATGATACTAGATGGCATTATGATTTGTTACATGGATAGCTACTCAGACAAAGCAGATTTTTGCCAGTTTCCTCTACATAGGCCTAATTATAAGTACAGGCATAACACATTAGTGAAAGAGCTGTGACATTAAGTTTATTCATCCGGCAAAAAATTTGTCGATTGTGGACTGTTTAGTCAGCACATACGATCTCAAAATAAAATTTTCAATACCAGCCAATGCAAGTAGCTCTTTACGGGACTCTTCCTTTGCAAACAGAAAGTTCCGGAGCTGAGCGATGTGCTCAAAGCTATGGCTGTGACAGTTGGTAGTGGGTCATCCCTTTCTTCATCGTCATCTTCACTCTCACTGCTGCACTTTGCTGGCATTACTTCCTGTACTATGTCCTCTAATGAGTCATCACGACAAACACACACATCATCGTCGAAACTAGCATATTCCGCCTGCTCGGCGTTCACATTATGTGCTTCAAGGCCAGAAAGCATGATGCCAGTGAGCTGGTCCTCATCCTCGATGTCGTCTTGGTCATCATTGTTAGTCTTGAAGCACATAATGTGAACGCTGCTTTCTGCTAATGTGTGCCCGCTTGAGCCCCGTTGAGTGTGCTTCTTTATGAGCACCGGTGCACTGAAAGCACGCTCCACAGGTATTGCTACTCTGTGGTGCACCGGTGCTCGGAAAGAAGCGCACTCAACGGGGCCGCGAGAACAAAAAAAAGATATGAATTAAGCGTAAACGCCATTCGGATTAAGCGGCTTATAAATACATTAAAAACATAGCGGGACAACCAAATTTTTCAAATCTGTTTGAATTATCCGGAAGTACAAAATATCCAAGCTTCAATTATTGTGAGCCTATTGTATCAATCACTTTCTGTAGCAACTTTGCACTTAAAATTGCAATAAAGTGATTTTTAGGCAGAATTCATTTTTTCGGACTGCTCGATTATTCTGAGTTTTGCGCTATCCCCATCGAGTCCGAAATATTGGTCGGTGACTATCAAACTTAAACACAATGGTTACACACCACAGGTCCCGAGGACCATGACATCAATGACCTTGTTCAAGGCAGCAGCGGAACACTATGGGCGGGACCCTGGGTCGACGCACCGGCCGGCTCATGGCTGCTGTCCTGTACCCTGCACGGCACTGCGTGTGGCTTAACTGGCCAAGCAGAGGGTCATCGCGTGACTTTTATGAGGCGTCGCTAGCCATTGTAAGTATATTTTTTGACACTCATGTCTGGTGATGTACTTTGGTGCTGTACAACGGAATACATTTGGTGGCAGTTCAATCTTGCCAATTAGGCCATTTTGAAACGGAACACATTTAGTGGTGGCTCGGTTTAGGTTTCCTGGCTTGGCAATCTTGCAGCAGTGTCTGGACTCAACACAAACCTTTTTGTACTTCATTGTCAGGGATAGTGTAATTTCTGCAATACTGTCGAAGCAACTTCTGCACGCGAACAAGATGCAAGACGAAGCCACATGCTTGTGCCCGGTGTACTTCACGAGTTCATTTCGGCGTTGCCACTCCACGCGTCCATGCACTCGCTGCACCTTGAGAGTCAAGTGTGCACCACAATGCACTCCCGTCATGCAGCACTCAGGAGAGGAACGAGAGCAGACAACTGGGGTTTTTCCGCCATAAGAGACGAGAGAACCTGAAAAAAAAGAAAGCACTTCCCACAGGCAACAAAATCGGACGCGAGCTGTGCTATTCATTCTGTGAAGCAAGCAATCGACAACCTGTGCTTCATTTGCAAGTTTTTAGTCATTTCGTTGCCAGACAGACGTTGAATTACATCAGCGGATAAGGATAGGTTCAGAACAAACGTCAGCTACCGCGAGATCTCTGTCGCAATCCGTGCGGGGGTGAAAAGTTGGGACGTTAGTTGACGAACCTCGCCCGCCCCCCTGTCCATCACCTGACCCCATTCTGCGAATGTGGCTATAAGCGAGGGAGCATGATCATGTGGCAAAAGATTCTCAAGCGCGACTGGCCCAAGGAGCACATAGTTTCCACAGCACTGTCAGTTTAGGGGTCCACGGAGGATATTTGTGCGTAGTACTGTAGAAGCCACAGGCCGGAGTGGGGGGGGGATTGGCAAATTTCGTCCGAATGTTTAGCGAAGAGCATCAAGGGGCTAATTTTCCAAGGGAAGAATGGTGATGTGCGGGTACAAAAATAAGGGTCCAAGCACTGTGAGCAAGAGGAGAGTTCTTTCTTTTCCTCCTCTTGAACTGCTAGCCGTATACTACCTTTAGGTCTACCCACTAGTCATTCCAACCAGAGCTCTGTGTTCTGACGTCCACACACATTCTCGTCTCCCCCTCTCTCAGTGTTTTGGTGCATACTCAAATGCTCTGCATCATTAGCAGATTTTTTTTTTTTTTAAGGAGGGGGAGTTGTTTCTTTTTCAGGTTAACTTTTTCTTAATGAAAAATCAACATACCCCAGCTTTTCTTAGGAAGAAATTATTAGTTTTTTGGTGACATAACAAATATTAGGTAAACAAAACACATCTGGGCTGCATTTTGCCCGTGAAATAAGTATCTCCTTGCAAACTACCCCTTCTCCCCTCTCCACCCCACCCAGCCTGACCTATAAATTCACCCCTGCTCTTCATTGCCCTGCATGTTTAGGTCAGATGTTGTTCCTGTTGACCTGATGGACTCCTTTGTTCTCTTCATTCATCATAGGTTTGAAACCGTCCTGAATCGTGGACCAAGCCTTGCAAGACTTCACTCTTATGCCCTGTCCTTTTTGGTGGATCGGGACTTGCCATCTTCCCTTCTCGTGGCTCCCTGTCGTAATTAAATAAATTGTATTTTTTTCTCATGACAGTGCACACCTACTGGTAAACGTCACAAAAAGAGTGTGGTAAATCCATGCCACAGATTACTGTGAAACATGCGAGAAGGTAATTGTCGTGTTCCGAGGCGAGAGGAAGGTCAAAGCCCGGAGCCGCAAACCAATACCCGTGAGTCCTTTATCGAACCTTAAGCGTATCTGCCAGTCACGCGCATCTCGGACCCTCACACGTGGCCCAGCCAGCTCACCGTTTCACATGCCACCAGACTTCGTCTTCTTTATACGACGCCTCCCCCTTTCAGCCTCATCGTCCATAGCGTTCCGGTGGTCGTGAAATTCTCCCACTTCGTGTTATGGTTGCTTGAGGATCGTTCTCCCAGTAACCGGCCGGCTGGCTGTCGCTGTCGGGAATCGCGGGCTGGAGATGGTGCCGTGTGCGTCGTATCGTTCCTTGGTCGGTTTCTACAAGGTAAGACCAAGGTGGTCCGGCCGCTCCCGCCTGAATCCACACTGCTGCATGTGGGTGTAGCTCCCTGCCATTTCTTGTACGGCGGCGCCTATTATAGTTAGACGCCTCTCTTGTCTTCCGTTTCCTGTATCATTGCCGATACCTCCTGGAGTGTTGCCAGAGAGGTACTGGGCGCCGTTGGAAGAGTGGAGTGTAACTTGTGCCCCATCAAAAGTTCGGCAGGGGAAAACCCTTTGGGCCCAGGGATGGTTCGGTAGGCCAGAAGAGCTTGTGCTGAATTCAAGGTTTTCTTCGCAGTCTGCACCGCTCTCTCCGCTTCTCCGTTACTCTGGGGATAATACGGGCTTGAAGTAACCAGTTCGACTCCCCACTCTCTGGCGAATCACCGGAACTTGGTTGAGCCAAACTGGGGACCGTTGTCGGAGCGGATGACTTCTGGGCAACTGTGTCTAGTGAAGTTCTGGCTGAAAACCTTGATAATGTCCTCTGTGGTTGTTCGAGGTATTTCTTCAAGCTTGAAGAACTTCGAGTAGTAGTCGACGATGACTATATACTTCTTCCCCCTGAACTGGAAAAGGTCCGTTCCAATTTCCTGCCAAGGACGATCGGGTAGTGGAGTCTGAAGAAGGGGTTCTGTATGTGGTCGTCTATATTGCCGACAAGTAGGACGGCGACTCACATAGTCATGTATTTTCGTGCTTAAGCCAGGTCACCAGACGGAGTCTCTGGCTTTTGCCCGGCATCGGACAACACCCTGATGGCCGCTGTGCAATCGCTCCAAGACTTCTCCTTGCAGACTAGGCGGGATCACCAGCCGGTCGTTACGCATTGGTAATCCCTGCACGACCGAAAGGTCTGCGGCGAGACTCGCGAATTTGCTTAAGTTAGGAGGAAGTTTGTTCCTTGCCGGCCATTGTTTTTCGCTGTATTCCATAACCCTTGATGTGGTTGGGTCTTTGGAAAGCTCTGCCTTCAGTCTGGACAAAAATGAGGTAGAGGCTGGAAGGAGCTCCAATGTTAGCATTTCATACTCGTGAACCAACGTTTCACTGATCTCCACGGTGTGCCTTGAGTCTGTAGACTGGCGTGTGGTCGGTAGGGGTTTCCTGGAGAAGACATCCGTGGTGAACATCTCTTTGCCCGGTACGTGGGATATTGCAAAGTCATACTCAAAGATGCGCATCCTCAGACGCTGTAGCCTTGGTGTCATTTCGTCAAGACGTTTCGTTGTGAACAGTGGCACCAGAGGCTTGTGGTCTGTTTCGATGTGGAATCTCTTTCCTACCAAGTAGGTCCGGAAATGTTCACAGGCCCATACGATGGCCAAAGCCTCCTTTTCAACTTGGGCGTATCTCTGCTCCATTTGTGTCGTGGCTCTCGATGCGTATACTACTGGGCGTCTTTTGCTGTTTTCCTCTTGGAGCAGAACCGCCCCCGGTGCAAACGAAGACGCATCTGCCGACAATGTAAGTTGTGCATCCGGTTTATAGAGTGTGAGCACAGGAGTCTTGCATAGGAGATCTTTGATGTTAAGGAATGCTTCTTCCTGAGGCTCGCTCCAGAGCCAGCTAGCATCCTTGTGTAGCAGATCTCGAAGTAGATTAGGTTTCTCGGCTATGTCGGGAAGAAATTTCCCAAGGCGGTTGACCATCCCCAAGAATGATCGCAGGTCTGCCAAGCTTCCAGGTGCCGACATCTGGACGATCGCTTCCGTTTTCTTAGGGTCTGCCACAATGCCCCTGCTGTCCAGAAGGTGGCCCAGAAACCTGATGCTCTTTCTGGAGAACTCGCACTTTGAGGTGTTCAGGGTCACTCCAGAGTCGTGGAGGCGGCGGTGTACCAACTCAAGATTTATGTTGTGTTCCCTTTTGTCACGACTGAAAACTAAGATGTCATCCATATGACATACTTGACCTGGGATTCCCTCTAGGATCCTTAGCGTCTCCCGCTGATAGGCTTCGGGCGCTGTCGCAATGCCAAACGGGAGTCTTTTGAATTGAAATCGTCCCACTGGTGGGATAAAAGTCGTCAGTTCCTTTGACTCTGGGGCTAGTGGTGCTTGCCAGTAGTCGGCATTGGCATCTAGTTTGCTGAATACTGTCACCCTGGCGAGTCTTGCCAAGCTCTCCTCTACGGTTGGCATGATAATCCGCTCCGGCACCAGTTGCGGGTTTAGCTGTGTATAGTCAACGCAGATACGAAGAGAACTGTCTTGCTTTTTAGCCACCACCATAGGTGCGCACCATGCTGCCGCATGGTCGACTTTTTCAATAGCGTCCATGTCTTGCATCCGTTGCAATTCCTGTTGAGTGCTGGGTAGCAGAGGTAGAGGTACCCGTCTCGGGTATGTGATTGCGAATGGTCTCGCATCAGGGTGAAGCGCGATCTTGTACTTGGAAAAGCAAGGGGTACTTTTTACGGAGGTGGTCATACTCCGGCTTGCTTTCGGCTTTGACTTCGTTCAAGCTAGGTAGCACCTGAAGGGCTTCAATTGCAGGCCGCCCCAGCAGTGGGTGTTTTAGCTGGTCGGATACATAGATGATTTCTTTAGTAGTGCGCCCATTCCAGGTTACCGTCGCCGTGAACTTGCCTAGCGTGTTCAGCGGAGTGTGGCCTGCTCCATAAAGATCCGTCCCTGTTGTCTGCAAAGTTGCAAATGTTGTCGCGTCGCACATATTGGGAGGGATAGCTGTGACGTCCGCCCCCGTGTCCACCTTGAATGTGATGTCTTGGTTGTTTACTTTGGCTGTAATGTACCAGGCTTCCCCTGGTACATTGCCCGTTGCTTGAATGTACGAACTCGCCGAGGAAGACTTCATTCAGTCCTTGTCTGTGCTCTTGTATACTGAAATTTTCTCGAGTGTGTTTGGAAAAACAGACGCTCTCAAAGTGGCCTAGCTTTTTGCAGGCGTTGCACTTCTTGCCTTTTGCGGCACATTGAGACTTGGCGTGTTTCCGTGAACTGCCACACCATCGGCACGTCCATAGCGAATTATTGGACAGGGCTTGGAGAGGCAACATGTTCGGACGTCCAAAGTCCTTGTTCTCGCTTTTTGTTTTTGGCTGTCTTCCGAGTTCTTCAAGAATGTCGCCGTCTGTCTTTGTGCTGCGTAGCTCAGTCTGTTGGCGCTTTACCGTCTGATGTTCAAGCTGCCGTAGTCGCGCGCTGCAGTGTAAGCTTAGCATCGAGCTGGAGTTTCTCACTTAGTTTCCTGTCCAGGAGTCCGACGACAATGCGGTCCTATATGAGCTCGTCCCGTAAAGGGCCGTAGTCACAGGTATCCGCCAATCTGTGCAATGCCGTGATAAAGACCTCCACAGGCTCGTCCAGCTCTTGCTTTCTAGAATTGAACTTCGCTCTCTCGAAGATGACGTCCACCTGCGGAATGAAGTGCATGTCGAACTTAGCTTTGACTATGTCGAAGTCGTTCAGCTCCTCTTGTGTCATCTCGAGCGAAGGAAGGACATCCTCTACCCATCGCTTGGATGAAGGTTTTCACCTGAGTCGAAGCGTCGCAGAGATGAAGCCCCGAGATGATCCGGTAGCGGTCCCACTAAATGATCCATCCCTTCCAGTCGCTCGGATTCCTAAAATCCAGCTTCTCCGGTAGCTGGACCGCAAAGGGGTTGAAGAAGGAAGGTCCTCCGCTGGCCTGGGAGATTGAAGCCCTCGAACCGTCTGCATTGCTAGTCGTGGCGTAGATCTAGCAGCGGCTCGAATCTTCTTTGCTGGCCATTCGGTCGAACTGCAGAGTTTGGTGTGGCTTCTCAGGTCCCGAGAAACGATGGAGGATTGTTCAGTATCCCACTGCTGCCACCATGTCGTGTTCCGAGGCGAGAAAAAGGTCAAAGCCCGGGGCCGCAAACCAATACCCGTGAGTCCTTTATCGAACCTTCAGCGTATCTGCCAGTCATGCGCATCTCGGACCCTCACACGTGGCCCGGCCAGCTCACCGTCTCACATGCCGCCAGACTTTGTCTTCTTTATACGACAGTAATTATACAAAAGATGAAGCTCCGAAAAGTTTGATGAAAAGAAGATAGCTGTCCCCGTTTAATTTTTCTTGCCACCTTAGCATGCTATGTCCGAAGTATTTCAGCTTATCATGGCATTGACTTTTGACCATTCACACTTTCAAGGAAAGGCTATCAGCAAGAAGGGTTCCCAGGTCTGTTCTGTTTGCATTTAATTACTGAGAAAAGGTTTATGCGGAGTGCAGGTTCTGCTTTTTTTTGCAGGGGTTGTAGTGACGTTGAAATGCCAAGCTCTGATTGAAGGATGGTGGGTACACAATGCTAGCTGCCTTCAGGTCTACCCACTATCCTTCAATCAGAGCTCTGCATTCTGACATCACCACAACCCCTGCAAAAGAAACGGACGAACTTGCACTCCACATAGACATTGCCAAGTGGATTTCAACACGTCTAAATGCCTAAACTTTAGACTATTTTGTCACCATGATTTTAATGAAGTTTTGCTAGGTGAAGTATGTTTTCCAGAGCGTTTGCAGGTGCCATACATAAATTTAAAGAAAAAACATTGACTACATTTGTCCTCGGAGTTTTTACAGAACACATCGCTATCACCATCACTATTTTTATTTTTCAAAGATGGCCGTTTTGTTTCGTGAACGTTCTGTGACTTCGGCGATTTACTTGATTTACGAACAGCACTGCCCAATCGGTACGTTAATTTTGGTGGCTATTTATCGCGTAATATCGTGGGTATTTGTACAGAAAGTAGTATTTAAGGTTGAGATTGTTCGTACAGAGCATTAGCTCGGTGGGTCGTTTCGTCTGTTCAGCATTAGCACGGTGGGTCGTCTCGTCTGTTCTAAATTGCTTGTGTTTGCCTTTTGTCCACGTTTCCTTCCCTTCCAAACCCATCACACACTCTTGTTCATTTTCCTGTTTTCATTACCTAAAAGTTTGCTAACGACAATCATATTTTGTATGAATCCGGACAAGTAGAAAGTGCCCATGCAGCTCTACCTGCACTGTTCTGTTTATGTTGCGCAATTGCAAGATAGGCTTTTACTGTTTTGAAAATATTCTTTAACTTATGGCGTTCTAAAATATTGCTAGGAAGCCGAGTTATGTTCGTAAAGAACATGTGGTTAAGCAGGGGTGGATAGCGCTTGTATTGAGATGTTTCCGCATGTCCGGAAAGCATCATCCTTGCGGGGCAGCTGTCATCAATCTATACTTCGTTTCAGCTTCGGTGCAGACGCAGCCGATGCTACAAGCGCGAGCATGTGGCCCAGAACAGTGCTTGCACTGCACGAGCGCGCGTGCTTAGCAGGGATGCTGAAAGCCCGGGGCTCGCGCTTGTCGCTTTCGCTGCGTCTGGACCGAAGCTGAAACGAAGTATATTGACGAGCGGGACGAAGCGACCGAAGCGGGACGGTAATGTTGGAGATATGAAACAGAATAGTACCCCGTGTTAAGTATTTATTTGTTTGGTGGTCTGCTAGGCATCACTGAGGTGCTTTGTTTGGTGCCTTTATTTGATGCTTACAGAATGTGCTGCACCTACAACTACTGCTCAGTTTCACTCGTGCAGAGGTCTACGACAGTTGACCGAACACAATTCCATAGAAGCATGTTTTCGAGAACGGGACCATTTTATCGAAGCTCAGTTTACAGCAACATCAGTTATTGAAAAAGGATTGCCATTTAGTGAATCTATTCAATTGGCATAAGCAAATCTGGAAGCCCCTAAATGCTAGCGCGATTCACTGAGGCGTGTTTGCCTATGCTTAGAGCACTCAGTCTTCTCTCTTAGGCTGTAAACCAGGCAGAATGTAATTGCAAAAACGGCAGGGTTGTGACATGCACAAAACATGTCTATCATACTCTGAATGTGCTGGCCGCCCAAGCGAGCGATTCGCTGACTGGCTCGGCTTTACCGTCGGCCAAGGCAGAGCAAGCAGTCGAGCTCGGTGAATTGCGTTTTCCTGAATTTGCGAGAAGCAAGTTTGTTGCCATTTTCTCTTAAAGGGATACTACAACGAAATTTCGGCGCTCATTTTTTGGTCTATATGTGTTCAAAAGAGCAGTATCACATGGAACATACCAATATCTTGTTAAAAAAAGTCTCAAAAAGGAATTTTAGAATGAATTAAACGATTAGCAAAGAGCACCTGGTGGATGTCGCTAAAGCCTCGTTTGTGATGCTCGTCTAGGAACCTTAACAGCTAGTGACGGAGGTTGTCTCGTCTCCGGCCACGACGAGAGAAGGGGGGAAGGAGGAACTCCCCTCTTCCCGAGAATCCCTTTTGTGTGTCGCAGAAGTCGCTATTGTCCCCCTAGAAGATTATAGAAGATTAACCCGTCACTCAAAATTCGTACAAAAGCAGCCGCTTCGGCGGCTGGAACAACTAGGCCATCCTCTCGACGTCAGCCTCGCCGTAGCTTTGCTCGTCTTGAGACGACCTACGTCGTGATTGCGTTGGATGTCACGTGCTCTAAGCTGGGCCTTCTCCGAGCGCTTGCCAGAGTGGGCCGTTTATAACGAAAAATACAGCCACCAGGATCATTTACGGATGTTGTGGATCATATTCAACCTATTTTTGAACACAACGGGAATATTTCAAATTTCCTTGAAGTATCCCTTTAAATGTTTGTCTTTTTGAAAGGATTCAATAAAATGGGGGTTTCTAAACTGATGCTTGAGAAAATAGGTGCCTCCACTCAGGCCCTACATGCCAACATTCTTAGATCTATCAGTTGACAAGCTCCACAGAAAAGCAGCGTTCGAAAACAGTTCTCTGTTGCTGGCACGCAAGCAGGTATAGGTAGATAACATTCCTAGCACCACAGCGTCAATGCCTCCATGGTCAACAGAGAACATTTTTTGAATGACGCTCTTTTTGCATTAAGTATTGTGAATACCTTATGTTTATTGTAAGGTATTGTGTTATTGTAATAAAGTCACTTTCCGCCGCAGGTAACGTGCATCCAACGTTTCACCGGATCTGTCCATATGACGGGCCGATCGTGTAGCAGGTGCCATTAAGCGGGTGCGCCGCAAAAAGGCGTCGGGCGTTTTCCGAAGCTTGTCAACTGACCTAGATCTAAGAACATATGTACACACATTGCTACCATTGCCCAAGCGGGTCCAGATATTGTTGGAGATCTGCTGTTTGCTAAAAATGTTTTTACAGCGTTCACACGTTGGTCAATAAAAGCACATCTTTTTCTTCAGTAATATTGACTAACATTTCAGCAATCAAGGAAGTTGACACCGAAATGTTGAAAGCAATAAAGAAATTAAAGCTAGGCTGTTTTGGGGTCCAGATTTATCTTCTTTTATTGTTAAGAACAGCATTGATTTTGTTTGCCCCATCACTGAAGCATGCATATCCCCAGATTTAGAAATTAGTTTCTGCACACTTGAATGCACGGTGCCATTTCTTTCTTGGAAGCAAGTCTATATTTATTTCGATTTATCGCAAGCTTTTGATAAGATCAACCAGAAATTGCTTTTGTAAAAACCGTTATTGTATGGTGTAGCATTGCCACATTTAAAATGGTTTAATAACTCTAGCAACTCGCAAGATGAGGACGGTGGGGAGAAGCTTCCTACTTTTGGCAATGCTTCAAGCATTTGTAAGACATGCCCAGACGTTCTCATTCCGTTAGGGACTATATCTAACATATCGCCCAAATCGTGTTTGGGTGTTGAATAGACTTGTATGTTTTTGTACCGACTTGGAGGACTAAATGTAGGACAACAAGAATTGCAGGGAGGAGCCTCCTACATTCGGCAATGCTTTGGCATCTTGCGAGCCTCCAGAACGCACACGCAGACAGAGCATGAGAAAAGGCGACAAGTGCTTGCTGGAGGCTGGGCGCTAAGAGATGCCCTGCGTTTCTCATCTTGTCGGCGACTATTAGCACAGAGATGTTCTGGTGGCATCTTTTTTCATTCACAACATCAGAGGCAGTTTGATACTTCAACACCATGTTCCAGGTAAGAAAAAAAAAAAATGTTTTTCATGCAAGGCTTGTCAAAATATTAGGTGCTGGAAAATATCAGCCGTCCACATTGTCCTTATTGAGAACTCTACTCTATGTTCATGTCCTGCGGCCTTATTGAAAAGCACTGCAAAAGAGCACAAGCATGCACCTGATGTCGCCACACCAGTCTCCTCCTGGACAATAAATACTGCTTGCTATGGTCACCAAATGTCAACAGATGCACATGCCAACGCAGCGATTGAAGCCAGCTACCGCCACTCCATCTTCCAAATGTAGTCTCCTACCAATGCAACAGTAGCTTGGGCTCCCAAGCTATTCAATCCCCCCTGCAAGTGGTTTTATGGCATCCCTTCAATTTATTTCTAAAATTTTATAATTTTTTCACCCCGTCACATGGGTGCTGCCATCTTGAAATCATGTCACATAGCCGCCATAAGGTGGCTTCAAATCGTCGCTCTTCCCTCCCCTTCGCGAACACGTTGCATTTGTTTTTTCGTTGAGTTTTACCGCAATTTTACAGCGAAGCTGTATCTGACTCGTTGGTAAGTTTTCTTTTGTGTCTGTCAAATGAACAGTAGTGGACAGAAAAGCATTGTGCGCTCCTTGTCTTCTATCGTGTAGTTTTGACACTTGTAGTTTTCAAATAAGAAAACCACAAGTGTCGGAACCACATGATAAATTAGGCGTGCACAATGCGAAACACATAGTGCTCCCCGCATGCGTCTCTCGGTAAAAATTGTGGTTTCATAAGTTGCCGTGGTAACGGCACCATACAGTCTTTCACATAGCCCCTTTCGCTGTTTACGAACATGAATTGCTGCTTGCGTCCCAAGCGACTTCTGATCGCACAGTCTTTGCAAGCCTGTCGAGCTTGCTTATGTCACCCATGCTAGAAAGGATAAATGCTACACGGACAACAAGGTTGAAGATTTAATGAGAGCATTCGGCTGTACAATTTAATGTCTTGGAGGAGGAAAGTTTGTTTACAAAATATTCGAAACTTATTAACATACTGTAAAGGACTTAAATTTTGCAAACCGCCTACATTTCGTAAAAAATAGGTCACGCGAACGATTCTGGTAAAACGTAAATACATTGGAATCTATATTGAGATTCCACCGCATCGCGAAAATTAGAACCCGCGAATTATTCCAAAACTTTAGCTTTAACGTGAATTGCGAAATATTGGGCCCGCAAAAAATAAGTCGGTTACAGCATCTCCCATTTCTTCGTTGTTCTTTTTTTGGCGTTCACCTGAAGAACTGGTGGTTAAACATTTCATTGACATTTCAGGCAGCTATGTCAAGGTGGGTTTTGTTCATTCTTTCTGTGAATCAGAAGTTTGCTGGGACGTCAAACTGGAGCACCGCCTGGTGGCATTTGCAAAGAAAAGGGTCTTTACAAAAAACATTTTGGTATAGTGCAGTGGGCGATCGTTGCAGGCGATACCACAGCTTCGCTGGCGAACTAACTGTCTTTACCATGTGAATAGGAGCCCCAACTTTTTAATTTGTCTTGCTTTGTGAAGTGTTGTCTGATACTTATATTTACTACCTAACTGCATGCCATCATTATGCGTGCAACTTCTGCACATTATTGTATATATGCACCGTCGGGGAAAGGAATCAGCGTTAGCACTGGCGCACATAGAGTATGGAGAGGTCCCCAAGTCGGACAAGGGTCGAGAGGCCAATTATTTATGACACTGGAAATTTGCTTAAGTGCTAGTCGTGCAATAAGAAGCACAAGGTATATTTACACATTTACGATCTTAAAGAAGACTGCAAATATAGACAATGCAAGTAGTCACTGTTTCTTGAGAGCATCGTGCTCTGCCTTCATAACGAATCCAAAAGTTACTTCTGATTATATGGGGGAATCATGGTTGTAGTAGAAACATTTGTTTGATCTATTTATGAATTTAAATAAACTACAAATAATTTATTTAGACACACAGGGTTGCCTCTTGGGGTGAAAAACGTGTCGAAAAAAACTTGAGTGCCTGGCAAAAGTGCCCGAGGCACATAATGCACGACGCTGAAAAGAGACCATCATCATGGAAATCGCTCGGGTGCAGCGATGTCGATGCCAGATTTACCCTCGACGCCGCTGAAAGAGTGTACCTGTTAGTGATGCAAAACTATCAATAGTAGCGAAAGTAGCCAGAAATTTGACACGATAGCAAAAAAACTATCGATAGTCGACTATCGAAAAACTAGACACTACTATCAATAGTCGACTGTCGAAAAGCTATGGATAGTACTATCGATAGTCGACTATCGTAAACCTATCGATAGTACTGTCAGCGGTTTACTATCGATAGTCTTGCGACACTAGTAGTTTGCGTCGCTCTCTTCTTTTTCTCGCTTTATCTTTTTCAAATGGGACACCAACTAGCCCAAGCACTCACCATCCCAACTTGGTTCAACTTTCAGTGATGATGAAGACGGGAGTTTGGGCGGAGAGAAGGAAGGGAGGTGAGCGGCGGTGTGGCATCTGTGTTCGCTCTAGTGGTGCAAAACTATCAATAGTATTTAGTCAATTTATTGATAGTTTTGAATCACTAGTACATGTTCAAACAAATAACATCTGTCTACACAAATCCATGAAGGGGTACCTGGTATTTGACCGAGCCAAGCTTGCTGGAGGCCAATTCTCTTGCACGATTTAATTTTATTTCACAAATTATACACTAGAAGACAAGACTTCGATTGGCGGGTTTGTCTCTTATCGCACATAACACAGCCACGAGCCCGCTGAAACCAAAAACCAACCAAACTAAAGCCATTCTATGGCACCATGTGTGTCAATGCCCCGTGTCCACCAGTCAGGTAACTGCCAAGATGAAAAGGTCTATAGGAATATCGAGTTTGTGTAAAAGATAGCACACCACGTCCAGTTGAGTTTAGCTCTTCCTCACTCGCCGGGCAAGCTTGCGCAAAGGTAGCACAAGAGAAACAAGTGATACACACTAGTGTACATAACTTCAAACACAAAGAAAACTTCGTAGCCCTTATTGCCAGTAGCATTTCTTTCCAGGTGTAAATGGGCGGAGATCGATGCCATGATCTTCTGAAAACCTCAGACATAGCGTGCCTAGCAGTTAAAGTGGCGAGAAAAATTAAAAACTGAGGAGATTCATTTCCTTTCTACCAAAATTTTTGTATCTTAACCTTTCAGTAATCACCCGACATATTTCAGAGTAATCTGAACCTTGGATTAACCACACTTTTTGTACAGTGGAATCTCATTAGTTCAAGCCCTCTTAATTCAAACTCGCAAATAATTCAAGCTAACAAGCAGGTCCCATCCTATATGTTTCTAGAAAGGAAACTTCCGGTAATTTAAACTCGTACAATGTTTTGGTCCCCCTCGGGTTCAAACTAACAAGATTCGACTGTAAGATGTGGTCGGCAGGCGATGTGCATTGTCTTAAGAAATACCAACAATTTATATGACAGAAAGACCTGAGGGGATGGGGGACAAGACTTGATCCAGGCACTGGGCCTAAAGAGAAGTTCCATCTTGCAAGGCTTGATCTATAATTCAGGGCATTTTCAACCTACGGTGTATGTAGAGAATGAAAGTGCCTACCAGGTGAACAGAAACAGTACGTTATCCAAACATGTAGGGCAACGCAGAGCCGTATATGTAGAGAGTTTGGTCAATGGGAGGCGCTGGCAGAGTCGGGGCGTGCGGCAGAGTCGGAAAGAGGGCTTGGCATGCTCTCTTGACCGACCAGATGCCGAAAAGAATCCCCTAGCGGTGGTAGCGGCAAACAGTTTTGATCAAAAGTCTATGTTCGTATATGGTTTTAATAAGCGTGTAAGAGTGAAGTGGTAGTAACTCTTCGTGGTTGAAAATAGGGTGCACGTGTTGTTTTGATCATGATCATGCAGAAAGATGTAAGAAACGAATGCGCCGCGCAACTCTGTTTTGCGCGGACAGAGTGTGACCGTTCGGACGGCAGATTCCCGGCCCTGGGTGCTTGGCGTAAGGATTATGTCGATCGCTCCGCTAGTCGCACTCTTCCACCATCTTTTTGGATTAACGTGATTGAGACATCACGTGTACCATATTTTCAGCCATTGAGAGTTACTCCAATGCAGTTATAAGGTTTGTTTCTCGCGACCACCGCCAGGGTATTATTTCCGGCTTCTGGTTGGTCACATTCAAACTTCTGAAGACGCCCTGGAACACGCCCAGTCCGCTTTCGACCAATGGCGCCTCCTCATTTGTCTCCTATACTTCCCAACGAATGGCCAAGCTCTCTACATTTACGGCTCTGGGGCAACGCACAGTAGTCGAGTATACAGTAAACTCTCACTTGAGCGAACGTCAGTTTCAAAAATATTTCGGCACACGGGAAATACCGCAAAAAAATAAAGCAGACACTGTCACGACTTTGCAAGGTAAAACCGGAGAGGCCAAGAGCGGAAGAATAGACCCCTTGCAAAACGTACAGCGCCACGACGGCAGGGAATTTCGGGAACCCTCGGTACAGATCACGCGCTTTCTCGTTGCACCTTTGCGACTGCCCACGTGTCCCGGCAGCTACCGCCAGCAGCCGTTGCGGCCATCCTGCCCATCCGCCAAGTCGTTTGTCATTGGCGGCGTACTGTATCTGTAACAGCGTAAAGGCGACAGGTGAGCTTATTTGAATACATTATTCGTCGTAACTGAAGCGTCACCGAATCCACTTATTTTGCACCGCAAGCAAAACTTTACTTTGTTTAAGGGCCTACGTCCTGGTCCGGACGGTCCGTCCGGCGCACGTCTCGCGGATGGATTCCGCAAGGGGACTGGAGTGATTAATTAGTGCTTCTAGTGCGGTGGGTATGTCGGTGCCCATGGGTAGAGCCAGCCATTCCTCCCAAGAAATGATGTGCGAGAGGGTTGGGGGAAGGGTGGGTGGGTTACGAGACCAGTAGGTATGAGGGATGGAAGGGTATTCTCCGCATTTTGGGCAGGTGGGGGAGTCGGGTCGTTTGTAGATGTGGTGGAAGATGTAGTGCGATGGAAGAGAGTTGGTCTGGGCATGCCTGACAAGGGAGGATTGTTGCCTAGACATGGTCTTTGGAGGGTGAGGGTAAAAGGTCCGCTCTTCACATTGTTCTTTTAACCTCGACTTCCGCAGGGCTCTGCGAGCGTTCCTTGTTGCGCCTACCGAGTAGATAGCTGGCCATGACGAGACGGGACCCGGGGAGTTTTCGAGGGTGAGACGATGGGCTGTCTCATTACCCTCCACACCTTGGTGGCCAGGCGTCCATACGAGGCGGAACTTTTTGTCCAAGTAGCGGACATGTATTTCACAGACTAGGTTATTCGTTTTAAGTGTAAGGTGTTGTCGGTGTAGTTTCGTATTCTTCCAAATCGTCGATCGTTGGGGGTTCTGTGAAGGTTTCGGAGTAATGTGTATTAGTGCGTGTGTTAAAGGGCAACTCTGCTTCATTTTCGATATTTAGAAAACTATGTAGCCCTCTTCAGTATCATATAGGAAGACCCCATGTCAAATATTACAATCTAATTCCGTCTATATATTTATTAAACTGGCCAGCAAACCTACAAGTGAGCCAAGTGGCCGAAATCTGCCAACTCTAGCATGCGGCGAGAGGCGCAATCATTAGCGCAGTCAATGCCACGGAGTTCGAGTAGCCGACAATGAGCCACTATGTCAGAGGCACGACTACATCATTCTCACGTTTTGTTTGTTTTTACTTCTCGGAGCGAAATTGAATGATGACGTCATGAGCCTAAAAATCACTTTATTGCAATTTTAAGTGCAAGGTTGCTGCAGAAAGTAATTGATACAATAGGTTTGTGATAATTCAAACTGATATTTCATACTTCAGGTTAATTCAAACAGACTTGAAAATTTTGGTTGTCCCGCTATGTTTTTAATGTATTTATAAGACACTTAATTCAAACGGCGTTTTCGCTTAAAGGGCCCATGAAACAAATTTTGGCTGGAATAAATCAATTTATATTGGGATTTTACTAATAACACATTGTTCAGTGGGCCAAAAGAAAAAAGGTAGAAAGTCAAAAGCCTGACTTTCGGTACGAAAATTCGAAAACACAAGGAACTATTTCGTAACTCCTTCCCTTCGTAAGCTCTCTGCCTTTTCACTGTGATACATCCGCGGTCCCCGTAGCGCGTTGCAAAGCCCCCCCCCAGCGCGTCACCAGGTCCAAACGCACGTCACACGGCACCGGACCTCACTTAATCCGAATGTGAAGTTGGGCTAGTTGGTTGTTCATGACTGGAAGGAAGCGCCGAAAGACAGGGACAAGAGAAGTAGGTAACGACGACACGTGCGCCACGTGTCGTCGTTACCTACTTCTTTTGTCCCTGTCTTTCGGCGCTTCCTTCCCGTCTCACTTAATCCCTTCACCCCTAAGCTGACATTGTGGTGGAAGCTACGTGCTTGCCGGACAATCAGCCGCCTCCCTTTCATCACCTGACCTCATTCTCTGCGCGTGGGTATGCGCGAGAGAGCGTGATCACGTGGCAAGTGTGGCTGGCCCAACGAGCACGTAGCTTCCGCAGCACTGTCAGCTTCGGGGTAATTGAGGTGGGGAAAGCAACTTTTGTCTGAATTTTGAGCGACGGGCTAATCTTCTGGGGGGACAGTGGCTGTGTCCCGGTACTCAAACGAGAGTCCGAGCAAGAGGGGACTGCCCCGTTTCCATCTTCTTGAACTGTTTGGTAGAATGCGTGATTTATGAGTTGAAGAGGAAAGCTAAACAGGAAAAAGTTGGAAAAGCGTTCCATGACTCCTTTAATTCATACTTTTGTACTCGCGGCCCTGATGAGTATGCTTCTCTCCGAGCACCGGTGCACTGCAAAGAAGCAATACCTGCGGAGCGTGCTTTCATGAGTGTTGTTTCTCCGCAGTGCACCGGTGCTCATAAAGAAGCACACTCAACGGGGCTCAAGCGGGCACACATTAGCAGAAAACAGCGTTCACATTATGTGCTTCAAGACTAACAATGATGACCAAGACGACATCGAGGATGAGGACCAGCTCACTGGCATCATGCTTTCTGGCCTTGAAGCACATAATGTGAACGCCGAGCAGGCGGAATATGCTAGTTTCGACGATGATGTGTGTGTTTGTCGTGATGACTCATTAGAGGACATAGTACAGGAAGTAATGCCAGCAAAGTGCAGCAGTGAGAGTGAAGATGACGATGAAGAAAGGGATGACCCACTACCAACTGTCACAGCCATAGCTTTGAGCACATCGCTCAGCTCCGGAACTTTCTGTTTGCAAAGGAAGAGTCCCGTAAAGAGCTACTTGCATTGGCTGGTATTGAAAATTTTATTTTGAGATCGTATGTGCTGACTAAACAGTCCACAATCGACAAATTTTTTGCCGGATGAATAAACTTAATGTCACAGCTCTTTCACTAATGTGTTATGCCTGTACTTATAATTAGGCCTATGTAGAGGAAACTGGCAAAAATCTGCTTTGTCTGAGTAGCTATCCATGTAACAAATCATAATGCCATCTAGTATCATATTTAGATGAATTTCTGATAATTCAAACTAAAATCTGTGACTTCCTGGAGTTTGAATTAATGAGACTCTACTGTAGTTTGCTGTACGGCATTTCGCATTCAGCGAGTCATTTTGTCACTGTACACAGACGAAAGCATAAAAGCGTTCGGACAAGTTACGCATTCACGGCTGCACGATGCTGGCAACTGTAGGGCGAGTCGTTAGACTTTGCCTTTGGTGAAAGAGTCCTGTTTGTAACACTGTGCCGCTGGAGCAAATCCACAGATTGATTGCTACTTCCTTGGCGATGCAACCGCTGCCTTCTCACGTCGACACATGGGAAATACCGCAAACAAAAGCAGACACCGTCACGACTTCGCAAGGTGAAACCGGAGAGGTCAAGAGCGGAAGAATTGCTTGAGTGTTGACGTGCTATGTGGCATCAACAGCAGAGGCCTGCCATTAAAAAAAAAAAAGAAGAATACTAGTTTGTAGTTTCTTTGCTGGACGTGACGTCACGACAACTGACGGCAGCGATTGACTGGCAGAGTGATGTAGATTCTTTTGGGGACAATTTGCTAATGAATTCATAACCTGACATCAAATGTAGTTTCTAAACATGGCA
The DNA here is from genome assembly GCF_016920785.2 of Ixodes scapularis. Taxonomy (NCBI): domain Eukaryota; kingdom Metazoa; phylum Arthropoda; class Arachnida; order Ixodida; family Ixodidae; genus Ixodes; species Ixodes scapularis. The sequence goes on along the minus strand of NW_024609857.1, from coordinate 41,516,735 downwards.
GATATAATCAGGCCAGTTTCCGTCCACAATGCTGCCGCCTAGTCTGTCGCACAGATTATTTCCGTTGCTAAGGGGCAATTGGGGCTTTATGTAAACATAGGCTGGACGTGCGTGTAGGAAAAATAACATGAATGACCGACCACATCATTTACTCTTCCAACATATTGCAAAAAATCAAAATAAAAAAAACCGACAAGTCAACATTTTTTTTTTTTTTTTTTCCTCATTTTTAGTGGCTGTCGTGTAACATCGAAGTATAAGTACCGAGTAAAATAAAACTAAAGAAAAAGTACATGATGTAAGGTGTACATGAACTCTATAGATATAATACCAGTCCCAATGGTTTAGCAAAGAAGCCAGTCTTCTCAGAAAACCCCCTCTCTCACTTGAGTCCGTTTTCTAATATTTGAATCTTAAAAAGAAGTTGCCCCGAAAAAGCGGCAGAAAATGCACAAACAAAGTGACAGTGCCTAAAAAGGTCACACCTGCCTTTTCACATGGCTCTCAGAACTACATGCAGTGCAGGACGCAGAACGGTACCCATGGGCTAGCTGCAGTTGTAACCCAGTGCTTGTAGTATATCGCAGCTGCTTGGAAGGGAGAGAGGCCACCTCCCTCACGCCGTGGTACCGGGAAAAGCAATATTAAAGAGCCGCAGGCGTCGAGCACCTTGTATTTCTGTGCATCCACAATGCTATTCTGGGACAGCAAGGACAGAAAACTTCAGTAACACAGTGAACAAAAAAGAGACCAAAAGAGTAGGCATGCAGGCGAGCGTGAATTGTAGACACAGCTAAAACTCAAGGCACAAGGAAGCAGAAAAAGGGCACATGAAGAGGCCTTTCGACTTCCTTGCATGTCGGGTTTGAGTCTCGTACCGGGTACTAAGAAGCAACAATACTGGTTCCCTAGCCTTTCCTGTCTCAAGAAGCCTTGGAACAAAGATATCCTACTCGTCATTCATCTCGTTTTCTCTTCTCGGGCAGATTAAAGTGCACGCTGCAGCAGCAAACTGCCTCGAAGGGGCTCGACTCACACTCCTAAGAGAATGATTGGCAAGCAATTTCTCCATTGTGTACTATGTGCATTCTATGTTTTAAAGGGGAACTCCGGCATTTTCTTCATTGTCCCCGATTTGCCTAAAAACTTGCTAAACACATCAACAAACATCGCTGAAATAGTAACCGAAATATCTTGCCGAAATAGCTTTTTTTCGCAAAGTCACAGAATTTACAATTTTGGTCATCATTGTGTTTTTCAAAGTGAAAAGCTCTACTGGCAACATTGAAATTGAGACGTCATGGGAAGGCAAAGGTTCACTCTTAGGGCTGTAGACTTTGTTCACAACTGATCACAAACAGTTTCATGGTGTGAAAAGAACGCTTTGGAAGGTCGCCCCAAATCCCACCCAGCAGCACGAAACAAATGCTCGGCATAGTTCATTTCTACACAGCCGCTCGAACCGTGAGCCCGTCATCCTGTGACACAAGCACGTAACTAGAGGGGGTTCATGGAGCCCGGCCCGCCCGCCCCGCCGCTGCCGCCCCCCGCCCCCAAAAACAAAATCCTGGCTATGTGCCTGCGTGACGTCACGGCAATGAAAAGCACAAGTATATTTCAATCTTGGATTGGCATCATACACGACAGTGGTAGGAACATTACTTGTGTCGAGCTAGAGAAGCCATATTGGGGGCTACCCCAGCTACGTCCACACTGGCTTTCATGGCAGTTATGTGCAATGCAGACAGCTTTCACTATTTCAACCGAGTGCCTAGGCAAACACAGAAGCAGCCACATAAGACAATCAGGAAAAGACGCCGAGTTGTACAGGCTAAGGAGGAAGGACATAGTGCAGCGAGCTACCTAGTCCAGGCTATTCCTCTGAGAAATGCAGTCGGTGGAAATGTAGGTCAGTCATTCCCACCATTAATTTAGGTAACTAATGCCAGCATTACACTATTTTGCATATTTCTCTACTGCAACGCTAGTCATCCGCAGCAGAAACAACGCCCCAAACTAAAAAAAAGTATCGTTGCATTGTTAACACAGACATCAAGTCCATTAGGAAAGGCCAGCTGTGCCATCCACCTGTTCATAAGCGAGCTGGAGTTCATCAAAGCACAACCGAGAACCTCTCGGAAGTACTTGGTTCCTTTTCAGTAGTTATTGAATGAAAACACAGTGCAGTGGTGATTACCATCAGCACAGCCTTGCCACTGGCACTGCTGTCCCTCGGGTGGCACATGCACGACATGGCCTGCAAGCCATATATATCCCTAAAAGAAAGCTGCATAGGATGCACTTACCGTGGCTAGCGTCGCCACCCAGCGAGCTTGCACAAACCCTCTGCATGGCACGCAGTGCTGTTCAGAACAGAGCGGCACTGGCTAGCCAGTTAATGCAAAGGCTTGTAGTGTCCTGCTGCTGCCTTGGCAAAGCTGCAAGTCACCTCTTTCACGCCTTGTGGTGCCCATCAGCTTCAAAAGAAACGGTGTTGAATCGCGACCAGCTATAACCTGTCGCACAAGGGAGAAAAGGGTGTGAATGTGCAGACTCCTATCTGTTTGCTTTTGTCTAGCGTGTGAGTTTTGTTTGAAAACAACAATGACACTTCTTTCACAGTAATATGCAAAACAAAAACGAGAACGGCTCGGTTATTAATAAGTTGTGTGCAGCAGAGGCACGGGTGCGAGGGCGTAGCTCCGCAGAATGTTCTTTTTGCACGGCTGCTCGTGCAAAAAGGGCGCTTTTGTGCTCGGGCCTGTGCCTTTTCTGCACACAACCTATGTTACAGAGTGTATAGCACGCCTTCGAGCACTCGCGTGCGGCGAGAAATCCATCATATACAAGGTACGATCGCAGGAAACCTCGCAGGGGTGCAGGAAGCTGCAAGTGCACGGTGCACCAGAATGTAACACTAGAGGTGGTGATAGAATTTCACAGTTTGAGAATATGACGTTACTTGGGTCAAAATATAGAAACGAAAAACGTAACTGCCTTACCGGCTGATGATAAGGGCCATCGGAGCACGACCAACTATTTGTTGTGATCGGGGCATTCGATTGGACGCGGGTTGGTAAAGATTTGAAAAACACGAAAGAATAAAACATGTAGGGACGAAGACAGGCAGCGCAGTTCTTTGTCGACATGAAATGTAAGATCAAGCACATTACTCTGTCGGATCAAATAGTTTTGTTGAATTAGGTTTAGCTCGCAAGTCAGCCGTTCTTCGGCGGGCTTTCAGCTTTCTGCGATGGTTGTTTTAATCGTGAACGCAGGCTCAAACAATGTAGGCAGCGGCGCCAAATAGATCTGAAACGAAGAAACAGCTCGGACGCGTGGAACGAACACACATAGAGATCACATCACAGGAAAACTCAAACCACTCGCCTTTCGTTCGACGACGGTTCGTCAGGCACGATGTTTCCGATGTTTCTCCGGGCGTTGAGGAGACCGCGTCTGTTTCCGTGCTCCTATTGGTTGTGACGTCACAAAATTTCATCCAATAAAGTGCGCGCCGAAGTTCTCTCTAGTCGCCGGTCTAGGCTTGGCGAGCGCCAAAAAATAGGTCAGACTACGCTATACACGAACTCATCTCTGTTACGTCACGGCGCGGTGGTGGCGCGTCGGTCGCACTTCCGGTCTGGAGCTGTGGGCAGAAGTCCCCATGCTAGACGTGTATTCCTGCGTTATTTTGAAAGGAAAGAGACAAAAACTTGCCTTCTCGTCAAAACGCCGCCACTGGGGCCGTGCCAAAAGTGTCGAGAAAGGTTTGAAGGTCAGTTTTCACGTGCTCGGTTCGTCCGAGAATATGGGTATGTGCAGTGAAAAAAGAAAAGCAGACGCCGTCGGACAACGATTGCTTGGGCGGGAAGCACTTTGGGTTGAAATCACGGATACTTGTGGTCATCAGATTTATTTCTTCTGTTCCAACATGAACGCCAGAAAACCGCCAAGTTGTGCTGACCACGTTCAGTGCGTCTTCAAGTTTAAACGGCCACCTGATCGCTCGAATTGTCGTCTGCTTGTCGTCTGCTTGTCGTCTGCTCGTCGTCTGCTTGTCGTCTGCTCTCTTAGACGACGCCGGCCCGTAGACCATATCTTGGCCCGGTACTTGCGATAAGAAGTAAGTGCACGCCTCAAAAGACTTAAATTTGAAGATTGGTAAGCAGGCTCGATGTAAACAGCAGATACAAGGAGATGTTGATCATTGTTACCAGTGACCATCACCGACTTGCTAGGCCTGATTCGCATGGTCCAATTCTGCTTTAGATTTTCAATATCGATGTCGACCATCTCAGCTGCGGTTCACGCTTTTGCAGCCCGAGCGACGTTGCGACTGAAAATTGCGAGCGAAATCTCATCATGCGAATGAGGCTTTAGCGTACATTCTGTGGCGTCCACGCGGAATGAATCGCCGCATGTCACATTATTGACGCGAAGTTTTGCGGTGTAAAGAGCCTTGTTAATTTCGCTGAGGCCGCTCAAGTAGTCAGACATTGCCCAGGAAGAGGTAGAATCAACAATTCGAACGCGAAAAAGGGCAGGGGGACTCACACAGACGCCGATAACATCGCATTTCAATGGTTTGTTCATGGGCGACGGCGATCTTCTTGCCCACACCCCCATCGCGCATGCGCGGCGCTGGTGGCGTCCGCTAGGGGCGCTCCGGGCGCTCCGGTTTGTTTGTAAACATGAGTTGGTGTATAGGAGCTGTAGGTACCCGTAAGTCACGAAGTCGCTGCTGCCACACCTATCGCCCGTCGCTCAGAATGGGGATTTTCTCGGCTTATCCTCTCAGAAGAAGCCGGCGCAAAAAGGGACCCTTCCCCCCGCCTCGCCGTGCTGCAAGACAGGAGAGGAAGGGAAAAAAAGAGGGCGAGGAGGACTTTCCGCCAGGCGGAAGAATATCTCTGCTGGTCCCCCTTTAAGAGAACTGGCGGCTGAAGAGGGTGGCAATGGATTGGGGGTCCGTAATAATGGCGTCTTGGGTGCAGAACTGGGGAGCCGGCTGGGACTTCCGCTGCGAATTAACATAGCCCAGAAGAGCTTGGGGCACTGCGAGGCTTTGGCGGCGACTGACTGCACGCAACGGGCATGTGATACATAGATAAGCCTGTTTAGTTCACGCTGGAGATCTTTCGCTCTGCTCAGGTGGCTTGGACTCCCGGTAAGCTTGGCCTTGTGGAAGAGATTCTTTTTTCAGCGACAAAGTTTTACAATGTGCAGTTCAACCGCTAGCCTGGGGGTCTTTAGCGTGCGATACGCAGTAGTGATACACGACCGCACGCCGGTGCGAGGCTCATCCAGATCGAAATGGGGCAGGGGTGGGGATTGAATTGGTCCAGACCACGGTAGAAGACTCATTTATGTGATGACTCTCTGTCCGACGCGGCGACCACATTATGTTCGACGCACCGAGCGCTTCACTCGCACGGGGAATGACGCCCAAGTATCGGGTCCCTCTCTAACCGACCGCTCCGGTTGTTTCTCCCAGCGGTGGTCCCGCATTCCCTCGCTCTCCGCTTCTTGTTGTACCTCACCGCCGTCACGCCTTCACCAATTCGCCAGAGACCGTAAATCTGTTTTCTTCCTTCTCCATCTTCTTCGGATTAGGGCTCACCTTCGTGCACGATGATGGCACCTTTGATCTATAGCTGCCTTCATGTGCGCTTTGCTTAGGGTGGAGCACGGGGGTGGAGACATCTAGTCATTTTGTTCCCACTTCTACATTAATTTTTTTGTTCAGAAGCGCGTGAAAGAGCGTGTCCCTGCACGCGTCTGTGGCGCTGACTGTGCTATAGCGACATTTTGTTTTCGTCGAAACGTCGATCTAAGTGGAGATGATTTCATCTCCACTTAGACACGAATTTTAAATCGAATTTTTAATTTTTGTAAAAAAAAAAAGTATGTTCTCGGGCAATTCCTATAATAAACGAAAACGCTAACGGCGAGTTCGTCGGATTTTTTTTCTCAAGTTATGGACCGTTGAAGCGGCCAAGGTGGAAACTGACGTTTTTCCAGCTTATCGGGGGTGCCATATTTTACTTCATCCCTTTTCCCTACTTTTGATGCTACATCAGTATAACGTTTTGGAAACACTCTCGAAATGTGCTTTTTTATGCTAATTAAGCGTCTAGGTCGACTCATAAGATCCTTAATGTTTGTTTTTTTTTTTTTTTTTAATTGTCAAACCGCTTCTCTGAAACGATATTTGACGAAGTTCAGCAAGCTGTGCTGTGTGACCTAATCAACATATTTTTATGATCTTTACATTACCGTCCATCGCTGGATTTGTTTCCGATATGCTACTCACTTTTCCTTCAGTGGTGCTTGACGTGCTTGCGGAAGCGCCGGCAGTATCCATCGTTCGTGGTTTCGGTTTTTTTCGGATTTGGCCCCGCTACAACACCGGCAGTGAAGTGGTCTTCTCAAACAGCTCGCTCCCCCCTCAAAGGCCACGTGAGAGCGTTTCTGAGCGGCCATTGGCGGCGCCCTCAGAGTGATTGACAGGACTCGGCAAAGTTTCAGCAAAAGCTCGCTCCAGAAGCGAGGTGTACGCGCAACTTTTTTTAGATGCGCGCGTCCTTTTCGGACTCGGTCAGACTGCGCAACCATTTCGCGAAACTACATTTCGTGACACTAGATGCGCGAGAAAAATGCATCGTGTGAACGGGCCTTTATCTAGCCCCAGCCTTGAACCTGCTCCACGAGTGGTAATTTAAAGGGATACTTCAACGAAATCTGAAATATTCCCGTCGTGTTCAAAAATAGGTTGAATATGATCCACAATATCCGTAAATGACAATCGCACGTTTGTATTTTGATCCTGGTGGCTGTATTTTTCGTTATAAACGGCCCACTCTGGCAAGCGCTCGGAGAAGGCCCAGCTTAGAGCACGTGACATCCAACGCAATCGTGACGTAGGTCGTCTCAAAACGAGCAAAGCTACGGCGAGGCTGACGTCGAGAGGATGGCCTAGTCGTTTCAGCCACCGAAGCAGCTGCTTTTGTACGAATTTTGAGTGACGGGTTAATCTTCTATAATCTTCTAGGGGGACAATAGCGACTTCTGCGACACACAAAAGGGATTCTCGGGAAGAGGGGAGTTCCTCCTTTCCCCCTTCTCTCGTCGTGGCCGGAGACGAGACAACCTCCGTCACTATAGTCACTTACAGGTTAAGAAGGTAGCGGCAAATGCTCCTCAAAGGGAATCGGATATCCCTCCACCACCTCCGCATCCAATAGCGTCCCACCGTTTCCGTGACGTCGCGGCCAACGCGTGAGGAGGGTCTTGCCTTTCTGTACATATTTGCTTTATCTTTCGACTTTGACTTAGCATTGTGGAAGCCACGAGAGGGAGATTAGAGTTCTCCCCCACCGACGGAAACAAATACGACTTTCAGGGATTAGCTTTCCCCCCCCCCCCCCCCCCCCCCCCGATGGATCCCCCCGATGGATACAAAGGCTGCTTTCAGGGGCTCGGTTCCCTGTCCGATGAATACAAAGGTCGCTTTCTTAAAAAGTGGGATCGGAGACAAGTGGGAATCCATTGAAGCGGAACAAGGAGCGTTTCCAGTGAACTCTTCTTTCGACTGCGGAGAGATTTGAAACGGGCGCATCACACTTGTGGGAGGAGCTTCTCCTACCTTCTTGACTTGTACAAGGTTCCTAGACGAGCATTACAAACGAGGCGTTAGCGACATCCACCAGGTGCTCTTTGCTAATCGTTTCATTTGTTTTAAAATTCCTTTTCGAGACTTTTTGAACAGGATATTGGTATGTTCCATGTGATACTGCTCTTTTGAACACATATAGACCAAAAAATGATCGCCGAAATTGGGCAACTCCGGCCAAAACCCAAAATGAAATAAATTACTGGTATCGCTGTAGTGACACAAAATACGACCCCAGCCAAAATATTACGTCCGTAGGACGCCGCATTCTCAACTAATGCCGTTAATAAAAATGCGACCCGCCGCGAGCCGCTGCTCCTTAGCGTCCGTATCGTCCTCTTTTTTTCCTCCGGTGTGGGCGTTGCGCGGAGTGCGTTTCTTTGAGCCGCTACCACCGCTACTTCGGCTTGCGATTGGCGTGTTTAGCCGTTGCTTTTATCTGTAGCCCGTGGAGCTTCGGTATAGCCTTTTGTTTTTTTGCTTGTGAGGACTTTGAGACTCGTTTTAGGGAGCAACTCGGTGCGCCCAAGACTGCCCAGCTGTTCCTCGAAAGATGTCGAGTGCAACTTGTAGCGCTGTGGGCTGCTCAAACAACCCTGTGCGCAACACGGAGGTGCTTTTTCACAAGTGTCCGACGGACCGGAAATTGGAGATTGTGGGGATGAACGCTGTTCGATGAGTGGACTTTGGACTTCGGCTTTTACGCACCCAAGGAAAAAAGACCGAAAAGCAGTCGTGTTCAGCCCAGCACACGTGTGTTCGGGCGCCGCGTCCCGCGCCGGAGCCTCAAACCTTCGTGTCTGGGACTGACCCGCAGCGCGAAAGCGAGAGTGCCCCCAGTACTGTACGTCACTGGCAGCGCGGCGTATAAGGCAACGCCGCTCCATCCACGGAGCCCAGAGGACAATTTTAGCGACAAGTACGGAAGACCACACACACGGCGACAGCCGCCGAGTAAGGCACCGAACGAGTTCACTTGTTTTCCAGTAGCTAGCTTTTGGGCATACAAGCGACGAGTACGGCATAGCGCACGCACGGCGGTGGCCGCCGAGTACGGCACCGTACGAGTTCACGGGTTTTCCAGCCGCTAGCTTTTGGTTATACGCACTAGCTCTTGCTACATATGGTCGATGACTACCACGTACGTATACAGAATTAAAACAAAATCAGCTTGCCTCCTATCTTTAGACGGCTAGCGCAACAGAGGTAGGTGGCGCTCGGCCTGCGTACTCGTTGAACGAGAACGATCGTGACGTCACGTTCACATAGCGGCTGATTTACCAGTGTTGCCGGGGCCTCGAGCGGCTAGTTTCGGTTTTGTTGGCCGCGCCCCAAACAAAACTTTCAGGCGTCGATATCTTTAAAACCACGCACAATAACGAGAAAAAAATTACACCTTGCAATTCAGGGACGCTGACTGCACTAAAAACAGTCATAATCCAAAAATCGAAAGTATGTACCGGAGTTGCCCTTTAAAGGGAAGATGGGGCACTTCTACATTTGAAAAAAAAAAAAAAAAAAACCGCTTGAATTGCGTTCATTTGGCCTTTCGAATAACAGATATCAAAATTATATTTCAATGCGACGCGCCGGAGAGCCATACGAGCAATTTCAAAATAGGACTGAAGCCCCGCCTCCCTAGCCTTGGGCAGCCACGTCACGTACAGCGACTGTCTTACGCGTTTTTCTCACGTTTAACAATACTTACGCAGCAAATGGTTTGGGTATTCGGGTTCACGGGGTAAAAATACACTAAAACTCACTTCTAACTCATTTTTTCCAAGAAGCTCCGTAGCTTCCCTTTAAGTGCGCTACTAGTTTTCTCACGCGCTCAATGTCTTTCTGAAAATGACTGATTTAGTGGTTTTCAATAACGCTCAGCAACTTTCTAATTGAAAATTTACGCCGATTTCCACTAATTTAAAAGCCAATTAACAAATTTTAATTAATTAGCTGGCTAATTAGTATCTTTTTAACAATTCCTGACGTCCGCCGTGGCTGGTAGTTTGTTCCCGAAGACAGTTTCTTTCTTTCTTTTTTTCTTCAAACGCCCTAAATTTTTAGGATTTTCGAGTCTGCAAAAACGCCCGGTATAGGTGACATTCACTTGACGTCACTCGCTAGGTTCGCTGGCATCGCCCACCACGGTCGCCATCTTCGAGGTCTCTTGCTATCGCGAATGCCATCTGGCAGGACCTTTTGACCGTGGTTTAGCAGCATTTTACAACTTTAAAGGGTCTTTTTGACCGAAACTAGGGGTTATTCTTATACTTTGGTGCTTTTGAAGCGCTGTGGGAGTATTTTTTGTGTGTTTTAGTTCGTTTTTGTCGCTATCGGACTCGTTTACCGCTGCCGCGTTGCTCCCTCGGCTCCATGAAGCGCTCCGTGTCGCCCGCCGTGCCGACGGCGGTAGCTCTTGCAAGGACTAATTTTTCTACTTCGGTGCTTTTGTAGCACGGTGTGATTACACTTTGTTTTGTTTTGCTAGTTTCTTTATTGTTTTTCTCTAGCGGATTTTCTGTACTACGGCCGTGTAACCGTGTTGCTCCATCGCCGCTGTGTCGTACATACGTCTTGCCTTCGGTGTTCGTTCCTGTGCAGAAACATACCGTGCGGCTCACAGAGTGCGCAGCTTATGAAAAATGCGGCGCATTTTTCATTAGCCAAAGCGATTTAAAAACCGCATGTAAGCGATTTGGCGAGCGGGAAGACAAGCGACGGCGACCCGCTTCGCTGCCGCTCGGTCACTCGCGCGACGAGGCGAACCGCATGAAAGCGACGGGAGCACACGACCAAGGCGATGAGCGCTAAGTTTTCCAGAAATCCCAAAACCGAGCTACGCGACGAGTGACAGTGGAGGGTGAACCGCATGTAAGCGATTTAGCGAGCGATGGCGACAGCGACGGGAGTCGGCGACGAGCGACGGAGATTTCTCGCGGTCGGTCGTCGCGTCGCTCGGTTTTTGGATTTCTAGAAAGGGTCGCTTATCGCCTTGGTCGCTTGCTCCCGTCGCTTTCATGCGGTTTGTCACGTCGCGGGAGTGACCGAGCGACAGCGAAGTGGGTCGTCGTCGCTTTTCTCGTCGCTCGTCTCGTCCCGTCGCTCGCCAAACTGCTTACATGCGGTTCAGCCTTGACACACAGTGCTCGGCGGCAACAAGGAAAACGGCCCGCCCCCGAGACCAACTTTTCTTCTATCTTCTGTTCAACAAAGCTTAAAACGATATGAAATTAGCACACACTAGCAGCCGACGACCGCGTAGCGTATACCCAGGCGACCCAGGCCAGTCAAACCCGAGACTGCCGAGACCTCGAAGATGGCGGATCGACGGTGGCAAAATCGAACCTGCAGGGTCAGTGAATACGAGGGAAATATATTTTACATAATTAACTCTTTTAATATTGTGTTTAAGGGCATGCTTTCAATTAGAAAATTGCTCAGCAACGTCGAAAAACACTAAATCAACAAATTGCAGAACGATAGAAGGCACGCGAAGCATTTTACGGCTTTCTGAAAAACCGCGCAAATTCGACGGGTTTTTTAAGTTTCGGTTTGCTATCGGAGCGCATCTGCTGGGCCCCGGCGGCGCCGCGCCCCGCGGAAAGATAGTGCAACCATGCAGCCTCTGCTGCGTCGCGCGATGACAGCGCAGTACTTCTACTTCTAACCTCCTTGGGCAGACTTGTGCGTAACGCGTTACAAGTAATGGATTACTTGTAGTCGGTTACATTTTACTGTAATTTTTTAACCCTTCATTTACTTCGTTTAGGGAGTAACGATCCTTGTAATTGAATTACTTTTTTTGCTGCAGTCGGTTACAAAATTACCCATTACACTTTTCCCTCTTTTTCTTTTTTTTTTTTTTTTTTTTTTTGAGGGGGGGGGGGGGGAGGGGAGGTTGATGTGCTAGAGCAGGGGTGGCCAAACCGCGGCTCTTTGCTGGTCCAACTGCGGCTCGCAGATCCCTCGTAAGGGGACCCCCCCCCCCCCCCCCCCCCCTTTCCCGTATTTTCCCAGGAAAAAAGAAGGGATTTCAGGCAGAATGAAGTACGGCTGGCGGTTTGGCGGCCTTGTACCTCCATACGTACTGTCGTACAGCCTTGTGCACTCATACGTACAGTCAGACTCTAAACAGAATTTAAACTTGCGCCCCCCCCCCCCCCCCCCCCCCCCCCCCCCCCCCCCCCCCGTGGCTCTTAGAAGTTTCATGGTTTCACTTGCGGCTCTTAGGCCTGGTCGGCCTGGCCACCCCTGTGCTAGAGTTACTCAGCTCTGGGCAACGGTATTTTTTTTTTTTTTTTTTTTTTGTCGAAACCATTAAGCACGGGACCTCGAGGATTAGTAGGCCACTTCACCATGCTTCGTTTCCTGGCCACTTGTTTTTCTTTTTTTTTTTTTATATATATTTTGGAGGTTACGTTCGGGTATGTAATTAAACAACGCTCTTTTTAATTTTTTTCTTCTTTTTTTTTTTTTTTTTTTTTTACGAGAGGGATTGGTTGTGTTGGCGTCACTCACTAAGCTCTGAGCAAAAACGGCCAAGGCTTTCTTTTTTTTTTTTTTTTTTATAATACCCAAAAAAAAAGTTTAATGAAAAGTAAAGTGGCAAGTAATCGGTTAATTTAGAGTAATTTTTCGATTACTTTTTGTGGCTGTAATTGTAATTGTAATCGGTTACAATCGGTTGCTTGTTTCAGTAACAGTCTGCTGCAAGGTGATCGTACCTCACCACCGTAAGTTTTTCTTCAAAGCCTGTGTCACACTGCTTATACATCATACAAAAAAACTGTCTGCAAACAGATTCAAACACGAGTCACCACGAGATCTGAGCTTCGAATGCCGCACGGCAACGAGTTCAAGGAGACACATGGCACGCGAATATTAAAAGGGCAACACGGACTTTACTATATATAGTATCAAGCCTTGTGCTCAGGCTCATAAAACTACGCCAAACAATTAACGTGCAAACAAAAAAGCATTATGATCATTTTTATTTTAAAAAAATCAGATTTTTTTCTTTTTTCTTGAGTTTTATATTTGCTACAGATTGCAGGCGCGCTTGTAGCGCTAGCCGCAACATGTCCAGATGAAGATCTCAAATTTAATAATTAAACAAGCATCACAACTTGTCTATCTACGTCCCCAGAGCAGCTGTTCACCGTTCTGCCACAATACACAAAAATTTGTAAGTAGAAGAAAACATACTAGGTAGCGCAAACTACCGCCCAATATAGGCTCCAAGCCTGAGAAAGAAGCATTTATCCATCCATTCATTGTTCCCCGCTCCCTGGACATGCTGTTTGGTTGCTTCGGTTGTGAATCAGAAAGTTGAAGCTTAACCAGCTTAATTGCGGTGATATCCACCAACTGGTTGTGGACCAGTTTTAATTCATCGTCTTAAGGACGCTATGTTAGCGAGGCATGTGGAGCTCCTGCGGGCCGCGTATCGCTGCCTCGGTCATAGCAGCGTGCGCTCGCAGACGTTATGCTCGTCGTCTGCACCAACACGCAGGGACGGAGACGTCGAGAAGGTGAAACGCAACATCGAAAACGGGCCGTCGCTGCAGCATTTCATCGCAAACTCGCTCAGCGAGAAGCAGAACGACCTGACTGAAGGTGCAGAAGCGCCTCATCCCTACGTTCGAGAGCCGGACGTGCGAGTGCGGAACAGGAGCGGTGAGCAAACTCGATCACTACAGTCGTGCGAACTCTCCCTTTTCCTGTATGAAGTCGCGTGGGTGTGGCAAGAGTGAACCCGAACATTCCGTCCAGGAACGAAGCCATGTTTTGCTGGCTGCACTGAGCTAGTGTGACTAGCTAGAGTATTATATACACCATTTTGTCGTAGGTAGCGTCATTTTAAAAGCGAGAGAGAAGAGGGGAAATGCCGGTGTACCTGCGCTTTCCTTCTTGCTGGTGCGTTAGAAAGAGAACCTCCCGGATGAGAGGCTTCGCCAGTGTTGAGTGTATGCATTGCCCTTCGTGCTTTCTTCTCTGTTTTAAACTCCCATACTTAATTAGAGCCGCGGGCTTCGATGGCGACAGTCCTTCGGTCATTGGGACACCATTGCGACGACAGAAAGCGTTGAATACTGTCCGAAGACCTACGTAGCTTGCACAGAATCAGACAAGTGCGGCTGTAATTTCTTGCTGCAGAATACTGCAGGGAAAGATAGAAAGCAGTGAGCTGCCTTCGATCGTTCCCTGCAGTATTCTTATTTCGCGAGTCCTTGTTCACATTATATTTAATTGTTGTGGACGACACAAATTGTCAAAAACATTCTCAGTGTACTGCATCTAAAACGACAAAAAACTTGAAAGAAAATTCAATCAATTCTATCGCTGTCAAATGATACAATATTTGGAGTACTTGCCTCTGATTTCTGTCGGTGGCGTGTTCAGTGTCGCACTTCTGGCATCATTGCACTGGCGGATGCCATAAATAGGGGCAACAAATATTCTCTGTGAGTTGAAAAATGCTATCCGTGGCACACAGAAAGCTCCCGAAGTCAGATACCCAGCACTTTGGAGCACACAACCAGCCCACACAACGTGGGAACGGCGCCCAGAAGAGCCCTTTCGCCAACGTTTCTAACCAGTCAGCATGGTTGCGGAACCTGATGCTCTCTGGATGGTGAAGGCAGCTCACTCTGGTTTGAAGGTGTTTATAAATATTTTATTTCAGGATCCCGTCTTGACAAGTGTGCCTTTTGTCGAGAACTGGAAACAGCAAAGTCGAGATGGGCTTATTGCCGGAGTGAGTCGATCAGTGATTCAACAATTCGAAATTGATGCATGAGCATATTTCAACTTGCAGCAACAGAAATTGAAGGTTCCTTTCCAGCTACATTATGTACTAATTTTCAAAATAAGAAGAATTGAGTCGCGTTGTGACCGTCAACATAGGTTCACGGCTCTCTGGTATCGCGCAGGAGATCGCAATTCAGGAAAATCGATAGAACAAACTTCTTGACAATTTCCAGCCACACCTGGCGGCAGAAATGAGTCTTCACCTAAGTGTTGTAGATGACAAAATCGAGTCAGAGTCACCATTCCAAACATTACAATATTAAGATAAACTCAGTTACAAAAAGTTTCAAGCTGAAACAGCAATTATCACAAGAAAACTTGCATGCACCTTGCAAACGACCCCATATTCATCAGCGGTATACAGCGTTCGGTGCGCGCTCCATTTGCAAAATGTTCCGAGCATAGTCGAGAGGATGGTGTTAAGGAAAAGTCTTTTCGGTTTACGGAAACAACCCACTGCAGCCGAAGATCAGAGTCGTGTGGAAATCGATAAAGACATTGCGGCCGCACTCGCCTTGCCGGATTCCGTGCAAGCTTTGTAGGTCCTCGGACAGTATTTGGCACTTTCTGTCGTTATTCGGGCACCCCATAACTGAGCAATGGTGTCCCAATGACTGGGGAACTGTCGCCATCCAAGCCCGTGGCTCTAATTAAGTTTGGGAGTTTAAAACAGAAGAAAACGCAAACGAAGTTCGGGCAATGCATGCACCCATCACCGGCGAAGCCTCTCACCTGGGACTTTCACTCCTTCTAACGTACCAGCAAGGGGAAAAGTGCTGGTAGCCCCTTTCCCCTCTTCTCTCTCGTCCTCTTTCAGTAAAACAATCTATAGGTCTTAAGAGCACAGTAATACAATCTTTTGATCTGCATGTCTTGCCGACAACATGGCTGACAAAGCAGCTTGGCACGAGTCACGTGGTACTCACAGCTCCAGGAGGCGCCTGCCCTATGGGAGAACACATAAAGATCGACACAACACGGCTGATTAAAAAATAAACACCGAGTTCACACTTTTTTCAGCTAGTCTATAATGAAGTTGGTAAAGCACTAAGCACATTATCAAAATTTTCATAATATCGGATACGTGTGAAAATTTTGAGAAGGCAATTTCCAAGGCAATGGCGTTTGAAGCAGACTATTTTTTTACGCAGCGGAGATTGACTTTTTGGGTTTGCCGGCGCGGGTGACGTGAACGATGTGATGTTTTTTTCGTGCATTTTCCAAACAGCATGAGACCGTCGATGCATAGCTGCTTACAAACTATCGTCCTCCACTGCACCACGTCATCTGCTACATAATGCCGCCTAGAAATTAAAAAAAAAAAAAAAGAAAAAAAAATTATGTTCTTATTATGGCACACAATTTCCTCACGTTCCCCATGCAGTTGTGACTAGAGTTAGAACCTTTGGGCATTCGCCGCTAGTTGCCGAGAGATGGCGTTCTATGTTGTGCTACTCCAGTCCTAAGGGGCTATATAGTGCTCTAGGGTGACCTAGATTGAGTTCCCGAAACCTATCACTTTTGTGCCCATTGTGGCTTATCTCCCCCCAAGTTAATACAGAAAACTTTTCCGCTGCCCTTTCTGATGGCACCTCTACCTCAAGTTTCCTACCAAAATATCTTTGAAACAAGTCCCCAGCAGGGGACACCAACTTTTCGGAAAGTGGTGATGATACATCACTATTTTACATAGGTTTGTCTGTTCCTTTGTGCACAGTCTACTTTGAAACCTACGGATGCCAGATGAATGTCAACGACACAGAAGTGGCCTGGTCTGTTCTGAAGAGCGCCGGGTTTACAAAGACGGAAGACGTGAATGTGGTGAGCTTACGTGTAATTGTTTTGTTGGTGCGAAACATGTTGCAGAAGGTTTGTGTGGAGTGGATAGGTCCTTCAAGTGGCTGCTGATGTGATGTCAGTGCAAGCCACACACATTTGTGTGGCCCTCAAATCCTTCGAGTTTTCCCACCTTTATGCACAAATATTTTGAGTGCAGCTCGAAAAGCAAGAAAAACACTTCCTCGTTTGACTCATACTGCTCAAGCAAAGTTTGCGGAATTTGAAGTGCAGCCAGTGCAGTTTCTTACCTTATGACAAAACGAGTAAAGCAATCTAAGAGTTCAAGAATTCAACCAGAAGGAAGAGGCTGTCTTCAAGCCTCTCCAGTGCTTATTCCTCTGTGGATCTTTTGCTAGATGTGGATTCATTTGCTGCGGAGCGTGTTCATGGGTGTGCTGGTTGATTGAGTGTCCCAATTTCAGGCTGACGTCGTTCTCATCATGACCTGTGCCATCCGCGAGGGTGCAGAGTCCAAAATCTGGTCGAGGATAAACCAGCTAAAGGCCCTCAAGAAGGCCCGCAGGAGGAGTTCAAGAGGACCCATGCAGATTGGAATACTCGGTACTGTGTCAGTCTTGGGCTGTCATATTTCCCTCAATGTCGTCTGACAGTTGAAAGGACAAAGGAAAAACGGTGGGACCAAAACATCCCTACAAACCGGACTCCATTTCCCGCAAAACCAGAAATAGTGGCGTGTCCATTCTATAGCATGCACAAAACTGTGTGTGTCTTATTTTTCTTTTTAACTTTTGGCTGGTTCGTGAGAAGAGTAACTGTTAAGAAAAAACCCGAAACGTTGCAGATAGGCGTAACATCACGGACAGGTGTAACACCACAAACAGATATCGCAGACAGAGCCTTTTCTCGCTAAGTTAAGGGGGAGCAACGTTTCCATTGAAGCCTCGTTTAATTCCAGAACTCGACAGAGACAGATTTTCTGTTCAGTTCCGTAAAAATATACAATTACTTTTAAGGCATCTTCAAAACCCCGAAAAAATAATGTGCTTCCAACGTTCCAGTCGCGTGGCTTTTTTTTTTCCTCGGTGGTCGCAGATTTTTGCGATATTTAGGAAATCTTTGAACGCTCGTTGCAGCGTCGGTAATTACATTTATATTTTTCCTCTTTCAGGGAAAGTGCATTTGTTGACACAATTGCATGTGCCGTATCAAGGCAGTTAGAAAGCAAAATGATATTGGGGGGTAAAGTGTCCCCAACATATTGCACGGGTTCAGCTGACTGCACTTGTCTCGACCGTAACACATTGTTGCACCCAAGTCTTGTACATGGAACACGCCCCTCTCGCATGCTTGACCGCCAGACGGGGGCACATCTCTTGCGTACAGGGTGCATGGCTGAGCGGCTGAAGGAGAAGCTGGTGGAGCGCGAGAAGGAAGTGGATATTGTGGCGGGCCCCGACAGCTACAGGGACCTGCCGAGGCTCCTCAGGGTTGCCACCTCGGGTCAGGTTGGGGGTGAGAGTCCACCTCCCCTTGAAAGGGATCCCGTGCCTTGGGCTACACAGCGTCCTATGCGGTCGTAGCATGGTGCCTGAAATGCATCTCCGACCTGCGCGTTTACCACATTCCAAAAAGTGGTCCTGTGATTTCCAACGAAAGGCATCGTGCGAGCATCTAGTTGTCGCCGACTGCAACCCGGGCAGTGTTGCGGCAAGGGTGGCAGACGCCTGTCGCTCTGCAGGTCGCTCTCTAGCGTGGGGATAGGAAGCTTCTGGAGGCAACATGATGCCCCCAGAGGTAAAATTAGAAGTATGAAGGGACAACGATGACCAAAAGTAAGAGACGCTATTGGACGAAAAGGAGAGCTGACTTGACGCCGACATCTGTTTCGGTCACCCTCGGGGCCCCGACAGTCCACAGAAGCTTCGGCGGCCAGGAGTTCAGACGTTGTGACGACGGCAACGCTCCCTGTGCTCGCTCATAACTTTTTGCCGGGACTTCTAGCGTCGACCGTTAAGATTGCGACGTCCGACGGTGTGACGTGCACGCTTCTGCGATGTCTGTTGGCCATTTGGGACCACTTTTGATGTGCGGGCGAGACGGGACGCAACACGCGCCGGTCGAAGGTGCGTTCCGGATACTGTAGTCATAGTTGGAGATGTCGCGAACCTGCCGACAATGGTGTTTTGTTTAGATTCGACTCACTAACTTTCGTCACGAAGGTAAACCAGGGCTTTACTGAAATTTGATGCGTTAAAAAACGCATGCAAAGTAAAAAAAAATTTTTTAAGCAGTCTAGATGTGAAAAGAGTGTTATAAAACGAATTTACAACGAATAAAAAAATTTTAGAGCTATATTTATGGCGCAAAACGAATTCGTAGTTGGCACCCGCGGGAGCCGTTGCGGGTCACGTGGTAGGCCTATGCGCGGTCAAGCGGCGCCACTGTCGCCTCAAAGTCACACCGCACACTGAGCGTGGTGCGCCTCCATTTGAACGCGTTTCTCCATGCCGCCGCCACGCAAACTCGTCTGCTCCGCTGCGCCGCCACCGTCATCTGACCGGTGTACAGGTCTATCATGTCTGCTTGCACTTTTTCATGAGCTTCCTTTGGGCTCTAAAAGTTGCTTATTAATCTTTGTTTTTTGTTGCACTTGAAACAAAGATGAATAAGTATTTTTTAGAGATGATAGGAAGCTTCCGAAAGAGTGCAAGTACCACGTGACAAATAGTGGCCAGTCACATGACAAATGTGGCCACTTGCCGGCGGGCGCCAACTGCAAGTTTGTATAGCGCCGTAAATATAGCTCTAAAAATTTTTATTTTTCGTTGTAAATTTGTTTTATGACTTCCTTTTCATAGTCAGGCTGTTTAAAAAAAAAATTATTTTTCCTTTGCATGTGTCCTTTAAGGCCGGTTTTCACGTTTGCGTTTGTCCGTGCCGAGTTTGCTCCGTAACTGAAGGCACACTGGTGCCGTCGGCCGGAAGACTCTTAACACTTACGACCTCTATCGGCCTGTCTAATGCGCGCATTGGTTGTCTCCTTAATTATTGTCATCATTTTACTTTATTCGTTAGACTGCACCGCACCTTACCCTCGATTGAGCGGTATTTCTTTGTTTTTGGCTTCGATTAACAATGGGAAAAATTACATTTGCTCCAATTTGGGCCAGCAAATCTTTTAAGAAGATCACAAAAATAATGCCAGTTAAAAATCTCGAAACTAATTATTGCCTCTATTTCCTGGCCAACTCTTTCTGGCAGGAGTAATTTTGAAGAAACTTAACTCCAACGTATGTGGTAGTGCACCAGTAGATAACGTTCTCCAGTTGCATCCCGTGCCGACCAAACTTATAGGATTTTCACTTCGTTGCTGCTTTCAGTAAACGTCTTGCTGTCATTGGACGAAACCTACGCAGACGTTGTTCCTGTCAGGCTGACAGAAAATGCCAAGAGTGCCTATGTGTGAGTGTCATCTTATCATGCCACTAGGGCACCTGAAAGTGCCCCTTCCAGTATAACGGAGTAAACTATTTATCCCAAAGTATAGGGCCCTCGCACCTGACATCCATTCCAGTCCAGCGTGTTCGGAAAGTATGAAATCTAATGTCAGTAAGCCATCTTTGGCCTTGCCGATGACACTTTTGGCCATTTTCTCTATTCGTTTGCACAAAAGCAATTCTTTCTTAGTGTCGACCTTGGCGTTGGCACAAAAGCAGAAACAAGTTTGTGGCTCCGTCGATGACAGAACCCAGGAAGTTTGATCGAGGGCGTAATTGAAATGTAAACTCGGGCTTGCTTTGGTTTTTCCCTCTTCGGAGCCGCCTTGGCAGGCTATGCAGCGTCTGCCGGGGCAGTTTTGGCCACCGACAAGCCAACTTCTCGAGCGCCGGTTGACTTGTACATAAAAAAAACAGAGTACCAGCCGATGCTTTTTCATTTTAGTCAATCAGGACACGAGTGAAGTCATGCATTCTGGGAAACACTGCCTCCACGCATGAAAAGACACCGGGCAAAAGCAGAGAAATGCCACCTACATAGGCTCTAGGGAGATTTCCATGCCAGTAGTGTTGCATCCAGGGTTGGGCAGTATCGCGATACAAATGTATCGCGATAGTATTTCAGAAATACATTTTGTATCTGTATTTCTGTATCGCGATACATTTTCTCCGCCAGTATCTGTATTCCTGTATTGAAATACATTTTGAATGTTCCTCTGTATCGCAATACAATCAGGGTGAAATGTATTTCGTTACATTTCTTGAGAAATACTTCCTCCCCCCCCCCCCCCCCCCCCGAAAAAAAAAAAAAAAACAAATCAGAACGCTTTTTTTTTTCTTTTTACTTGTGAGGGCACCAGGGTCAGGGAGATGCTTGGGCATTGTTACCATGCTGACCAAGGTTCCTTCCGTTTCTCCAAACTATTTTTCTATGCGTCCTCTTCTCTCTTCTGAGAAGTGTTGCGTAGTACGGCGACTCGAACCAGGTGGCGTGCCAGGAGTGGAGTCAGAGCATCTTGTGCCGCAGGTTTTTAGGTAGGGGTTTCTTGAGTCATTGTTTGCTGGCATCCAAAGCTCGCTGCTAACCGTCTCTCTTGCCTTAGCGTACACAGTACACCCAGCCGGAAAAGCTGAGTCACAGTCCGTTGCAGCACGAGCCTGGCGGTAGTTCGCTTGAAATAGTAGGATGACTTACCCAGTGAAGTTAGACACATATTCGAATGCGTCTGCGGCTGCGCCCGTAATATTGCACGGCTCAAGGGTACGTCCTCTGCCGACGTGAAAGTGACCTGCTGTTCTGGTGATCCGAACCCAGGAAGGAGCTCAGACGTGGCCTGTCTGTGCTGACCCAGACTTCATACACCTGCGACTCGTCTCGAGCGCGCCGTTTCTCGGACAGCTCGCACCTGTGCCGGCAATATCAGGTCGCCATCCATGAGGTTTCTATTCGGAGTATGCAAGACGAAACTTGGACTGCAATTCATGCGTTGGTGGTGGAGGGTCGGCAGGAAGGACCTTCACAACAGGGATGCACAGTATTGTTTTTTCAACCGTAACAGAAGATAAGACATGTGTTTCAGAATGCTTCAGGTGGTCTACTATTCTCGAAAATTCCAAATGACACTGCCTGCATGATCTTCAACCAGGTAACCTACAACGAAAGTATGTATTGTCCTATCATACAGCAGCGTGGTAAAGTTTCATGTTCAAGGCCACACGTACAGATAAAAAATACCAGTTCATCCCACCGTGACGTCATCTGATAAATGTTGACAGTTGCACAATGGGACAGGGCATGGTGACGCTTTGATGTGATTTAGAATGACATAAAATTTATTTAGAGGTCAATGTCTTTTCGCATCCCTCGTCAGACAGACAGGATGTCAGCTAAGGGACCGCGGTCATTCCTTGATGGACGTTTTTTCGAGCCCATTGAAGACTCCTCGTCGTCCGAATTCACTACCTTCAAGGCTAGGTGCCAAGCCTACGGGAAAGTAATTTGGGGATCAAAAACTTGCACTTCAAGCTTTATCTCAGTTGGCGTCTCAAACAAATGTGAAAAATGTATTGCAGTATCAGTATTTCTGTATTTGTATTTCCGCCCTCCCTAAATTGTATCCCTGTATTTGTATTTCCAAATACTTTTTGACTCTTTTTAAAATGTATTTCCGATACGTATCGCGATACACTTTTCCAGATGTATTGCAGTATCAGTATTTTAGCTACTATTTTAATGTATCCCAGTATTTGTATTTCCAAATACATTTTTGAGTATTCTGCCCAATCCTGGTTGCATCACAGTCTCGTGCAAGGGCCCTGTACTTGTTTAGCTGAACTTATAATCTGGAGCTACTATGTGCATACTCTTTCTTATGTAAGATCTCTTGTCACTGTATTTGGTTTTCTGCCACGGCGCAGTTCCATAATGCGGGGCTGCAACAACATGTGTACATACTGCATCGTGCCATTCACGCGCGGCCGGGAACGGAGCCGCCCGGTCACCTCTATCTTGGACGAAGTTCGGGCGCTTTCGGACCAGGTATTTGCTTGCTGGCTTACAGCTTACTACTATAGCTACCATCACGCCTTCTGGGCTGACCCAACACCTCTAAGGCATCAACATGTCTTTTAAACCAGTACCAGTGGTGCTAGGAACACCCAGTTATGGTATCAATTTCAATTCCAATTACAGTTTCTCAGAAAAAAGCAATACAGTCACCGACCTGTTTTTCACATGCCGATAATTCGGACTTGTTCAATATTTCGGACCTAAAGGGGGGACCGTGACCTACCCGATAGAAATAGTGCATATTCACGACCGTTGTTTCGGACACTTGAATTCCGAATGTTCGATTTTTCGGACAAAATCGTCGGGAGCTGGAAGCACCAGTGAGAAGCCGCCATTTTAGATTCTATGTTGGCTGCACATGGATTGGCTTGGTTTTGCAGCACTACTTGAGTGCTGCTAAATCCTATTGCTTGGTGATGCTATACGGCTTTTTTTTTTCTCTAGCTGTGCATCATTATCATCATTGTTACCATTTTGCTTTGTTCATGTGCCATTGAAGTCAATCTATCAATTAATCAATCAATCTTTTATTTGCACAAAAGAAAAAGGGGGAATGCAGGAGGCGTGCACAGGTAGCGGATAGGTCTATAACCTGCACACAAGGGCACCTACTAGCCAACCTCCTGAGCACACTAGGAAATGCAATTAAATAAAGAAGGATGAAGTTTAGATTAGAAATGAAAATGGAATAAATTTATAAATGAAAGGGATGATGTGACTATAGGTGCGGAAGAGCATACGAAAGACTTCTGGTGAAACCACCAAGGTCATCAGTGGTTTGAGGCAAAGGTGGGCATGTGCGCCCAGAGATAGAGAGGTAAGTGCCCACAGCTGATAGAAAGAGGAAAGAAAGCCTGGTGTTGTCGAGTATGAGCATGAAGGGGTAATGGGAGGCCTGTGCGACCTGAAATCCGTGGATCCGAGGCTAGATATGAGCCAGCCATAGGAGGCCCGGTGGTAACGGCTAGGAGGCGGATTCGTGCCACCAAGCGACAATAGCTCTGCTGATGCCGACCGAGAAACTGCATGCGCACATTGCAGTCTGAGGTTGGATCGCGACAAACCAGCATCCGCGTTGTGCGGCTCTGAACACCCTCTAAGATCTTGATGTTGTGTTGATTAGGGCCCCAGATGAAGGAGCAGTATTCGAGGCGCAGAAGGACTAGGGCAGTGTATAGTGTCTTCGGAACATCCTGTCCAAAGCGCCGCAAAAACCGGGACACAAAACCTAGGGTTCTGTGAACCCTGACTAGGATTCTTGAGACGTCACGACTGAAGATGAGATACACCCAGAATGTCAAGTGTCGGCATAGGAGGCAAAAAGGAATCCACCAAACGTGTAGTTCGGGGGCTGGATTTGCTTAGCCGAACTAATATGCATCGCAGCACATTTGTTGTAACTGATGGTATGGAAGTTCATGATGGAACACCACACTAGCCTGTCTAGATGGGCCTGTAGAGTTACATCATCGGTGGGCGAGCAAACACAAATGGCCAGGGTGGTGTCATCTGCATATTGCCTGGTGAGGACCTTATTTGACTGGTTAATGTCGCGAACATAAACACTGAATAAAGTGAGGCTGAGAACCGACCCTTAGCGTAGGGCACACTTGATAAACTAGGCAAGGCGCTGGACACGGAGCCCTTGAAGGCCAATTGATAACTGCACCCTGTGAGAAAGAAAGCTATCCAGTTCAGGAGATCACCCCCCTGCCCCACATTCATCGAGCTTCCTGAAAAGACACTCATGGTTCATTGTATCAAAAGCAGTACAATAGTCCAGCTGGACAACATCTGTGGCATAACGACTGACCATGTTGACGCTTGACGTAATGGCAGATGGAAACCAGGGCAGTCTCGCAGGAACAGTAGCGCCGGAACCCAGGCTGTGAAGTCTGAAGCAGCTGGAGGCTATCAAAGTGGTGAAGTACCTAGGTGCTCGTTGATAATCCGCTCGAGGATCCGACAAAGGAAAGAAGTGATGGACACGGGGCTACAACCGGATATGTCGCTTCATGACTTGCCTTTACCCTTAAAAACCGGAGTAACCAGGGCCTGTCACCAGCCTTAAGGGAGTGCCGAGTTCTTCAGAAGAAATTGGCAGTCTGCAAGGAGGGAGGGCAGAACATAGGGCCAAGTCATTTTGAGCAGGATGGGAGGGATACCATTTGGGCCAGGTGACGCTGATGGTTTGATGAGGTGTAGGGCGTCTTCTATGTTTGCGGGAGTGATAGAGAGAGATGGCAGGATGTCAGAATTTGGTAGCAAGAGTGGCTTAGCATCAAGACCCATACATAGAGAGGAGGCGGAAGCAGGTGAAAATACCAATGCAAACTGGTGGCCCAACATGTTGGCAATTTCTACGGATGAGGTGATGAGCTTGCCGTCAGAAATGAAAGATGGCTCCAGTCGGGTAGTTTGAAGCTGGCTAATATGCGAACAGAAAGCTTTGGCCTCTTTGCGTGCCCCTAGGGCAATGGTCCTGTCAAATGCTGCAGTCTCTGCTGCGCGCAGATCAGCCTTCAGGGAACACTGGAGCGCCTTGGCCCGTGAGAGTGAGTCCGTGCGCTGCAATCGGGCAGCACACTCGAAAAGCACCTTCTTGTGATGAGCAGCACGAATTGCTCCTTGGTAATCGAGGGAGCACGGGAGCGTCGCCGTCGGGAAGAAACATGGGGTACACACCTGCTGAGTGGCGGGTGTGAAATCACACTAGAGTTCCATATTAGCTAAGCAATCACCAGACCTGTAGCCAAGGGGAGGGCCCTAGGGGCCCTCCCCCTGGCTACGGGCCTGCCCGAAATTTTGGTGGGAGAAGGGGGGGGGGGGGGGGGGGGGAGAGAGAGAGAGAGAGAGAGAGAGGAGGGAGAGAGAGCTTTTCGGCTTTGCGGATGTCAAGCGAAAGGCCCTCTTTTTTTCTTTCTTGCTTCTTACAAACACGTCGGTTCGAGTTATTTAGTGTACACAATGGCCCACCAGTTTACGTCCACAGCCTCCAGATTTGACGCAGAGGTAGTTTTCACATGCAAATCGAGGCTGGGAGACCTGTGCAAGATGCTAAACAGAAAGGGACTCGACCCGCCGCCTTGCTGCACCAAGAAACATACTAACAGGCTCACCTTGTGCAAGAGTGAGTAAAATGTTCCAGGCCCATGTCCTGCGGGCGCTGAATACATCAGCCAAACGGGTCGCTGCGTAAACAACCAGCTCCGGGAGCATCGCAAAGAAGTAGAGCACTCCGCACTCAACAGTCAGCACTCGATAGACACGCAAGACAGGAATGTCGCGACTGCGCTCCCAACTCAAGGCGATGCTGGTAAATCTTCGTTGTGAATACGTCAGGAGGGAGATAATAGAAGCCTTTCAAATGGTGACGAACCCTTAAATCATAGGCTCATCCTCTCTTTTGCTGAGAAAGTCCTTGGGGCCCCGGCGTCTTGACTGATGCTATTTTATACCTAAATCGCCTCCTTTTCCTCCCCCACCCCCCCTTTTCTTCCAATGCATGGAAGTTGTGGCCTCAAAAAGTGGGCTCCCCCCTCTGGCTACCGACCTGAGTCAGTGTCTATTCTGGTCATACACCACGGTGCGAGATGTGCTAGCCTTGCCGTGTGATCATGATCAGTCCGATGAAGCTTGCACGCGGAACGGGCTGAGTGTCCTTTACAGGGCAGAACCAGGGCATTGAAAAGCTCAGTAGCCAGGTGGTCACTTCCAGAAAGGCCAGAGTACACATCACGAGAAAGGCTTTGAGTCGGGTGGGCACAAACACAAAGTCAAGACAACTGGAGCAAGGTATGTAGGTGGGAGAGTGGCGAATCTGGGGAAGTCTCGATGTGGATGCTAGGCTCAAAAAAACTTAATCAGTTGTGTCGGTTGGGATGGGTGCATCAGTGCTTCACCCGCCAATAAGACTATTGAAGTGCTCAAACAGCAACACTTCATGGTAGGGCTTCACCAACACCTTCATGTGGGATTCATAGAGGATCTTAACGCAGCAGCACGGGTAGAGGGTGTACAGCAAGCACAGACAAAGGGTGAACTACCCTTTGGGTGACAAAGCTCGAGAAAGATGGCTTCTAATTCCTGGGGCTCAAGGTCAAGCCGCCCAATGGCTGGGAGACTGGACGGCAGAGCGATAAGTATGCCGCCACCTTGGGAGCGACAATCACGCCGATAAATGGTCGGGAGATCAGCCAGAGAGTTCCGCATCGCAGACACTGCTATCCAACCACGTTTCCATGAGAGGAAAGATGGTGTTGTCCGGAAGAGCAGATGAGACGAGCTTAAAGGTGAGGTCGGTCAGCTTGCTTCTCACGCTCCAGCAGTTGGTATACCAAAACGCAATGGACTTGTTGAATGGATTGTATAGAGTAATGCCAGAAGGGACCACATTTTGTTGTGCCAGCCCGGTTTTCAAGGAAGGGGCAGTGATGCAGGGAGGGTCAATAGTGTCACTGAAGAAATTGGAGAAATGAAGAATCCAAATAAACAGCCGATGCAGTGCCAGTGATCGGAGGAGCGACCGAGGGTTCGGTACTCAGTCAGTGTCATGTGTACGCACTTCCAATGAAATCAAGCATTGCACATATCGCAACACACGGCTGCTTGAAAGTTGAGGACACGCTTCGAGCAACGGTCGCACGTAGATGGAGGACCGGGATTAAGGGCAACATCACCCCCGAGAATAATTGAGGGACAATGAAGGAGCGACGAAGATAGATATGTGTCAAGCAGACAAGAAGAACCAGCAATGTAAGGCGTGGCCTAGTCATCCAGCTGGGAGTAGAGGGGTCCGTAAATGTAGGGATGGTCGTGGACTTAGTTGTGGACTTGTGCCCCTTATCTCGTCTCAGTGAATTGTGTTTTCGGACTACGCTGGCTTGGACTTCATGGCCCCACCTCTTCTTTGGCCGCCGTGAAGTGTCGCTAAGAAGCGCGGAAGGTATTCAACCATAACGCTAGAAAAGAGGGCAGCGATTCTCAGCGTAACCTGAAACAAGGCGCACAGTCATAAGCTGAAGCAAAACACAGTTTACAGTCTAAGCTAATTATAACAGACCTGGTTACAACAGACATTTGAATATAACATACCGATTTGTGAAGTTCGGTTGGTTTTCCTCTATGTACCATTGACTCAACTTCATATCTGCATACAGCATACTCCTTTTACAACAGACCGAAATCTTGGTAAAAATCAAGGTCTGTTATAACGAGCTTAGACTGTACTGCTTTCCTAAGCCCGCTTGGACATAATAAAGGCAAATTTTTTAATTTCCTGATTTGTCGGACTGCTCTATTGTTCAGGCGTTTTTTTCCGGTCCCTGCGAAGTCCGAAAAATCAGTTGGTGACTGTAACAGCAAAAACTGGAATCGGTGATAGTTTCTTGTCGACTATTACAGACTTCAGGGCAGTGAATACGATATGAATTCAAATGTCTCTGTTCTCAGTTTTGAAACTGGCACGACATACGATCGTTCCAGCTATGGTGATCTTATGTATAGTCTGATTTATGGTAAAAAAATACCCTGCGTTCTAGTTCAATGAACCAAACAATAGTGTTAGAAAATGCCTATGACAAACAACAGTGTCGGATCTTGTTCTCGTCGTTGTGCATGCGTCCACTTTTGTGTGTTGCTAAAGAGCCTTTCTGTCTTTCCAGGGTGTCAAAGAAGTGATCCTGCTTGGACAGAACGTCAACAGCTATAGGGACACGTCAGCCGAAAGTCAGGCGCTGATCGCACGCCCCGCAGCGGGGGACGGACTCCTGAGTCGCGGGTTCCGCACCGTCTACAAGACGCAGTTGGGCGGCGTGAGGTTTGCGGATCTCTTGGACAGAGTCTCCCAGGTGGACCCCGAAATGCGGATCCGCTTCACGTCCCCTCATCCGAAGGACTTTCCCGATCAGGCAAGCCCAGCCCCAGACATTTTGTTTTTAACGTGGAATGTGTTATATATATAACACATTCTGCATTAAAACAAAATGTCTGGCTGCTATCCATTTCCTGTGATGTACTCTTGTAACGGAAGAGTGTCGCACGAGTGCTGCGTCAGCGTTTTGCTGGAACACTTGTCCTCCCTGATGGGACACCTGGCTTAGTCAAACGGTGATGCGGAGCCTTCGTTCAATCTGTGCCCCAAGCTGGCCTAAGCTAAAAGCTGTTGAGCAAACACTCGCACATATGGTGGGAGAGTGCACAGGAGTTGAGGGGAAAGAGAACAAGCATTTGCGTCGGGGAAAGCTGGGAGACGCAAAACAGCACGGTCGAAGCTGGGGTGTGCCACTGCGAGAGTTGTTAACTTTGCGTTCCACTTCCATCGGAGGGTTAACTTTGGCAGTGCTTTCTTTTGAAGGTGCGGCGCACAACAATGTTCATGCCGTAGAAGCACGAAATCCGTACCAAGTTCCCACATGCAACATCACCGCAAAGCAACCCACAATGCATTTCGCATCACGACCATCTTTGCCACAACGGTGCAGAATAAAATTTTTGTTTTTAAATGTCTGCTTTTTTTTTCTTTTTAGTGTTTTATTTTAGTGGAGATATACAGTCGAATCTCGTTAATTCAAACTCGAGGGGACCGAAAATTTGTTTGAATAAAGCATAGTTTGAATTACCGAGAGTTTCCTCCCATAGAGACGCATAGAATGGGACCTGCATGTTAGTTTGAATTATCCACAAGTTTGAATTAGGAGGGTTTGAATTAACGAGATTCGACTGTAGATTAATTGAAGTTGGCTAGTAGTTAATGCAGCTGTTAGCGTATTGAATAACATGATGGTGGTCATGTAAGGCCTCACATTTCCTCCCTTTGCATAGGTGTTGGAGGTGATCCAGGACCGGCACAACATCTGCAAGCAGATCCACCTGCCCGCTCAGAGTGGAAACTCCCGGGTGCTGGAGACCATGCGCAGGGGCTACACCAGGGAAGCCTACCTCGACCTCGTGGCCCATATTCGCACCTTCCTGCCAGGTGGGTGCGGCACCAAGACCACAGCGCTTGAAACACACCTCCGACCGGTGTGTTTTTGACACATTTTTATTTTTGCATCTGTATAGGTTACAGACGCTGGAGCTATGGAAATAAAGTCAATGCATGTTGACTTGACAGGGCCTTTTTCCCTGCGCACATAAATGAAAGAGCTAAAGGTCTTACAGGTTTACATCCCATACTATACAAAAACTAGATACAATGATTTAGGATTTATAGAGTAAATGTCCACGTCATCTACGCAATATTGATTGAGCATTGAGGGTAGATTATGTTCTAAAGACTGGAAGCTGTAGATTGTGCAAACAGGAAGCACTTTACATTCCTCGGGGTGGTGGCCATCCTATCCATTCCTTGGGGCTGCAACCATCCTATCCACTTCTCAGGGCGGGGTCATCCTATCCTGCACGTACGTTGAAAGTGGCCCCGAAGTGGCAACGAATTGCGTCTCGGCAGCCAGTGTGTCAAGGCTGGTTCGCACATTTGCATTTGACTGCCGAGCGTGTCGAGACCTCTTGTAGCCGCTGAACACAGTGTTCCAGGGTGACCCTGGAACACTCCCGACTTGCTTATATACTTTTATAATTTTTTTTAACCATAATTCTTGCACTGTGGGCTTAACGTAATTCTGGCAATGGTACGAGTGACTATTTCTAACAAACTGCATAGATTTGACCTTGCAAATACTCCAGAACCTTCGGGTATAGTTGTACATAGGTTGAGAGTGCAGGTCTACCCGACAGAAGCACCACCGTGCCCGTGCGTTAAGGTGGTTACGAGAGATCACGACAGCACTCTGCACGGTCAAACGCAAATGTGCAAACCAGCCTCTGTGCCGTCTGATGTCGCGGTTCCTGCGGTCGGTCCTAAAAATGCCGGCGAAAAAGGCGACTGAAGGCGAGAGGCTGGAAGGGTTGCCGCCATCCATGGGAGAGGCCAGCAAGCCGGTTGTCTCGTCGCCGTCACTCATAGATGGCAGTAGCTGTCCAGAGTTTTGTGTCAACATTTCTTTGCGGGGGCACGATCCTCGGGAAACTAGCCCTTAACAGCTCCGCTGTAAAAAACCATGTGCGCCGAGTGAGTAGAGTTGATTACTCTCCGTTTTAGAGTTTTAAAGTTGGTTTGCACTGATTTTGTTCTCTTCATTTACCTCTTTGTCATTGGTATTGCTCAATACCCCCTTTTCCCAACTGGTGTATGGGGTATGTGACCACCTCTGTCAATCCAGAAGTGGTCCCAGAAACATCAGTGTTTAAGTAGAACCACTGACCTAAAAGCTTAAATTTAATTTACAATTCATATACAGTGCAATCCACTTATAACAATAATGAGAAAACCCAAAAAATTCAATCGTTATAACCGATTATTGTTGTATCTGGACTAGAAACTGACCATTTCTAGTCTAGAAACTCTAGAAATTGATTGTTAGTAACGATACAACATCATTATATGTTGTATCGTTATAAGTGGATTGCTCTGTATACCCTTAAAATGCTTCACTATCGTAATGCGACAGTTTTTGCAAACCACGGACAATGAGCCCGAACAAGGGCCAAAGTCCGTGTGCTCTCACACAGATTGATTCTCAACAACTGATGCGTTGGGGACTCTGGATCGTGATAAGTGATGGGGGACCCTATCTGTTGGGGAAAATGGGGGATACTAGATGATTACGATGACAAAGGGGTAAGTAAACGAAACTGAATGCGTGCAAATCGACTTCAAAGCTCTGAAACATAGAATAATCAGCCCTACTCACTCGTCGCACAAGTAAAACAGCCATTATCAGTTCATAAATTAAATAAATGTTGCTTTGCTTGTTTGACAGTTGATGGGTTTGGGGATTTTCAGAAGACTTTCAGGGACCCCAAAGGATCTGTGGACCACCATTTGAGAACCACTACTCTAACATATTTATTCAGGGCTTTTTGTCTTCTTAGTATCCTGTTATTCTTCTGCTCCATGTGATGACAAAAATTGAATTGTTTTCAAGCAAAATGTTTCTGCCACAAGGGAGGCAACTTGCTCTTGCTTCTTTTGCAAGATTTAACCAATAACGATCGTCAGTATAGTATCGAACACTGTTGTCTATCTCTGACTTGGCTGGCACGGTGTAAGCCACAACATTATTGGCAACGGGCTATGGATTGTCCATCCCGACTGCAACGGGCATCATAGAAGGAATCCACAGGGCCACGGCAAGGAAGAATGAATATGGCAGGGTTGGGAAGGTTCGATCCATTTGTGGAAGATGGCGACGAAGATTTTGAATCTTACATCGACAAACACTAGCTAAAGGCTACAAAGGTAAGCGAAGCCCTAAGGCTCTCTGCTTTTGTCACTGCAATTGGCAAGAATTCGTACAAGACACTTAAGACTTTACTCCATCTGGTCAAACCAGAAGAGAGAAGCTGGTAGGAGTTGGTGGCGGTTCTGAAAGGCCATTACACTCCGAGGCCGATAGTGATAGCCGAGTGGTTTAAGTTTAACCGTTGCTACCAAAAGAAAGAGGAGACGGTAGTCACTTTTTCAGTGGAGCTGAAGAAACTCGCGTCGACTTGTGAGTTTGGCAGTTTCTTGGATGGTGCTTTGCACGGCAGGTTCGTCGCGGGATTAAAAGACAGGAAAACACAGTACGACTTGTTAAAAAATATGACGTTGACGCCTGGTGCCGCGTGTTACATTGCTAAAAACATTGAGCTCGCCCGCAAAGAAGCCATCACGTCCCAGCCTATGGCAGGTCATCAAGGGTCGTCTAGCCAACGAGAAGACGACGAGGTGAATGCAATTCGGCAACAAAAAAGGGAAACGTGTCACAAGTCACCTAAGGGTCCACGAGCTTCTACGACCAAACAGACGTCCGGTCATATGGGAGAAACCACGTCTTCATGTTCCTGCTGTGGACGGGTACACACTGAACAGCCCTACAAGTACCGCAAGTACAAGTGTTATGTTTTTAAAAAAGTCGGACACCTGGCAGAAGTCTGTCAGTTCAAAACAGGCTCCGTTAAACACGTCGCAAATGATGGAGCTGATGATGTGCAGCTTTACACCGTGTACGTGTGTGAAACGGGGAGGCGTAACTATGAAGTAGATGTTAAAGTAGCCAACAAGCTCGTAAGAATGCAGATAGACTAGACACTGGAGCGTCCGTGTCGATAGTGCCAGAAGCGTTGTGTGCGAAGTATTGGGCAAACATTCCCAAGAAGCCGTGGAACCTTAAATTCCCAGGCGAAGATCAGTCCACTTCCAGCTGGATTATGGAACTGGAAATGAGGCAGTCCAGCCGGATTCCAGCTGGACCCAGCTGGACCCACCTGGACCCAGCTGGACCCAGCTGGACTGCCTCATTTCCAGTTCTATAAACCAGCTGGAAGTGGACTGATTTTCGCCTGGGTTTAGAACGTATGGGGGGAATTGTCTCACGGTGACTGGGAAGTTGTCAGTACCAGTCGAGCACAATGGACAGAGAAAGACACTTCCTCTTATTGTAGTTAAGGCACCAGGGGGCAACATAACCCCGCTGCTTGGTCGAGACTGGCTAGAAGAGCTGAGACTAGACTGGTCATGCATAAACACCGTAAGAAAAGAAAAGGAAGCAAGGCTCCTTGAGAAGTATGCGGAACTTTTTGGAGAAGGTGTGGGTTTGATAAAGGGACAACAGGTCAAACTGGTTTTGAAGAAACAAAGCACACCTGTCTTTTGCGAACCGCAACCTGTGCCCTATACACTAAGAGAAGCTGTGGAACAGGAAATCCAATCATTAGTAACAGAAGGTATATTGGTATCAGTGTTGCAAAGTGAGTGGGCGACACCTTTGGTAGTGGTACCTTAACCAAACAAACAGGTCCAATTGTGTGGAGATTACAAAGTGACCTTAAATCCAGCTTGTCGGACAGATCACTACCCTCTCCCGGTCATGGAAGATTTGGTTGTTTTACTGAGGGGTTGTAAGTACTCTACCATACTTGATCTGTCTACAGCCTACAAGCAGCTGGAATTGCATCCGAAGTCGCAAGATTTGGTCACTGTGAACACACACCTTGGCTTGTTTAAGTTCACGAGATTGCCTTACGACATCACTAGTGCTCCAGCAACTTTTCAGTCAGTCATGGACAAAGTACTGGAAGGGCTGAGAAATGTTGCGTGCTATCTAGACGATGTACTAATAGCGGGTGAAACTTATGAGGAGTGCTATAAAAAGGTGGAAAGTATGCTGGCATGGTTCAGCCAACAAGGCGTCAGACTAAAGAAAAAAAAATTATGATTTTTTCAGACGTCTGTTCATTACTTTTGACATGTGATCGACCATCGGAAGAGAAAGTCAAGGCCATACGGGAGGCCCCATGTCCTAAGAAGGAATCAGAACTGCACGCCTACTTGGGCATGATTAACTTTTATGGCAAGTTTGTGCTGAACATGTCAACCGAGCTGAAGCCGTTGTATGACTTATTACAGAAAGGCACAAAATGGTGTTGGTCAAGGGCAGAAGACGATGCATTCAACAGAAGTAAGGCGTAGCTTACGCATGAAAACATCTTAACATTCTATGACCCAAAAAAAGTGAAAGCTGCTTACAACTCCCTGTAACGCCGAATTAGAGCGCAGCTCTTGAGGAGGAAGAGGGAAGGGCACTGGGGGGGGGGGGGGGGTTAAACTAACCAGGGGGGGTCACGTGACCTTGGGGGTCACGTGACCCCCAATGCTGATGATGTCATCACTGACGTCACTGATGACGTCATCAGTGACGATGACGATGCGGGTACCGATGACGTCATTAGTGACGTCACTGATGACTTCACCAGTGGTGATGACGATGACGATGCGAATGTCGGTGACGTCATCAGTGATGATGACGATGACGATGCGGATGTCGGTAACGTCATCAGTGATGATGACGATGACGATGCGGATGCCGGTGACGTCATCAGTGATGATGACGATGACGATGCGGATGCCGGTGACGTCATCAGTGACGATGACGATGTGGATGCCGGTGACGACATCAGTAACGTCACTGATGACGTCATCAGTGATGATGACGATGCGGATGTCGGTAATGTCATCAGTGATGATGACGATGCGGATGCCGGTGACGTCATCAGTGATGATGACGATGACGATGTGGATGCCGGTGACGTCATCAGTGATGATGACGATGACGATGTGGATTCCGGTGATGTCATCAGTGATGATGACGATGACGATGTGGATGCCGGTGACGTCACCAGTGACGATGACGTCATTGGGGGGTCACGCGACATCGGCAGGGGTCACGTGACCTCAGGGGAGTCACGTGACTTCGGGGGGTCACGTGACCTCGGGGGGGTCACGTGCCCCCCACGATGTCACGTGACCCCGGTGGGGGGCTCGCGCGGTGCATTATGGGACATTTCCCATGATGCACCGGGGTCACGTGACCTCGGGGGGGGTCACGTGCCCCCCACGAGGTCACGTGACCCCGGTGGGGGGCTCGCGCGGTGCATTATGGGACATTTCCCATGATGCACCGCGCGGTTACGCCGACGGCGACGGCGACGCCGACGCCGCTCAAGCTGGAAACGGGCCCCTAAGAGCTGCGCTCTAAAAGGAATTGGGGCTTGTATGTGACGCTTCAGTGTACGGAGTGGGAGCTGTTCTTTTTCACAGAGTTGGGAATGATGAGAAACCGATTGCTTATGCATCACAAACTCTGAGCAAGACTGAAAAGGGTTACGCCCAAATTGAAAAAGAGGCCTTAGTAGTTGTTTTTGGACTGAAAAAGTTTCATAAGTACCTGTATGGCAGAAATTTCAGCATTTATTCGGATCAGCAGCCGTTGGCAGGGCTTTTAGGTCATGGAAAACAAATTCCGGCTATGTCAGCAGCCAGGATGCAGAGGTGGTCTCTCTTACTTGCTGCCTACAGTTACAAGTGGGTTTATCGGAGGGGTAGCGAGATCCAGATTGCTGATGCGCTGTCACATCTGCCTTTGCCCAATGTGAACGATGGCTTGGACTACGTCAGTTTCTTTTCGGCGGTGGATGGGGTGCCATTGTCAGCTGGTGAAATTAGGAGAGAAACTGAAAAGGATAGTGTGATGAAAAGAGTGTTGTTTTTCACACAGAACGGATGGCCTTCACATGTGGACAATGAGGCATTGTAACCACACTTTGTGCGCCGTCACAAATTGGGGTTGACCAAGGGTATGTAACATGGGGAAATCGAGTGATCATTCCCGAAGTTTTTAGAGAAAAAATGTTGTTCCCGTTGCACGAGGGACATCCAGGCACCACCAGAATGAAAATGCTATCACGTCACGTGTGGTGGCCTTTGACAACATATTATGTCGAAAACACTGTCAAAAACTGTAGTACTTGTCAACTAACGCAGAACGTGCCAGCACGTGTTCCATTGCTAACATGGGGTCGGCCAGTGGGCAGATGACAAAGGGTGCATCTTGATTTTGCATACCGGGATCATAACTGGTTTTTGATTCTCGTAGATGCTCATTCAAAGTGGGTAGAGGTGTTTCTAATGAGTTCCACTACGACAAAATGTACTATCGAAAGATTGCGAAGTGCCTTTGCCACGTTTGGACTACTGGAAGAGGTAGGGACAGACAATGGCCCCCAGTTTGTGGCAACAGAGTTCGTAGAGTTTTGTCGAGGAATGGTGTACGTCACACCAAAAGTCCTCCCTACCATCCTGCCTCTAATGGAAGCGCGGAACGGTGTGTGCAAACCGTCAAGCGGGGTCTCCTGAGGCAGGTAATCGATGAGCAACGGACGAATGTACCGAAATTGATGCAACATCGAGTCGACCAGTTTCTTTTGGCATACAGAAATGCCCCAACTGCAGTGATGTGATTGTTGTGCCAAACTGCGCCAAGGGGCTAACCCTGCTACATCCTGCTACATTTTGCCAAAATATGGGTAATCTGCGCCAAACCTGCGCCAAAGGACCAATTTTGGTCGCCTTTGAAAACCGAAACTATAATCTGAGCACTGTAATTGAGCACAGATGAGCTAGGTGGTGCAAGCAGCCGTCCGACACAAAGTACCCTGCATCAATCATTCATCCGGTCTTGCATAGTTTTTCCCGCCGTCTCTCGTCTCGCGTCTTTTTGGAAAAAAAAAAAAAAAAAAAAATTCAATGATAAGACGTACCTGTGTGCGGACGCTCCGATGCTAGCGTGCTGGGTACCAGCCATGCCGTCATGCTGTGAAACGAAACCATGTTTTTGCGCGGCGGGGGTTACTTTGTGGGCTGAAGCACTCGCTCCTAAAAGCAACGGCCGTGGCCAAACTATATTTGGTCCCTGGCTGCCAGTCACCATGGTCGCACGACGTCGGATGTTGCCGTCCCCACGTCACTGCAGTTATGGCATTTTCTAAACTGAAACGTAAGGACTGCCGCATGTTCATCAACAATCCCGTTCTTGTTTAATACGCTATACAAACATCCCTTTAGCTCAAGGACTGTTGTGTCGAAGTATTGATTACCTAGGTTTCTCTCGGTATTCTTTCTGTCGAGTCGTACCCTGGTACATGAAAAAATCAGCCGCGAAAGAAAGGTAGTGAAGAGAAGTGAGCTGAAGCAAAGAAGGCAATGTCCGTATGCTCAACCTGCACAGTGTGCTTATTTGTCTCGAGTTCAGTCGTTGCACAAAGCGCTCCAAGAACTTTTTTACCCTGGCTCGCGATGTCTTGCATCTATGCTCTCTGGTTCTTTTTTTTTTTTCTGTGTTTAGCTTGTACCTCGCCTGCCGGCCTGGCAAGCAAGTGCCGCTGGGCTGTGTTTTTTCGTCGTATGTTGGACAGTTACATTTTGCATACAATTTTGGGAATTAGTTGGAGACGGAGCGGAGTGGCATGGTTTCGATCGAACAGCCATCTCCGCTCGCACGACAATTTCGCATTGCACGGCAGTAGTTACGTGTTTCATCAGTTGGAGACTGCTTCCATTTATTATATTACTAGTCAACCTAATGATGTGATATTTACTACTAAGCTGGTCATTTTCAAATAAATTTTAACATGTGCAGTTTGGTGCGATATATTTGTACCATTTAACTGAAGCATTGTGAAAATGTCTCATATCACTGGCATTTCAGTTACATGTTGAAAGACTCCCAGGTGGTCTATCTTGACAATAATTGGTTGATTGCGGCGAGCAATGTGTCCTTCGTTTGTCCACCACTTGAAATGAATATCTGGCATTTCAGTTACATGTTGAAAGACTCCCAGGTGGTCTATCTTGACAATAATTGGTTGATTGCGGCGAGCAATGTGTCCTTCGTTTGTCCACCACTTGAAATGAATATCTTTTTGTTTCTAAGAATATCTGCTCCAAAACCCACTTTCGTTGCTCCGAAACACTGTTTTAGCTGCTCCAAAAGCCAATTTTGCTGCTCCAAAACTCTGTTTTGGCTGCTCCAGAAGGTGCTCCAAAACGGCTTAGGCCAGTCACATCACTGCAACTGGTACAACCGACAGAACTCCAGCCGAGCTGTTTCTTTCTTGGAAGCCTAGAACTCGTCTGAGCTTCCTTCATCCTGAAATGGAGAAACGCTAGAGAGATCGCCAATAACAAATCAAGACAGCCGCCGACATGAGAAGAGGCTCTTGGCGAACTTTTAAACCAGGCGACCAAATCATTGTTCGGGGATCACGTCCGACAGATCCTGCATGGTTGGTGGGACATGTTGTGAAGAAAGTAAGTGCATCAACCTATGTCGTGATGGCGCAAGATCAGCATCGTTATGTGCATGCGGATCCGAGTCATTTCGAAGATTCGTCTGCACAGAGAAGAAATGTCGACACTCCGGCTGCAACACCACAAAGGGCGTTTGGTGGTTCCCGAGACAACATGACAGAGCCTGCTGCCCTCGATATAAAGCCTGTTTCCGAGACAGCAGCATCGACCACACCAGTGCTTTGAAGCAGCATACGACAACTTAGGTCACCGAAGAGGTGTTCTTGTGTGAGTTAGCTGAAACTTTGATGGGGAAGGAGTGTTGTGTTTGAGTATTGTTTCAACTATAAATAGCGCGAGGCGGCAGGCAAAAAAAGTGAGGGTACGCCTGCGATGTGTGAGACTGAATGAGAGCACGAGATAAAAAAAACGTTTGGCTTTGGAAGGTACATCGGCTGCACCTCTTCCTGTCTTCTTGCCGTAAACCAGAACATAGGGGATGTAATATAGCAATTATTCTTTGAAAACGCCGTCTGACGGCGCCCCCTGGTGTCTGCTCCCCCTGGTGTTTGCTCCGAGGCAAAGAAAGGGCCGTATCACAATCTTTGCTTCGATTTTTAATAGGGAAATCGGCCGCCCATGAGTGTAATTTCAGGTTTTTTAGGATGTTTAGAGCCCGTAGATTGAGTTATTACCACAAATAGACATTCTCAGAATGTTCCCCTCTAATTCTAGGGAAGAGCATGTGCCTGGCCAACGTCTTAACAAGGTTTCGACAAAAACCAATACTCGCTAGAGTGTTAATTTCCAGAAGTCAGTTTTTTTTATTTATACTGATTCTCTTTTTTTTTTGTTTAAAACCAGAATGTTTGCAGTCTAGTTGTAACATGAGAGGCATAGGACAACTTCGTCCTACAAAGTCCTCCACACTTACCACTTCAGTTGAGTGAACACTGGAGAAAAAGAAACCACCAATCGTGGTAAAAAAAACAAACAAAAAAACTAGATATCTTTGTTTATACAGCGTAAGGTCAGTCTGCCTTTCATCATGGCAAGCGAAGAGGTTTGTGTGCGTGGAGGGGATCTGCTTGTCCTGCTTTTCTTAGCCTGCAACTGACTGTAGTTGTCTGCTCTACTGGATCGTCACGTTGTCCCCAGCGAAAAATGTGAAAGTCGTTGGAAATATTGTGCGTCTTGAACAAGCGACTTAATGCACACGTGCCGCCGCTCCCGCAGACGTGGCCCTGACGAGCGACTTCATCTGCGGCTTCTGTGGGGAGACGGAGGAAGCCCACCGGGACACCCTATCCCTGGTGGAGGCAGTCCAGTACGACATGGCCTACGTATTCCCCTACAGCCTCCGAGAGGTGGGCCCCGTTTACTAATTATTTCTTTCAAAGTACTACCATTCCCTCATGGAACTCTGACTGAATAGGACATGTACACTTTCCGGGAACATACAGAAGACAAAAGCAACAAACACTTCAATGTGAAAAATGCGATCAAATTTGATAACGTAATTTTCTTGTCTCGCAGATCACGCTGCACAAAGTGGGGGCTTTTTCCGAACGGAGCCCATGCGCTCCTCAGCCCCCGTGTTGTCGTTGTCTCATTGTGTGCCGCTCTCTTCGGGGCTTCTAGGCTGCCTCATGAATGATACCAGTGTGCCGGCACATTCTTTTGTCATAAGCGGCTGCGAGGGAACACAGCGCACTATAGACGGAGCTGGCTGCTGCCTAGGACGGTAGAATTTGGGGGGCAGTGGAATTCGGAGGGTGACTAAAGTGGTGTTGACCCATTTCAAGCCAACTCTGCACACACAGCATGTTGGAGCCAGAAGCCCCTCTAAAATCTTCCCAAAACGTGGACTGCAGAAGAAATACCTGTCATGGAGCATTGTTTTATGGCATGCCCTATTCGAACGAGTTTCACAGTTACCTCTGTGTCAGCCACAGCAAACTCTCTGCCTTTGGCAGATAGGTTTGAACAGAGTGGAGTCCGGACTTCCTGTTTATAATCAGATTTATAAAATTATGATTTATCCGGTTTTTTAATTCATCTGGTCAACTTTACTTGTATTGTGCGCCAGAATGCGGTCGCAGTCTATGATATATACCAGGGATCTCAAACACGCGGCCCGCATGTGGCCCGCGACTGGTTGGTCCGCGGCCCGCGGGCAACCGGCTACGATTCCTGGTTCCCAGGTCTCAAGCGCTAGAAATGGCATGCGCTATAGTGATCTCATCTCGCCGATTCATTTTCGCTTGTTCTTCTGATGTATTCACATAGTTTATAATTATATATCTTTATTTACCCTTTGTTTCGCTTTCTTTTTTTGCTTCCCAGCTTTTTGTCATGTTGAACAATTTCGAGGCGCAAACTCTCAATCAGCAGGAGCAACCGCCAAAGATAAAGCTACGAGCTCGGGATTCTTCTCTTCAAAAAAATATAGCCATTAAAAGACAAGTATTTGTTCGGAGTGTTGTAATAAAAATCACCAGGAAAGAAAGAACTGTCAAATGAATATAAATAGATAATGGGAAGAACATAAAACGCACGGACGGGCAACACAATTTCCCGACTAGCAGCACGCTCTCCATTCCAAGTACGCCAAAATAACTGATTTCTTTTGTTTTGTTTTTTAGAAGCATGTCGAAATTACCCAATTCCTGTGTGAATTGAGCAATGGGAATGAGAGTGTACTTGCTCTCTTGTTCTTTTAAGAACAAGAGGTTGGTTGGTGTCATTGTAATTCTTGTTATCACATTAGTCAGGGCCCCAAGAAGTCATATAAGCACATCAAATGTAAAGATGTCACTGGCAAAACTGTAAGTTTATGAAAAGCATAGAGCACGAGTTCTCTTCTCATCGAAATCTTTTGAAACCGCCTCCTCCTTCCCCACCCCCAAGGTCTTACGTTGGCCCTCGACCTTTTCGGTGTTTGCTATCTTGCCTTCACACTTAAAGGGGCCCTGCAATCATATTTAAGCGTCTACCTTTTTTGCGGTTTCCACGTCCCTCGGGGTTTGGGCATGCCAGCGGGCACGGAGAGAGTAACTAAGTATCAGTGTGTCATATTTTAACCGGACGACGCAGAAACCTCCTCCACCTACGAGGGCGACCCACGGTGCCGAAAGCGCGCAAAATGTGACGTCTTAGGTCCTGGGCTTACTACTGGTCAGAGCCGCTAAAAGCTTCTTTTTTGTTGAAATACAAAATATAAGTGGCGCGAACTGTTTTAATTATTTATAAAAGTAGTTTTGGTTTAATTTTTTTTATATCAGAAATGAAACAAATGCAGTTTATAAAGTATGGAAACAAGAAATGACCCGTTGACATATTGCCACCAAGCGGTGGAAAAGGCGGCGCATACTAGAAAGGTGTAGTGGGATCAGGCGCCAACGAGCGGTGAGCGTAGGAAGGTCCCGGATGTACGCGGCGGCGCAGCGGTCGTACGGACTGGA
The DNA here is from genome assembly GCF_016920785.2 of Ixodes scapularis. NCBI lineage: Eukaryota > Metazoa > Arthropoda > Arachnida > Ixodida > Ixodidae > Ixodes > Ixodes scapularis. The sequence goes on along the minus strand of NW_024609857.1, from coordinate 41,475,250 downwards.
GGATCTGACCGGTTCCAAGCGTTTTCAAGGCCTTCGGCAAGCAGCTTTGGCTTGCGGCTTGGACTTTTGGCACTATGGCAGCACGAAGTGGCTCCAGTTCTGAACTGATCTTTACCCAGTGTTTGGTGTCGTTCGTGGCCAACGAAATGTCAAGCCGAATTAGTGTTTAATCGTGCAGAAAATGCAATGCGAGCCGCCCTGACTGCCCGCTTCATACAGCCTATCCAGAACATGCCTTAGTGGCGCCCTCCCGAACCGTCGTCACGGACTGCGGCAGCCGTGACCGCTCGCTGAGCTCACTGACCCTCCTCTAGTTCACGGCCACTCAAGCAACCAAGGACGTCATGAAGGCGGTTATTTTTTGCTTGTTTTTGTAAATATAATTTGCCTATAACTTCTAAAATAAAGCGAAATTTGAGAAAAGAAAAGTTTCATTAAAAACCAGTAAAAAAGTCGTTGCAGGGCCCCCTGAAATGAGTTTGAGACCATGGATATGTACTCACAGCAGTTTAACTTTGCAAATTTTACTGGGAACGGTGGGAAGGGGCTCTTAAGTCTGCCGAGAGGGGAAAAATGCTGAATCCACCTCTGTGCATCGCCGGTCTTTTATTTCTATGGCACTCGCAGAAGACCCACGCGCACCGTCGACTTGAAGACGACGTGCCCCTGGAGGTGAAGAAGAGGCGGGTGGCTGAAGTGCTGGCCATGTTCCGCCGCCGCGTGAAGCAGCTTCATGACAAGGAAGTCGGATTGCTCCAGTTGGTCCTGGTGGAAGGGGTGAGGAAACAGCCCCCATTGGCAACATATTAAAGCAAAAACAGCACGCTGGGGTTAATTTTTTTTTACGACGGTAGCGGTCATTGGTGAGGTTTCGCAGCGGATCCTTTGGCCTGCTAAATTTAGTGGGAAAAATTATCCGCTAAATTTAGCAGGAAAACTTCTCTGCTAAATTTAATGCAAGATCACAGTGTCGCAATTATTTATTTATTTAGGTATTTATTAAAAATATGAGGGAGGGTGTCACATGGGGAAGGGGGGGGGGGGGGGAAGAGCACACAAAATGCAGAGAAGAGATTCAATAACAAATATGTAATCATGACAGAGAAACAACACACAAATAATATACGAAATAGCAATTTCAGAATTTTTCCAATAAATCTAGGGACTTTCTCAGTAAAATTGAGCGGGAAAATATTTTTGCCAAGTTTAGCGGGAATTTAGTGTCGTGTGACATCAGGGTGCCACATTACGTCACAGTGTCACATGATGTTATGGTGCATGTGGCAACAAAGTGTCACTTAAATATTGTTTGCTAAACTTAGTGGAACGTAGGTGTGTTAAATTTAGACACGGCGTCATGACTGTGTGCAGCGTTTCGGCTATCACTGCAGTTCATTTGCAAAACTCTGCAAAGAAGCATGAATTCTTCTTAAGCTTCCTCAACGCAGGGTGACATATGGACGCTGAGTGAAACAAGCCAGACAAAATGACAACTTGATGTAGCAAGGTGACACTTTCGTCGAGGCGTGTTTCAGTGACTTGTCTTACGGTGAGAACTTTTGAGGTATAGCTCCATTCCTGCGAAATATGAGAATGGAATCATCGAGAATTTGAAGGGCCTGACGCTGATGGGAATGTGATGTGATGTCGGGTCAACGCCACCAAAAGATCATCGGTCATGGTTGTAAAATCGCATGATGGTGACAGCCGATGAAGTTGAAGACAGTCTCGCGTAATCTATGTTCCCTCTAATATTGACCTCGCACAGTACGAGGTAGAGAAATAAAGGCAAACGCGGTTGTGCAAACTCGCTTGCCAACACGTCGCTTGTCTGCGTCATCTGCTATTTGCCGTCAATGATCTGTGTGGCGGTTGGTTGAAAGCGTCATTGAATGCTGGCGTCAATTTTTTCGGACGATTTTCCATGGTATTTGAATGCCTATGCCAACTCGTACACTGAATGCATCTGTTGTTTCTGCATGCAGTTTGTGAGGTTTTGAAAGAAATAGGTTTGTTTTCGGAAAGCTTTGCGCTCTTAAAGCCCCACTAACACGTTTGTGGACGGCTTTCCAGGTCAGCCGACGATCGGCCGCCGACCTGGCAGGCCGTAACGACAACAACACCAAAGTCATTTTTCCCCAATCCTTGATCCCGGAGTCTTCAGGGTCTACGGTTCGGAGAGAAGTCCAACCTGGGGACTACGTGGTCGTCGAGGTGGGTTCTCGACTGTTCTTAGTTTCGGGAAAACGGGTTCACCCATTTGCACCCAGGCGTGAATGACTGTTTTGCAACCACTTGTGACCGCCTGTCACAAGTACTGCAAAACCTGCAATTATGTTACTGATGTGGAAATTGTCTCTCTTAGTCGCGGGACGGGACAGGGAAGGGAATGTGGACGTCTTGTCGGCTGTAATGACCTGACTTGAATGAGTTAATATGAGGGTACACTTAAAAGTTTATAATAGGGACACTATATTCACATCGTGAACAAAGTTTGCGAGCATACTTAACTTGGTGCCTGTCGTATTTTGCTAAGGGGTCCGAGGATGCGTCCATCTGCCAAGTGTAATGTCGACCGAACGGTGTTTCCTTCTTGCTCGGTCCAGCTTGTAGCAGTCCTAGGGCAGGTGTGACTGGTTGGCTTGAACACCTGCAGTCTATAGTTATGTGCAGTTCGGAAATGGTTCGGGGTACTTGGCTGCCGCCTCACCTCCTTCGTAGGATGGAAGGAAGTGTGGTGCACATGCGTTGTGCACCTCGATCACGATTTGGGGGGAGGGGAGCAGGATTGCTAGCTCAAAGATGCACTCCGATAAAAAACCTAAAACAGCTTCCAAACCGAGCTTTTTTTTTTTTTTTTTTTTTTTTGGAACGGCGTAAAGTGCTGTACATGCTTTATATCTTCCCTAAAATTAGTTAATTTAGTGGTTTTTGATAATGCCCAGCAAATGTTTTAGTTGAAACCATACCTTTAAACATATTAAATAAATTATTATCAAATTCTAGTTAATAATTCACTTAATTAGTCTGTTCTTTTGCGATCCCCAACATCCACTGTGACTGGCAATTTCTTCCCGTAATGAGTTATTTTTTTTCCTCAATCCAGATAGTTTTTAGAAAATTGTTAGTCTTTGCTAAAATACTCGGTATCTGTATATACATTTAAGATTAGCTTTTTCTTATTTGATCAGAGTGTGCTCCTTTCAAACGCAAAAGGCATGCAAATTATGTGCAAAAATTGCTTTTTCCCTTAACGCGACTACAGGTACATCTGAATTTCACCTCTACAGCATTAAACCAGTGTTATAACATTTTTAAGGCAGACCCATCTTTCACGCTGGAAGCATAGACAATGTTTCTTTTTTAGTGTTAAGAATTGTTTAATAAGTCCATGATTTAGCAAAAAAAAATTTAAAAAAATGAAGAATGCAAAAAGACGAGCAGTTTGGTTTTCTCTTGGCTCCAAACACCCTAAGCACTATGGCAGAGAGAAAAGAGATAAACAGAGTCAATTAAAATTGTTTCTGGTTTTGGTCAATCATTTTTCAACAGAATTAGGTGCAAAAAAAAAATCTGCATTTACTTACCAAGGATAAAACGCCTTCATCGGTATAGCACTATACTTTTTTTATATGGGTGTAAAATGGACACATTAAACGGGGGGAAATCTTGCCTCAGAAAAATGCGAGCATTATTATTGCGATTACTGCAACCAATGATCTGAATTGATATTAGCTCTTTAGTGTACTTCGAGATGCAAGAGTATCGGGAATAAAATTAGATTTCAGATAGCTATTGGATTTTAGATGCAACCCACTAATATTGATTAGCATTATTTTGCTTGTTACCACAAATTGATTAGCAAAATTTCATAATGACCATTTTTGTTTGTTTCTTTTATTTTCAGATTAACGATTGCACCAGCCAGGTCCTGAAAGGCACACCCATTCACATCAGCTCGCTCCAAGAACATTCGCAAAAGAAAGAACGTCTAAAGACTGTGCAAAGCTAGTCTTTTTTTTTTATTATTATGTTGTGAATAATGTGAGAAATAAAACTGTATGACTTGTAACTTTGTGTCTTGGCCTGTTTGAGTTCTCATATACACAAAATGACAACCCGTACCGAGTTCACTTTTTCTGTGGCAATGTCAACTCAACACTGGAATAAGTCTACTATCTTACTTTAGATGGATGAATATTTTAGCAGTATTTTGTTGATGTGTTTATTGCGGTAAAAATGTCCACGAATGTCTGGAACAAATAATGGACTTGGCATCTGGATTAAGCAGATGTGAACTTTTAATTAAGTGGATACCGAATTTGTTTCATCTCACAAACGAAAGCTTATCCACCCTGAACGAAAAGTTGAGTGATGATAGATTTTCGGAGCTTTGGTCTTTTGGTATGTTGCTATCCTGACAAGATCAATTATTTTTTTTTTTAATTTCAGGATTATGATTTATTACTTCTTGAACTAATTGAGAATTTAGAACAGTTAACACGTTCAAAAAGTTAAATAATACTTCATTGTGCGCGGGGTACCACGTCAATCCCCTGTGACGTAGGTTTTCCCGCGGGATTTCGCGCCGTTGCGGTGAAGTACGATTCGCAGAGCAACCTTCTCTTCGGTGGTCTGAATTTCATAGCTTTCATAAAGCTCTAAAAAGAAAAAAAGAAGTGATAATTGTTTTGTTTATATTTTGGGGAAACTTTTGTGCACAACACTAATTGCACCGGAAACAGTCAAAAGCAGCACTAACAGCATTCCCAAAACGAAGTCCAAAGAAAAAAAAAAGTACAGGGACGAGCGGCACGATGTTCTTGACAGTTTAACATATATTTTGCATTGCGAGTAATTAAGAAAACTCGTGACTTTCAAGTGGGACACAGGCTTGCATTTTACGTGTGGCACCGCGTTTTAGGGTGTCAGAGCTTCCAATGTTCGAGTGGCTTCATTCATTGGCTGCAGTCCAGCGTCGAGCGGCATGTCCCCGTGTACCCAATGCCTCGTCGTCTCGCCGTAAGTTATCGCAGGATATTTTCCGTCTCGTTCGCGTACGAATTTCACCCGATAGCAGTCATCGCTCCCAATCTAACGAGCAACTGATTTAGAAACGACTCGACTCAAGAATTAATGCGTTAGCCTTGAAGCGAGTCCGGTTCTTTTCTGCGTTAGGCCTAGCCAGCCGGACACTTGTCATACTGCACTGCCGCACTGCTCCAAGCTCTCCAACGGCAACAAGTGACCGTCGTCATTCGTGCGTCTTCCACTCGATGATTCCTGCGCCTGTCACGAAAAGTGCATCAGAAACGTTCCGTGAAACTTGCGTTCGCGTTTGCTAGGAGGCTTATTTTCAAGTGTCATATTTTGGGGGTAAGTCGGCCTTTGTTTTCGATCTGTCGATTGTCGTTTGCGGGTTCTGTCGGTGGCGCTTGTAGACTCGTTTGAGCTTAGCTTCTTTAGAATGAAGAAGAACACCTTGTCAGGCTTTAACTCCTGGTCACAGGTGCGGTACTTGAGTCTCCGAGCAAACTACAACTACTAATACTGCTCCATAACGCGAAGTTGCAGAAAGTTTTGGACGACCGACCTCTTCGTGATCCACATTTGCGTTCGGTGTGTGCGTGAACGTAGAAACTCCGTTTTGCAGGTAGATAATGTCCGACCACATCACTGCCAACGGCACGGGTTCTCCCAGCTTGCTCAACAGTCTGAGAAATTTTCGCTTTCAAAAGAAGTTCTCTCAAGATTCGCCGAACGCCGAGACGCCAGACCAGGATTCGGTTGAGATCGCAGAAAAGCAGCCCGCCGAGTGTGATCAGCCTGACAGTTCATCAAAAACTCCACCTCCCAGCGGTGAGTTGTTTGAAGTTGATCAGCTTTCATTGGTGTATGCTCTCATATGTTGAGGCTAGGAGTTTAAACACGTGAGTGATCTGCACTCTCGTTCTAGTTGTGGTTGTGATCCCAGAAACGCCGGAATCTGATCTTTTGAAAGCCGGCAGCGAAGCTGAGTCTGCAGCCGAGGGGTAAGCAAAGTCCAGCAATAATTCTTTATAGTTACAACCACCTCTTATTTACTCTATAATATATAGTATACTTCACATTTACCATATAGCATGTTACTTTTTCTACAATATTGTGTACCCTGCGCCACACTTTGTTCAGTCATCTAATGCGCTCAAATACATATGCGGTATACGAGTGGTAATCATTTGTTTCCAAAGCTGTAAGCAAAAATAATTTCAGTTATACCGCAAAGTCCATCTTTGCCTTTTTTTGTAGAAAACACCATACGACTTGATGGTCCTAAGATTGCCTAATGCAACATTAGTACACTGTTGTGTGGTAGGAACAAGTAATTATTTTGAGGCTGTCATAAAATTGAACGGAAATTTGTGCATGCTTAAGTACCCGGTATTGGAAGAAAAAAAAATGTCAGCCCAGATTGATGGTATAGTATGGAATGGGCGAGCATCCGCCCATTCCATACTAAGCGCTTACCCTCAAATTTTGCAACATCTGAAAAAATATGCACCATACTTATATAGGTCGAATTTGATGACCTAACAAGTGCCCATTCCCCAATTTTCGCGATTATCTTTATATTTTAAGTGGGCACTTGCTCGGCATTTTACGGTGACAAAATCATCAAAGGTAGGAAGCTTGCGCCAGAGGCGGGACAACCGAAAGGCCTCCCGGCCATTCTTGTTTCGTTGGTGGCTATAACAAGGGATGCAGTTCACCACTATACTCCATTTCGGTATGTCTTTGTAGACCGCTAACTCTACGGCCTCGACGAGCCAATGGGTATGTTGGAGCAAAGCACGTGACAGCATACTGCCTGTGTGCGCTGTGCACTCCTCACGTGCTGCTGTACGTTTACGTTCCGGTTAGCTCACGGAAGCCTCAACATTACACCTTTGCCGACCTATGCCGAAACAGAGTATAAGACTTGATTCTTGGCATTTTACCGAAATAAGCTGCATTCTCGTATGTTTGAACCACTCTTCTCCATTAAACAACTGCATTCTCGTATGTTTGAACCATTCTTCTCCATTAAACTGCTTTTATTTAAGTACCCTCGTTTCCCAATTGGGCAACCGCTTAGCAGCCTGGCACTGTTCAAAGAAATGTATCCGCTGTCAAGGATTGCACACCGACGTTTCCCCTCATTGCCCGTATCGAAAACGCAGGGCCCTGGCGTGTTCCACTTCGCAAACCCTGAACTCAACCACTGACATGGACGATGAGAGCCCCATTGTGTGCAACGGCGTGAAGCGAAAACGGGTCTTGTCGAGCGAGTCAGAAGACGACGAGAACAATCCAAAGCCTCCAGTTCGGGAGATGCCCACTCCGAGTCCGACCAATGAGAGCAATGCAGAGGAGGTGGAGGAAGAGGAGGAGGAAGATGACGATCTGGACGACTACACCCGGTACATGACCAGCAAGGAGAGGTGCCTCAAGCAGCTCATGGATCGCTTCAAGGGTGCAGATGTGATGGTGAGTGCTAAGCCTGCACATCCTTTTTCTCTCCTCTGCTTTGTTTGTTTCCTTTCGTTTAGGATTTGCTCATGGCATTCACATTCTCAAAACAGGTTTGTTGCTTGTTCTGCCTGTCTGTCTTAAAGGTACACTGACAGGGTACTTATACATGCCAATGTTTTTATTTGAACATGACCTATGAGAGCCCAACTACCCAGAACACTATTTGCAGCTCGAAATTCATATTCTTTCCGCTCAAAAACCGCCGGTCGAGAATTTGCCGGTTTCCGGTGTACTCGCTTCCTTTCCACAATCACGTACCATTCAAACTAATGTGCACCAAATATATGCAAAGTCATGGGTCATCTAAGGTAACAGATTCAATATTAAAAATAGAAAACAATATGGACCTATTTCCTGTGGCTTCCAAGAAGCTGCAAATACGTTGACTGAAAAAAAATTATTGCACTGATCACGGGAAGTAGATGTACACGTAATTCGCAATTGGGCAACGTACCGCGGGCTGGACGACGCGACGGCGGCGCACGATGGATCAACTTTGCGATGGTCATGGAGCCGCTACTTCGGATCTGCGTTTCGTGGTACCGGCCAATTGGTCGGTACCAGAACAGTGATGGGGAGGGGAATGAGTGTGAAACGGTCGCGCGACAAACGGTTCAAGCAACGTCCTTGTTGTCGTCGTCTGCTTCACACAGTTGAGAAGCGAAGGAACAGAAAAAAACTGGGTAGGAAGCGATAGCCACATAACTTCCAACAACTCTCTCCTCCGAGCCTCCGTGCACATGTTTCGGTTGCGTTTTTGGCTTAATTAAAAATATACGTGACTAGCAAAATATTAATTGGGTAGTCTTCTGGCAGCGTACTAGCTCGCCTAACAAAAAGTTAAAAAAAAAAAAAAAAAAGCTTGGGGAGGTGTTAGTGGCTGTCCATGCAGGACACAGCATGTGCCGCGCACAGCGTTTGCCGGACAGAAGTGGAGGTTTTCTCTCTTTTTCTGGTCCGTTTTTTTTTACGATTTGTGCTGTAGGAGAAAGCAGGCGTCCACTTGTGTCTTCGGTCTCGTGACGTAGGTCCCAAGACAACTCCTCACTCTTCTGCTAGCTGTGAGCCAAGGCCTTTGCTTCTGTTGTTTCTCCCAAACCTCTTGAAAACAAGACTGGGGAGGGGACAACACCTAGGAAGCGAAGGGGATAGCCGTGCTTTATCGCGCACGTGGTTGATGCAGTGGTCTAGCTAGGCTACCTGGCACCCAAGGCCCTCATGTCTTTCGTAGCCCCCCCCCCCCCCCTCCCTCCCTCCCTCCCTCCCTCCCTCCCTCCCTTCTTCACTCCCCGAGATGGCAACCAGCCAGTAAAGTGGGAAAAGGGGGTGCCGAGTGTTGCCAAAGGTGCCCCCCCCCCCCCCCCTTCCCCCCCCCCCCCTGTGACTGGGTCGCCTGGTACCCAGGGCCCCCCGGCCCCCCTAGTTGCTACGCCACTTGGTTGACTTGGTTGATGTCCTCTCTGAAATCGTCCGTGCACGCCAAACAAAATACAAGTCTTTAAAATTGTGCATGCATTTTTTTTTTTTTTTGCACTGCACAAGTTTTGTTTTGTCTGGACATCCTTTTACCTGATGTTTTATCTGGCTCATTACTTGTGTGTTTATTTATGCCCATGCACTACACGGATTGTGAATCAAAAGGGTTTGATCTAACTACTGTTACATTTAGCATTCAAAGTTCTTTGTTTAGACTTCAGACAGGTGTCTGGGGTGCCATGACAAAAGTAAATTACATACCTGACAAGGCACCAGTCCTCCACCTTCATTCACATCATTCAGCAAGCTTAGGCAAATGTTGAACGCATAAAGAAAATTTGTATGATTGGCATAAACCGGATAAAAAAAATCTATCAATAAATTTTAAAAAAAGTGCTCTATAAGAAGACAAACCGAGGAATGTAAAACCAAACAGTCACTGCTGAAGCTACCAAACAATATACATTCATTTTTCTAAACTTGCACAAGCATGGCACCAAATCAAAATGCTCTGGTTTAAACTACTGATGCGGTAGAAAGTGCTGATCGGGTATTGACACCACCAACCTAGGCGCTGAACTTTTGTTTATCATCAGTGCCCTGCTCGAGCAAAATGCGAAAAAGTGCCAATGTTGCACTTGTGTTAACGGCGTCGTGCACGAAACGCGAGTGCAGGTCAGAGGTAATTTTGCTAGAAGAATTGGCAGGGCTAAAATACAAATGCTCTCAAAAACAAAAAGGTGTGCTCAAACACTCTCAACCTGGTACTGCTAGATCTAGCCAGTTTTTTTAATTTTAATTAAAGTGGCTTTTTTTTTTTTTTTTTTTTTTTTGCTTTTTATTAGATAGTTGGTTTGAAGAGAAGAAGAAACATACATCAGATGGATTTTATTTGCAAAGACTCCAAAGTATGACTTTACAACAGTTTTCTTTTTTTTTTTTTTTTTATGCTCTCCATATAAAAAATTTGAGGTGTAGTAGGTATGTTTATACAGTCTGAACTTAGTCTGCCTCAACGGGCAAGTTGTCGTTTAGCTGTAGATGAGAAATTTAGCCAGTGCAGTGCAGCCGCTAGCCTGGGGTCTTTAACGTGCACCACGCAGTAGCGATACACGACTGCACGCTGGTACGATGCTCATCCACATCGAAACGGGCAGGGGTGGGGATCAAACCCAGGATTGATGGGCTATGCAGTGCAAGCTTTCGCTCCACATGCTCTGAGCTGGTGTGCGCTAGCCCACTCGGCCACCAATCCCCCATCTCCATATCGACACCCATCTCATTCAGCTTGCGAGGGAAGAAACAAAGAATGTAATAATATTTACAGGGAATGTAAACTCACGAGTGTGCTGGTTGAGTTGAGCATTGAAAGAATAAGACACAAATGAATTGAGAGACGAGGTACACTTTCTTTCAGTGTTAGTCAAAAGTGTAAAGTGCCGAAAGAGACGAGGACAGAATGAGTAAAAGGAAACAAAGCGCACTCGCAACTGAAGAAAGATGGAACTTCCAGAGAAATGTATAAGATATTTGTAATTGGGAGTAGAGGCGCAGATTGCATCGGCAAAGCGTTCGTAGCATTATTTGAAAAAGAGTCCGATTAATGTCAGACGGAGTTGTTACAAGTCTGACTAGGAACTTTTAAGGGGATTCTTTTTGGACATGTTTCCTTTCGACATACTTTGGTCGCAAGCATGCCTCGTTTCGTTCGACTTGTCCCGTCCTCGTCTCTTTCGGCGCTTTTTCTGCGCGTCTTCTCCGGCAAGCTTGGGGCGTTACCATGGCGACCTTCAGCAAGCGCATTTGTGGCCGCACCTGCAGCAGCTGCAGGACGTGCTGGTGCGGTGCGACTGGGACGTGGACCGGGCACTCGACCAGCTAGAGAAGAGCCCGCCCAGCATGAAGACGAGCAGCCCCCACCGCAACTCCCACTTCAAGACTGTCTCTGCCCCGAAGGGCAAGGGGGTAGCCTTCGACGGCCCCGAGGAAAGGGAGGTCGCCCCCAAGGTACTCTCTTCCTTTCATTTCATTACTGCTTTAAGGGCCCAATTAGAGCGTCGCATGAAGCTGTGTCGCAGGACCCCGAGTTTCTCCCCAGAGAAAGCGTAATCCGACGAAAACGTCGGGTTTTTGCGCCGCAGCACTGCGGCAACTCCAAGGTGGAGGGAAGGAGAGATGTGCACGAGCATTACAAGTAGAGTCCTGGCATGGCGACGGACCAGCTTGTTTTTAATTGTAGTTTATCGTTAAACGATTTGGGTGTCGAGGGCCGAGGCTGCTAAATTTGTCTGCAGTGGTGTCGAGAGTAGATACTGCTAATTTGAACTATAAAGGCTGGCCTCCTTGCCCCTGCCCCTTGCCGACGTGAACGACGAAGCCGTGGAGGAAATTGCACAAGATGTTGGCATCGTGCACATACTTCTGCGGATATTTTCCCCGTGGAAATATCTCTTTAGGGGAGGCTGTATAATGCTATAAAATTGTAATAATATACATAGAAAAAATAAAAATGCAGTTGAAACTAACCATTTTATTGACACAACTGAAATATTAAAAAACACTGTCGCATCATTAATGGTAGCATTACGTAATGGCAGCTGGTTTCATTTGGTAGTAACGAGAAGAAGAAAAGATGAATCGAAAAAATTTGTTTTACCAGAAATTTACAGAGCACCAAACTCCAGCGTTTGTGGTCATCAAGGAATGGTTATCTAACAGTTATTAAACCCGTTGCCCCTTTCAGCAGCACTTGCGTAACCAGAGGCAGGCATCAAGTAATGCCAACAAAAACGGCGATATAAACTTTCTCAGGAACACAGCATATCACCGAAGGTCAGTTAAATATTCGTAAAGATGAAATGTGCGGTGCTGGTCTAAATTTAGAGAGATTACTTCTTACTAAATTTGGTGGCAAGTTTTTGGAGACATTTGTGATGTATTGGTGTTGGTGGCAAAAAAATGGCGGAGCGAAGTTCAGCGCATGTTTTGTGGTTGATGTTGGGACGGCGCGTAAACGACAGCAAGACAAAACAAAACATAAACGCATTCTGCCATCCGTTGCCTTTACCCAATACGAGCCAAGGGGGCACCTTCTTTAAATGCATCTAATTTATAGAACCAGCCAGAGCATGACAACTGCGACGCCATGACGTCATAATGTTATGTGACACAATGTCACACGACGCAGTGACATCACGTCACATCGTTACGTTCAAGGCACTGTGATGTTGTTATATACTATTTGCAAAACTCTCGCAACGTGCCCTCGAGTGACCTCCTTGCTGTGCTCACAAAAGAAGGAGCAAGAAAGAGTCCTATAAATGCTATGCATTCAGAACGACTGTGGGAAATTCCAAAAACACAGCCAATTTTCTTCTTTATTGTTTTTGCAATCCCGACGCATCACAATTCGAAAGCAACGTGCCTAAAGGGGCTGCCGCATGCAGGTCAAGCTACGCGCAGAGGTCGTCACCAAGCCCGGCGAATCCTCGGAAGCGGGCGGCAGCAGCCCCAAGAAGTCCATGTCCAAATTCAAGGCGTTCAACAACCTCAAGTCGCGGGAGGCCAGCTCCAAGAAGCAGGGAGGCGGCGGCCGCAAGAAGAGCAAGCGGTCCAAGGCAGACGACGAGAGCGACGACGAGGACTACCGCAATGAGGACATCTACGGCTCGGCCGACGACAGCGACGCCAGTGCCGGGGAGGACGAGACGCCCGCCAAGGCAGAGGCCCGTCGCGCAGTCACCGACTTCTTCGACACAGCCACACTTAACGAACTGAGTGCCGTTCCCGGCTGCACCAAGAAGAAGGCGGAGGTGATCATGCAGAACCGTCCGTACAAGACGTGGAAGGCGCTCGTGGACAAAATGGAGACGGTCAAGGGAATGTCGCCTACCCTGCTGAATGGCGCCAAGAACGTGCTGCACATGCGGGGGGTGGTCAGCCGTCTCATGTCCAAGTGCCAGGGCATCGCCGACCGTATGCAGGAGATAGTCTCCCAGCTGGTCTCGGGCAGTGAGGAGTCCGAGGGATACATCAAGGAGCAGCCATCCACACTTAACAACAGGTGGGGCTACCATAGGCCCACTTCTCGTTGGCCTGCCATGTTTGTGGATTGGAGACTCATAATAATAACTTCTCTATTGTCTAACAAAATCAATGTTGGTGGAGACGAAGGTAAAAGGCAGTCTTGACTGGCGCCATACCCCCAAGGTACAGCTGCAATAGAGCACAAATGAAAAATGTAGTCTTATGCTCTTAAAAGTAACTTACAGTTGAAACCGTAATGCATAGTGCTCGGGCTCTTTTGCCTTCTGCGATTAGAGGTTGTGACTGAAGGCCCGAAAGGGTTTTTCCCAGACCAGGATAAAAAGTTACGCTGTTAAGCAAGATGTGCAATACAAACTGAAAAACTGAGCTAAATTAGAGAAAACTGAAGAAGGGGGTATATAATTAAGGTGTGCGTCATTGGTGAAATGTTTCTATTGTGTTGGCTTCGATATCTTGCATATTGTTTGTCATGCCGGGGGTTGTGGGTCTGAGATGGCCCCTTTCTGAAGTGATCAACATGTCGCAGAAGAAAAGAAAGTGTGGGGTTCCTGTCCTACCCTACACTGCCTCTATGTGACATGCAGAAACACATACATAGTATGTATTTGCATTTGAGAGGAAACATGTGGACTGTTGGACTTAATTTTTGCAAGGACCCAATTTTTGCGACTTGTATAATATTGAAAAATATGTACTGCGAATATGTTTCTCTATGGTAACAGAGACATAACATACCACCTTGATTTATGAAGTTCCGTGCCCGCTAATTATTCCTAAAAACCACACTTTACCGAGTTCGGGAAGCATTGAGCCGGCGAAAGTAAAGTCGTTTGCAATATGTTGCTCTTCCTCTTTAAGAGATTCCAGCACTATGCGAAAAGAAATTTAAGGATGCATGCGCTCGTGTCACTTAATTGAGGACATTTTTATTTATTTTATTTATTTATTTATTTATTTGAAATACTATCGGTCCTACGCAGGACCAAGATAGGAGTGGATTTTTTACAACACAAAAAAATACACACGCTCAAAATGCACAGATTAATAACACGAATTTAACACAATGATGAAATGACAACTCTAGGTACTGCTGTCAGAAATCTCTGAAATAAGGGAACTAAACTCTTCTCGAGTTTCAGCGGTAACAACATGTTCGGGTAGCTTGTTCCAGTCTCGCGCTCTTTGTAAGAAGAACGAATACCTAAAACAGTCCTTAGAAAACTTCCGCTCTTCCACACACCGAGCATGCTTGCTGCGGGTTATACGCGACATGCTCTCCTTAATATACTGTTGCTTATTTACTAGAACCAAGTTATTCATTATGTTATAAAAAAGGTTAAGCCGCTTCTGCTTCCTCCGCACCTGAAGGAGGGGTAGATTTGCCCTTTTATAAAGAGGTGACACAGAGTCCAGCCGTCTATAGCTAGAAAAAACAAAACGTAACGCACGCCGTTGAACTCGCTCCAGATTTGATATAAGATATTTAACATGCGGGTCCCAGACTTCACATGCGTATTCTAATAAAGGCCTTATTAGCATCTTGTATGCTGTGAGTTTTGTTTCTGGGGAAGCGAGTTTAAGAGTGCGCCTGATGTACCCTAATCTTTTGTTAGCTTTTCCGATTATATTGCTAACGTGCGGAGTCCAACTTAGGTTTGAGGCCATTGTAAGACCAAGGTATCCAAACTCTGACACTCGGCTTAAGGCTTTTCCTTGCAGCATATACATATACTCTAACGGCTGTCGTTTATGAGTGATCGTCATACATACTGTCTTGTCTAAGTTTATCGACATTTGCCACTTAACACACCATTCATTGATCTGAGACAAATATTCGTTTAGCATAATTTGATCATTAACGGACGTCACTTCAGTATAAATAATACAATCGTCGGCAAATAATCTGGCTTTTACAGGTGAATCTTGGATAAGGTCATTAACAAAAACCAAAAACAGCAGGGGACCCCGGACAGAACCCTGTGGAACACCCGAGTTCACATCACATTCGTCCGAGCTAACCCCATCAATACTTACAAACTGTCGACGATCATTTAGAAAGGCCTCAATCCACCGAACAATCTTACTCCTCGGGATGGGGAATACCCGCCAGATGTGTAATGGACTCTCTAACTACCATGGTAATTATTTTGAGGTCATCAAGTTTGAACTTTTAAAGTTTGAGCCAATAAGTGAATCAAAGAAGGCCGACTAAATTTTTGCTTTTAACTTCCGAGAAAAAATGTGGCAGAATTTGGCTGTTTCAGGGGAATGTGGACATTCAATTCCAGCGTCGTTCAGCAAAGTATGGTGCCTGGGGTCCAATTTTGGTCGTCGCAAGAAAAAGAGCGAAATTGAATTTGCCTCTCCGGAACGAGTGAAGATAGCATTCCTCGAAGTTTCGTCTGTTAATGCAAGCGAGGAATGCCGTTTGTCTGCTTTGAAGTGTGATTCTCAGATGGAAATAAAAAAAAAGGAAATGGTGTGCGTCGTCTGCTAACAGATTGAAAAAAAGTTCATTGTCTACTATGAACTGAGGGCCACAGCAAAGTGAGGTTGGAGATAGGGTTAGGTTGCAGTCGTCCGCTATTTCATGTTGGAAGCCATTGATAACTCACGCTTCTTTCATAAGCCTCGGGTTGTTCTGCTGCCGTACACAACCCGACATTGACCGGTGGGTGAAGAAGTACTAAGGACGAGCACGTTGGAGGCCACGAGACTTTTCTCACTATTTCCGGACTGGCGAAGTGCTCTCACCAAATTTTTGCACGGTCGTGAACTCTCAAACGTGTCGAAAATCTCTCGTCGGTTGATTACATGCAAGCTGCGGCGGCACGTCCAGTTGGCAACCAAAAACGCTCTCGCCCTCGCCTTGACCAAAATCGGACCCGAGGAGCTAAGTTTACCGCATTCTCGAAAGTGGTCCCTTGATATCTGCCTGACGACGTCATCAAGATGTCACGTGCGTTGCCTGCCCCGATTTTGCCACTTTGGGACTGCTTCCGACGCATGGGCGGGATACGACCATAAACACGTCGATCGAAAACGTATTCGGGGCTCAATAGTTCCAATGCTCTCGTTCGGCGAAGACTCGTCTCTTCGCCGTAGTAGACTCTTCGTTAACATCCCGCCTGGCTTGTGCACAGCCTCCAGCTGTCCCCCTACCAGCTGATTGGCCTCAACTGGCTGGCGGTGATGCACAAGCAGGAGGTGAACGGGATCCTGGCGGACGAGATGGGCCTGGGCAAGACGATCCAGGCCATCGCATTCCTCGCTTACCTCCAGCAGCAGAAGGAGAACGGGCCGCACCTCATCGTGGTGCCCACCTCCACACTGGGTAGGCTTCCCCGGTTTCCGGTCGCTCGCCTTTTAGTTGTAGCGCGGTTTAGCGCTGATCTTTCGCGAGCCTGCGTGCACTCTCTCGAGGCTCGTTCGCACGCTTGCGACAACTTACAACCAAGTGTGTTACAACCGAATGTGATCTGTTACGACGCGGGAACACGCAGGTGTCGTCTGTCGGGTAGTTCTGGGAAACTCCAGATTTCCATATATGTATTTCTCCTATATTTTGCATATCATTCTTTCACTATCGACTTGAAGAACTTTTGACAATTTTATAAACGACCATTTCCCATAGATGGCGCCTACATTTGATCTCGCAAATAGCACAAAACCCTTGCTCTAGTGAAAGCCTTATAGGTGGCACCAGCGTACCAGTACATTCTCTCATCGTGAGAGGTCGTGATGCGCTCGACCGTGGGCAGTCGCAAGTGCATGAACCAGTCTTGGGGCCGCTGTACTCGAAAACAACTTTTTGTTTAAGCACGGCGAGAGGACAGCATTGCATCGGGAAGTTGTCCCCAGGTGTCCTTACTACCTCGGTGGCTCCGTGGCAAAGCGGTGGCCTACGGGGGTTCGAATATCCATTGAGGTGCCCACAATCTGACGGAGGCTTGTTGCGGCGAAGGCCGAGTTTTCAGTTGCACCTCGAAAGATCCCCAGGTGGTTGAAATTAATCCCTGGTCCTTCGCCAGTGTGTGCCTGATGCCCTTAGTAGGTTTGGCAGGCAAGTCCCCCGGATTGGTTCCCAGTTGTAGCACTTTTAGCTATTGCCCTTCGACCAAGTTGAACCAGTGAGAGACCAGCTACCGAAGATTCAAGAAATGTTGGGCAAACTGTATGTTTAGTATGTTTTCTTTGTCTTAAATGTATCTATATGCAAGGAAAAAAAAAGTAAATAAAAAAATGTAATTTTTTTTTTTTAGTTTGAAGCTTTTTGTTTTAGTTATTATACAACAATTATTATACAAATACAACGATTAACTCTTTTTGTTAGTTTTTTCTTCGAACATGGAAAGAAATTGTTTTCATGAAACCTTTGGATCGAAGGGAGTCTTGCAGTGGCCCCTCACGTCGCTCGTTTTCCCAGAGAACTGGATGCGGGAACTGCAGCTGTGGTGCCCCTCCCTGGACGTTCTGGTGTACCACGGCAGCCAGGAGGACCGCAGGGAGCTCAAGTACCAGATACTGGACGGGGAGGTGGGCACCTTCCACGTGCTCGTCACCACGTGAGTGCCACTGCCATGACACACCAGGCAAACAGCGCCGTTGTGCGCCTTTGTCTCTCATTTTATTTGCAAACGCTCTCGTGCCAGTGAGGCGCTACGGTCACCGACAGAGTGAGCACGGATTTTTCTTTCGAACGCTGGGACTCCGGCTCGCACTCCCTGCCTTCCACCGTACTTCGGCCGCGATCGCACGCTCGGGGTGCGCGAGACATTGACGCGTCGTCGGAGGTAGTAAGCCTGGGCGCTGGAAATGGGATGACCAAAGCACCTCCCTGTCGTTCTCACCCTCTTGGTGATTACGGGTGAATTCCACGCTTTCTCACCAGAAGCTTTAACGGCGCTGTGCACTAAGCATAAATGGAGAGCGTAGTTTAGTGCAGTAGAACCTTGTTGATATATTTAACTCGCTGTTACTTTTGCCAACACCGATTAGGTTGAACTCTTGTATGGATACGTGTATTATATTTACTGTTTGTTGCATCTGCCTTCTCACTCGATACTTTTGGAAATGCCGCACGGTGCAGTTGATGTGACGCATTGGCCTTAAGGTTGCTGGTCCTGTCTCACTTTTCCAAGTTACGGGACGTGTCGTAAGTTCATAATAATTAATTTTTTTTTTTTTACGTTGGAACAGCCAAGTTTAACGCTCCCTTTCCCACGGAGCACGCTCGTGACCAACCGTTGTAACGCATACCGACGGAGCCTAGCATATAAGGAGATAAAGGAAATCGGCTCCGATTTCCAGGCTCATGAATTGCCATTGTCAGTGTTATGGTGCTGGCAGGCGTCAAAGTCTTCCAGCGGTGGTCGTTCCACAGATGTAAAATTGAGACTCGTCAACTTGTCATGTTTCTGGAGCATTTTTTTGCGCACAGGATTCGATTGACATCTGTCTTTCTGCCTTTTTGACAGCTACCATATGGTTTCTGGGAGCGCGGAGGACCGGAGCCTGTTCAAGAAGCTGCCCTTCAACTACGTCATCTTTGATGAGGCTCATCTGCTCAAGAACATGGCATCTCAACGCTACAACAACCTCATGAAGATCAACGTGAGGCATCGGTCTTTCGTTCCCACAGTAGTAGTAATCGGAGCGGTAAAAGTTTTTTTAGAAAGTACTAAGTTACAGTTACACGAGTTAGGATGGGATCTCAATCATATAGACTCATTTTCTGTAGATTTATGGAGTTACTGTTGCTGTAGCGCTAACAAAAATTTGCATTCCAATTATGCTCCTAAAATATCCTGCAACGTCGAGGTACCTATAGAGCCATTGGTGACCAATGATTTATATCCTTCACTATCTTCCCCCCGGAGAGAGTGAAGAGCAAGGCCCCTTCAAGACGGGGGCGGCCCTCTCACGCTTCACGAGCGGGCCAAAGCTTGCAGCAAGGAGGTCGAACGTTCCGACTCGTGGCAGCTACGAAGGCTTTGGGGGAGGGCGACCGGCGATCCCCGCAACCTCGCGTGCGTGCACAGCCAGAGTGTGGCGGAAGGCGAGAAGTATGTGCCGGAGGCTGGGCGTTCGGAAGGCACTCTCTGCCGAACCCTTCTTTCAGCGACTGTAGCTTTAAAAGGTATTGCCCAAGTTCCGCTTGGGTTCTGCACTTTGCTGCGCCAGAGTTTTTGTTGGTGAGAATGACTCGCGGTGCCGATGTCGAGGCTAAATCGGTGAGAATTTGTGTGTTTGTCGACGTAATTTCGAGTTGGGACCGTAATTAATTTAAGTTACGAGCTCAAATTCGAGTGTAACTTGGAGAGTATTCGGTAGCTGAAATTGTAACCGAACTAACCTCTGGCTCAAAGGCAAAAATTCAAACGACGTCCCCACATTTTGCGACTTATACACAGCTGTTAGCGCGACTTTGAGAAGGAGGAAGAGTAGCCACTACCCTGTTTTTCGACCTAATCTTTCAACTTTTGGTTCTTATGGCAATCATAAATGGCGGTGCTCGGTACTTCATTGACAAAAAAACTTTCCACTCGAAAGGATTGTTTTACTAATAATTTTGTAAAAGCAGGTAATTAAGAATCGGATTTGCCACCTCAAGCCTCAATCGGATAATCTAGCAAGGCCAGAATAGTTTATATAGTTTGTGCGAGAGATGAGATTTTGGGGCAACTAAGTACCTGAAATGTGCTTTCTGAATAGCTTGGGAAAATGGAGTCTTATTTCTAAGAAATTGAACTTCTCAAATCTGAATCAGAAGGCCTTGTTGAGCGCAAAGTACCTGCAGAAATGGTGTCCCTCGCTTGATGCTTATACTATAAAAATAAGATCTAGATCAGCCTACGAATTTTTGAGTAAACTTCAGCCGAGCACAAACCACCAGTGCAGTTTAAAGGAGACCGATTTTTTAACGTCGCTACGCAGCGTGAGAATTCTCGTTTGAGCAGATCGTGCGTCGGCAACGCTGTAGGCTTTGACGATACCTTGCATGGTTTTCTGTCTCTTCCCCAGGCTCAGCGCAAGATCCTGCTCACGGGCACTCCCTTACAAAACAACCTGGTGGAGCTGATGTCCCTATTGACCTTCGTCATGCCACGCATGTTCAGCAACAAGGCTGAACAGATCAAGCTCATGTTTACCTCGGCGGCGGTGAGTCGTACAGGCGCCCAGTCACGGAAACTGCGAGCGTTCGGTCGGGAAATCGGGGACCCGTAACAAACAATGCATCGCTTCAAGAGGTGAATGGAGGTTTCAAGCGACCTTAAATGCGTCAGCGTAGTCGAAGTGGTCAGGGCGGAGAGCAAGAAACGTGCCTTGCTCCGTTTGGCTGCCGCAGAATCCGGGAGTCGTTGCGGGCGACATCCAAAACCCGCGAGAACCTTGCGGTTTCTGGTTCCCGCAATTTGCATCGCAGAGCGTTTTTTAACCGAGCTGGGAGTCTGTCTACAAAGCTGAGCGAGATCTAACTGAAAACGGCCGTGGAGTCCGAAAGTGCCTTGCGGTCTGTTAGAGCGTCGGTCCTCAAACTGGGTCCCCCGGAGTAGTATACCCTCGTCGGTTCCCCAAGCTCCCAAATTCCAAGCGTCTTTTTAGTTCGAGCACGATTTTAGCAGCCACCCACCGATGCGTAACTACGAGCCAAACATTCCCCAACACGCGCATTATTGTTTACATGGTCTCTAGGCTCGTTTACCGCTTTACCGTATTATTACTGCCAAGGCTGACTATTCATTGAGGGAGACGGGGAATCCTCGAGGTCGCCCGTCTCCCTCAATTGTCGTCGCAATGTATGTGTCTCTTGCCGGCAGAAAACGGAGGAGGAGCAGAGCCGCTTCGAGCGGGAGCGGGTGGCCCACGCCAAGAAGATCATGCGGCCCTTCGTGCTGAGGCGCCTCAAGCGGGACGTCCTGCAGCAGCTGCCCACCAAGCACGAGGAGGAGCGTCTCGTCCTTATGACCCCGTACCAGGCCACCTGCTACACCAACCTGGTCGCAGCCCTCTCCAAGGAGGTATGTGCGCCACGATTAGCTATGAACTAGGGTTCGGCGTCTCCGGTAAATACTGACGAACCTCAAAAATTAAAACCCCGAACTGGTTTTATTGAAATCGGGGTGGAAAGCAGAAAAACTCAGAATTGGAGCCGTCTGCGATTTAAAAAAACCCGAGCTTTATAGGAAGAAAATTTTGTCTACGTCTTTTTCGTGTCGACCTGGAAGGGGGTCCTTGATTAACTGTCCACAAGGCATTTTGCTTCGGAACAATGCGTCTCGTTTGTTTTTCTTATCAGCACGGGGACGTTTTCAAAAGGGTCGCGCGTACATTCCCTGCATGTTAGGGAAGCCCCTGTCCCGTCTTCCTCGCCATGAACCTTGATCGTTTGTCCGACAGGAGAAAACAATGCCGAAAAACAAAAATCGGTGGGAGGAATTGCACCCTGAAGAAAAAACGCCCCCCAATTTGGCGGAAAATAAACCCCGAATATGCAGAACCCTAGCTATAAATAGAGTTCAGTGTTTCCGGAATATAATTTTCTTTCCTATTGAGGGCATTTTTTTCTTTAGGGAATTGCCTTTTATTTTGCAGTTTCTGCGATTTTCTGCATCTATTTCCGGCGTCGACAAGCGACATTTATCGGGGTTTGCGTCAAAGAAACGGGACACGGACGCGGGATTTTCCGTCCTTTGGGGGAATGTGCCCGTGACTCATACAGCACCGGGAAAATGTTTCCGCATCAATGAGAAAGGGAGACGAGAGGAAGGGAATAGTTCCCCAAGAAACAAGCAGCCTCGCAGATAGTTCAGCTAAAGTTGTATTCCGGGTCAACACAAAATAAAAATAAATAAAGCTGTTTAAGACTTTTTTTCATAATGATTGGCTTTTCTTTTTTTTTAATTCAAGGAGCGTTTTAATTGGCAATTTTTCACTTTTCCCAAATTTTTGATAAAACCAGCTGGGGTTAACTTTTGGTGTTTCTTGGTGTATACCGAAAAGGCGGAACCTTAGCTATAACTGCGCCCCATATACAGTAAACTCTCACTTGGGCGAACGTCAGTTTACCGAACATTTCAGAATAACGAACATTAAAAAAATCTCCTACGGTTTTCTTATGCATTCTATGCGAAAATGTTTCAGTAAAACGAATTTCGAAATAGCGAATATTTCAGTTAAACGAATATGATCGGTAGACCCAGGGTTATTTTTGCAATCAGTTCAATGAAGTTTTGGGCTCTGTACTGCTGGCGTAGCCGATGCCCACTGCCCACCGCTTGGTGCAGCCATTAGCGGTTAGCATCCGCACCGCTTCATTGGCGTACTAACCGCTCGTAACAACACCTGATGCAGTCATTCATTGTCTTCTCGTCAAGTGCTACTGCTTTCTAAAGTGGCATGAATGCTGCCGTAACAAGCACCCAAGGCAGCAGCGTAAATATCAAAACCCAAATATGGCTGTCTACCGTGGAGCTTCGCCCGTGTGAGCGCATGTTCACTTCAGTTGTCAAAACCGGAGAAGTATGTTCACTTATGGCTTTTCAAGCATTTCCAAAGTAGACACGTGATTATGGGTCACTCTTGGTTAGTCAGCAAGCACTTTGAGGCATTGTTCGGGGAGTTTGGAAGCACAGATTGCAAGGGTGCGTAGGAGTAACTCTAGACTAGGACAGCACAAGGGGGTGGTAGTGGTAGTAGTAAATGAATGAATCTGGCATTTCTTTGTTTCTTTCTCTCCGTTGGTTCAGCTCCGGTTGCTTCATCAAGTTTTGCCTATGCTTTGGCAGCTTTGGTTTCGCGTTCCGCCCCAAGCCCACACCATCTCATTTCGCCATTGTTACTGTGCCTTGTAGGCTCGTTTCGTACTGCGATGGCTTCGCGAAAGCCACGCCCGCGACGCCATTGCAGAACTTTTTGTTTTGCATGTTTTTAAACTAGGTATTGCTTTTTTGTGTGTGTGTGTGCCTGATAATGGTAAGTTTGGATCATACGTTTTCCCGGGGTAATACGTCTTCTTTGTCGCGGTTTCTTCAAAACGTATCAATAAGGTTCTCCTGTGTTCGCTCGGTCGCAGTCAAACGCAAGTGTGTGAACGAGCCTTTGCGGTGCCTCGCCGTGTGTGACCAACCGTATCACTTTAATGTCGTCCCGATGCCCAGTTCCAAGAGAAACAGGAGGCAAGAAGTGGCATACACATGATGATGAAGCTGAGGAGGGCAGCCAACCATCCGCTCCTGCTTAGGGTCCACTACAACTCTGACAAGCTGCGAACCATGTCCACGCTCATGCTTAAGGTAGGCCGTGCCGGTGCAGCGCTGAAACTTCTTTTGGTTCATCATTTGCACAACTTCCCCAGTGTGGGCGCTCCCTTTTCTTACAGAAAACGTTGGTGCATAGTTGTTAAGATAATGTAAATGCGAGATATGCAGCCCACACGTTTAGATTTCTAAGTGAAACGTTTGGAAATATAGGTGCAATTTATATTCAGAAATTTGGGACACTTGGTGACTCGGCTTTATGCCAAGTAATACACGCTTCTTCCGAATCAATGTTCGTAACTCATTGCCATAGTTTTCTGTGATTTTTCATGTTATTTTTACAGTGAAACTGATATACGCTAGGGTCTGGGAAAAAATGTGTCCTCACATGTCGAGAGAAAACTCTTCATTGGTCTTGGCAAGTATGAATAAATAAAAACAAAAAGAGGGGTTAAGTATGAGTAAATAAAACAAAAAGAGGGGGCAACCAGCATGAGTCAGCCTTCCTTGGAATTATTAGATAGTGAGGTCCTGATCCCTTGTTATCATCCCTAGGCATTGTCCTCAAGGTCGTCCTAGGAGTCGTCCTTGAGGTCGTCCTAGACGTCATCCTAGAAGTCGTCCTTGAGGTCGTCTGGGGTCGTTTTCGGGCTTGTCCTAGAAGTCGAATCTGACGTCCTCGAGGTCGTCCTTGAAACCGTCCTAGACATCGTCCTCTAGGCATTGTCTTCAAGGTCGTCCTAGAAGTCGTCTTTGAGATAGTCCTTGACGTCATCCTCTAGGTCGTCCTAAAAGTCATACTTGAGGTCGTCCTAGACGTTGTACTCTAGGCATCGTCCTAGACGTCGTGAAGATAACAGCTTCGCTTGTCCTCCATCCTCACATAAGGTGGAAGGGCTGTACAATTTTTTTTTATATTTGAGCCTCGTCTAACAATGGTTGTTTATTTCATAAATATTTAAAAAGGAACCTTCGTGTCTGAGCAGTTGGCATTCTTGTCCGGCTAGTCCTGTCGTTTACCATTGTAATACCCCGACTCGTGTTTTGTGTGTGAACTATAGTGTACCAACCACTCCTATTGTGTCTTCTGATAGGGGACGGTTATCTATATATAAGTAAAATATAAAAGCAGTATATTTTGAAGTAATTTTCGCAGATACATATTTTTGGATATATCAGTTTCCATAAATCTGATTTATCAGCAATAAACTGCAGTGGCACAGGGCTCTTGTCACCTGTGACAGTCGGTTGCATGTTGATTTGCGGCAGGAACGCACCCACCACGATGCCAACCCGGACCTGATATTTGAAGACATGGAGGTGCTGTCGGACTTCGAGCTTCACACGCTGTGCACAAAATACCAGGTGTGCATTACCTTTTGGTTTCCTTTCTCCTTTACATCAAACTTTCTTCAAGTAGGTAAATTCAACTCTGGGGAAAGTTGCTAGGCAATAGTCGTTTGCATTTTTATTCCTCTATCTCATGTGGCAGTGGCTCATTCATTTCTGAAGTGGGATCATTTAGAATCTGGATTACACCACATTACTTTGTTTCTGCTCTGTGTGAAAGCACTGTTTTAAATGCTGCAGTACTGCTGATGGGAGCAATAAAAACTAGCTAGGTAGTTCTACTGCAGTTGTGTCAGTCTGCTTTGTGGTTCAACTTTTTTGGTGGAATATCATATCCAATAGGCCCTAAATGTCTAAGGGACTCTTTTGATGCTTTTAGGCATCAGCTTGTGGAGATGCCAAGTGAACAGAGTAACATAAATGGCATTGCAGTCCTAGTTTCAAACATTGGACACTAAATTATTACGGGTGCTCTTATTGAAGGCAAGACTATTGGTCATTAACATAATTAAACCTGATATACGGAAGAAGGTGGAAGGCACATAAAAAGTACACACACATGCACATCAAGGAATGTGTGTGTACTTTTTAAACCTATTCCTCCGTGTTTCAGGTTGGGTTGCGTCAATGGCTCACAAGCTTGTCTGTGCAGTCACTCTTTTTTTTTTAAGGCCACAAAGCTCAATACCAGTTTTCACTTCAAGAAAAAAGCAAGTTTTGCACATTGTTCATACGCTGTGCGAAGTTCTTACGAGATTTGGTTATTGAAGGAAAAAGCGATGCTTTTAGCATTTGGAACGTGTGCGTGGTGATAACATATATCTAATCTAAAATTCACCTGGATATATCTTAATTATCCCCATAAAGAGGGGAATTAGTAATGCTTCGCAAAGAGCTGGATTTGTTTTACTCTGGTTCTTGAGGTGAAAACGGGCATAGAAGTGTTTGAGATGTTCATACGTGCCCCTTGATGCTCCAGAGCCTTCGGGACTACCGACTTGAAGATGACCTCATCATGGACTCCGGGAAATTTCGAGAGCTTGACTCTGTACTCAGTGACAGTTTGAAGAAGGTATCTATTTCTTGTTAATGTATATCAATAACACTACTAGTACTGTTCTCCTCGCTGCTTTGTTGGGAGGACGGCAAAAGGTCACCTTTTTAGTGACCACGGCATTGCTACTGTGAACTATATGATTTTTGCAAAAGGATGGGTAGCTTGTGTTCAGGAAACCATTATTAGGTGGTCCTTTTTGATGGGGTGAAGTGGTTTAGCTATAAGGATGAGCTTGACAAGGGAGGAGAAAAAGTGGCGAGGAACCAGGATGGGAAGGGAATGCAAGGTGGGCGAATGTGGACAAAAACAGGATTTCTTCGTGGGGGTGTTCCCAGCTTCAATAATGCATTGGTATTCCATTTTAGAGTTGACTTTCGTCCGAGAATTGAAATTAATTGATATTCACTGTGGATAGGCACAATACCGGTGCAGAAACGATATACACACAAAAAAAAAAGATTGAGGTACATCTAAGCACGTCTTATGAGTTGTGAATGCGAAAGCATGCAAGCCACTCGACCGCTCCCTTTTTCGTCTGCTGCATACTTTTCGTCGTCGGTCAGCGCGTGTGCTCCCCTGGGCACGGTGACCGTGTACACTTCGTGCTTAGGGGAGCAACGGCGCGCTGATGGACACGCAGCGCCATGGGGTGAGTGGTCGTGGAAACTGACGAGCACAGCGGCCAGTGGGAGTCCCGCCGACGCACGCCAACCAATGGAACCGAAGGAAACTATCTGCCGTTTTTGTGCCTTAAACTGATGACGTCAGCTTGTGCATGAGACAGTTAATGCTTTCACATTAAAAAGAAAGACGGTAGACAGCTGTGCATGAAAGTAGAATACCTATATACTACTATACAATAAATTAAGATTATACAGGTCTTCATTTGGTTGTCCATTCAACATATGCTCAGAGATCCCCGCCTTACCTTTGTGTTTGTGCCACTAATTACAAGGGATACCACAATGCTGAATTGTCTGCCAAATACTTAAAGCTTCCCTTTCCCTTTTTTCTTTTTTTTTTTTTGAGTCATCTGCTCGGACTATGTTGGTGTACATTTCTCTGGTGTTCCTTTTTTTTTGGTAAATAGAGTAAGCTAGCGACATTCCGTTTACTGGACCAGATAATATCTTGTCTTCCTAGATCCCGTGAAAGCTACAAATGAGAGTGCCCTATTCTATCCAAACTACTCCTTGCAGACCGTCGCCGAAAATCGGGGTAAAAAAACAAGCACGCGAGACTACAGTGTAGACCGCATATAACGTATGTCTCGGGAGTCGCGAAAATCCGCGCTATAAGCGGTACCGCACTATAACCAAAACATCAATTTTTCAGGCCAAAATACATGCCATGAGACAACTTACCTTTGTAAAAGAAATTATTTTATGTTAGATGAAAAATAAAGCTTAGTTTGAGGAAAGTCTTTATTTCACCAGACTAGTACACTTCTCTCTCAAGTGTGTCACACATTTTAAAAGAAATGAGCGGCTTTTGCCTGGCGCAGCCTTTTAACGGCGTCGCGGGTTGCGGACGGACGTAGCGAGCGTTCGGGATTGCTAACCCTAATCACTTTTCTCCGGAGATGAAAACTCATGAAAATTCGCATCCTTTATACGGTACGCGCCAGCAATACCTTCAACTTGAGCACACGCACGAAATGCGCCAAATAAGAAATCCGGGCGATGTTCAAGGACACAAATGCTTAGAAATCACCACTGCAGTCGAAGTAAACAAACACGACGACACGGGCGTTTCTGCCGTCTTGAGAGCGCCGCCACGACATCGCCGCACGAGTAGGTGAATCTTCCCTTCTAGTACGTGCTGGGTTACCATAGCGACGCACAACGAAAATTTACAGTCAAGGATAGCGCTTTTACGCAGAACGATGAGATGCACGCCGTCTACGACGACGATCACAACTGACGCCATGTTTGCGGAATAGAAGCAGCCGGCCCGCGACCGGTATGCAATGCGCGCGAACACTTCTCCTCGACTTGCGATCGGTCTGTCGTTGCGGTTGTTTGTTTCTTTGTTTCCGATGCAGCGGAGGGACGCACGCACGTGAACAACTCGTGCGTGCGTCCCTCCGTCGCTATGGTAACTGAAGCCTCTCTCTTCGCTTCTCCCCGCGTTTTCGAGCAACCTCCTTGCCCCGCGAGTGCAGCTTGCAGCTCGCGCCGTCAGCGCCGTTATCTAGTGTCGCACAGGGAAGCGAGCTCGCTGCTCCGGTCGTCGGCGCGGTCGGCGGGCTGTGCCAAAAACCGCACTATAACCGGTATTTCCCTTCGCACGCCTGCATTTTAAGCGGTATGTAATTACATGGAGTTCTATGGGAGGTGAACCGGTGGTTTAAAAAAACCGCGTTATACCCGGTCCTGCACTATAAGCGGTTACATTGTAAGTGGTCTATACTGTACTAATGGATCTGGCTGAAAGCTTAGCTTAATTATCTGGAGATTGAGACAAAAGAAAGTTAGGCTGTCTTAAAGGGAAACGCTACCCAGAAAAAAAAAAATAATAATAATTCTGCTATAAAATATGATTTTGAAGAAGGCCATACTTACATCCATCAACATTGAGAGAGTAATCACAAAAAGTTTCAGTTGTTTACACAGCATAGTCATTTTCTTATAAATTATTCTTATTATTCCTTAGCATCGGTCCACCAATGCTAAAGAAAAGGTAGAGATTCGAGCACTGTGAACATGTTTTTCTGTGTTCCATTTTTTTTTTTTTTTTTTTTCATAAATTTCACTTGAGGAAAACTATTGTTTGGTAACGGGACAAAAGAAAAGGCTTGCTCATTGTTTTTCTTAAAGAACACATGCAAAAAAAAAAAAAAAAACATTTTTTTTTAAACAGCTTAGATGGAAAAAGGATATCAAAAACAATTTTACAACGAAGAAAAAAATATGTTAGAGCTATATTTACGGCGCTATACGAATTTGTAGTTGGCGCCCTCTGTAGCCGCCGCTGGTCATGTGGTAGGCCTGTGCGCTGCCGCGCTGCGTCGCCGGCGCCGCAAAGTCACGCCGCCGCTGCACACTGAGCATTGTACGACTCCGCTTTAACACGTTTCTCCACGCTGCCATCGGGGATTCGCCACCGTCCTATCACGTCTGCTTACACTTTTTCAGGAGTTTCCTTTGGGCTCTAAAAGTTACTTATTAATCTTAGTTTTTTGTTATACTTCAGACAAAAATGAAAAAGTTACTTTTAGAGGCCATAGGAAGCTTCCGAAAGAGCGCAAGCACCACGTGACAAATATGGGCCCATCACGTGATAAATAAGGGCCACTTCTCTGCGGCGCCCGTGGGCGCCAACTACAAATTTGTATAGCGCCGTAAATATAGCTCTTAAAAATTGTTTTCTTCGTTGTAAAATCGTTTTATGATATCTTTTTTCCATCTAAACTGTTTTAAAAAAATGTATTTTTCCTTTGCATGTGTCCTTTAAGTGGAATTTAATGGGCAATGGCAGCTGTGGCATTGTTTTCTTACTTTGTGGATGTCTTTTATAAAATATGTTAAGATTCTGTCGACAAGATAAAAGGTAAGAAATTTATTTGATTTTTCAGCACCAATGTTAGCATAAAATAAATTACTTTTTGGGAACTGTTTTCACAGCTGCACTCTCAAGACATTCTGCTGCGTATCTAGTAGAGAAAAATGTTGGTTGTTCCATTAGTTTTCGAACTCTAGTTTTTCTAAACAACACCAGTGTGTTCCTGATAAAAACCATTGTAATTTCTTTCACAATTCATGTCTACAGATGAAACTTTGCACTGCATTCTGCCTCGCAACTGCCAGTATATACTGTAAATTTTTTCATTTATATTAAGCCGAAGGTTCAAAAGTTGACCCTTTTGGGTAGCGTCCTCCCTTAAAGGGCACTAAACTGGTTTTCGAGATCATTTATTTGTTATCGTAACTCAATCTGCGGGCCCTATGCATTTTAAAAAGCTCAAGATTAGATTGGTTCGCGTCCGATTTCCCCTTTTAAAACTATCAATGATCGTGTCGTACCGGTTTTTCCGCAATTCGGTGCAGAAATCAAAGGGCACCGTCAAGCATAAGACAGCCAGTCGCGAGCGATCGCTTCCTGTGCGAGGTACTAAATTTCGAATGTGTTTGATTCGTGCGCGAAAAACGACCACTTGCGATTGGCCGTCGCACGTCCGACTCTGGTTTCCGCCCCGAATCGCAGAGAAACGGGCGTGACATAACCAATGATCCAGTTTATAATGAGGAAATTAGACGCATATCAATCTAATCTCAGCCTCTTTAGAATGCTTTGGAGGCTGTAGATTGAGATAAATAGATGATCTTAGAAAGTACTTTGGTGCCTCCTTTAATGTGGTGTCTTCTCATGCAATAGAAGGTCTGGCCCATGGCCTTACTATTTGTTTAACGCCGTCGCCCTTTTCGTGGCCCTTGCTCCCTGACAGAACCACCGGGTTCTCATCTTCAGCCAGTTCACCATGGTGTTAGACATCCTAGAAGCCTACCTCAACATTCGGGGTCACAAGTGGCTACGGCTTGACGGGGCCACCTCGGTGACCGACAGGTGAGGAATTTCGAATTTATTGGTGGTATGGTTCGTTGAGACTGAAATTAATCTTTTACAAAGAGCATTGCAAACAATGAAGCCACGCTTTCGGGACAATGTTTGTGACCGCAGAGCGAATGTCGGGACATGGGCGCGATGTGACCATCTCTGAACTAATCACCTAAAATCTATGATTAACTTCCAATCAAACATTCATAGCCCAGTGTCGAGGTACGTCCAAGCTGCTTGTAGATTTCCGAACACTAAATTCTGTTTCATGCTGTTCACCGCACAACCTGGGAGGGTCTGATGTTCAGAAACTAAAATGCACACAAGTGATAGGTTATAAAGTCTTGTCTCGAAGCGACGTTAGTGGTCACTGCGGGAGTGGACAGATAGTTATCGAAAGCCAATCTGGCTGTGGTGTGATACCCAAGTGTCCTGTAGTCAAGGCAAAGGCACGTCGCACACTGGCGACGTGCTTTTGCCTTGTATACACAACTTTCAATAATTTTTTTTTTTTTTTTTAAGTGGAACTGTTAAGGGTTAGTTTCCCCAGTTTCGTGTCCGGGGACAAATAAATCTCGACACAACACTCTGGACAGTTACCGCCATCTATGAGCAGCAGCGGCAACCAGACAACTGGCTTGTCGGTTGTCTGGTTGCCACTGTTGCTCATAGATGGTGGCATATAGTACAGCTCCGCTGCTCTTCCTTTTTTTACCAAAGTGGAAAGGCTGGAGCGAGGCATGTGACATCACTCGACGGGAGCGTTTGCGTCACTGTGCCAAATGTGAGAGCCGGAGGAGCCGGCTGTCATCTGCTGCAAAACCTACCAACTTCAGATAAATGTCCACCGCCGCAACGTTGCCGTCCGCTAGATTAGCGAGTGCTTCGGGAACAGTTCATGAGAAACCATACACTCAATTTACCCGCGAATCTGTAACGGGTGCTAATGCCTGGTCAATGTTTTGAGCAGCAGCGGTCGATTACAGGGCTGGGATCAATCGAAAGCCATGTTTTTTGCGGAAAAGAGTTGATCCGAATGGAAATATCGTTGAAAAGGAACATGTCTAGATCTTTCTTTCGTGTTGTGTAGTGTTGCGTTCAGAAGAGTCTGTGCTAAACGTGATTTAGGTAGAAGATATGTTATTGCACTGGTCGCACTTACGCATCACGTGACTGTATATTACAGCGCTCACTCGTACCATGCAGGTGATCGGGTAGCGCTGTTGGTTGAACGGTTGATCGGCGGATTAGACATTTGCCGTGCCAAAAGTTCAAATCGCATTAATGTTTTTTGTTTTTTTTTTGACTTTTAGATTTAATAACTTTCAATATTTTCACCATCATCCGGTGCTATGCTATGTTTTGGGTGGCAAGGCCAAATAGTATACTGATAAAGATCGCTACAGAAGAGTGGTAAATATCAACAACTCGCAGGAGAGTGATTTTCCAGGTAGGGGTTTGGAATGGAAAGAGAATGTAAATGTGAGCATTTACATACTCCTACTCCCTGTTGTAAGTTGTTTTCAGTTTTTTGTGGTTAGTTGACTGACTTTAAGAACAAATTTGAACTTAAGAGTTACCTTGAAAGTAGAGTTACCTTTTTGTATTTAGTACTGTGCTCGGATACCTTTCGGGTATGTCAGCTTTTTTCCTATAAATGAGGCAGATCCACGTGAAGAGAAGCATAAAAAAGATGTGTGCTTATCAGATTACCTTTCCACCCCTTACCGCAGCTGCCTGTACAGTGGTTTTTCTTGTATCAAATGACCTATATCAGTTTGATTGCCTGTGGAAAAACACTCAAACATAAGCCCGAGTTTCAGTGAAAATCGGCATAATCTCGGTTCTGTATCTGGCTCAATTTGAAAAAATAAGAACCCAGATCTACCGAGTTGTCATTTTACTGGGCACTTCGTAACTTATTAGAATGCAGTTTAGGCATGCCATAATCAACAAGCCAGAGACACGCGTCGCATTGCACTCGTAGTCGCTCCGTTTTCAACATGTTGGTGGCACTGAAAGAGGAATTTAAAAAATAGTGATGCCAGACTGTCTCCTGTAGTGCCGATTGGCACAGCTCTTTGCAAATGTCTCCATTACTAAAGTAGTGATTAACAGCCCAGGTGGTCACTTGAGTTATCTGTGGTGCAGTAGAGTCTTCACGCAACGGCACCACAACGCTCTCTCCGACATTTCTGCCCAAGCCGTCAAGTTCCCACATCCCCAAAGTACCACGTGCCCGTGTGTCCGTTTAATATCAGGCGTTCCTACTATTTCTGGCAAATTGGATATTTTAAGCTAGAATTTTGGGACATCATTTTGAACAAGGTAAAAGGTATACAGTCGCCGATCGATTTTTCGGACACGTCCGAATATTCGGACGTTTTCGCCGAACCATCACTCGCCCCATAAAGTTAACGTATAACAGTGACCAAAATTTCAGACTCCATAAAGCTTATTGCTCTATATTTCGGACATAATTTGTGTGATTTATTCAGTTAACAGCCGCCGCGAGCTTAGTCACCGCCATTTTGGTTGTCTTGATTTTGCCCTGTAGCCTGGATCCTACGCAATAAACAAGCTGGGTTGAGACTATAGTCGGGTTTTCCGGTTCCTCTATAGGCAACATGGCCGCCGCCTGCCCATTCTTATGGCTTTTCCAGTTCTTCTTGTGGTTCATGTTTTTCAAGTGTGACCGTGAGAAGATCGGCCGTCTGCCGTTCTTGTGGTCTTTAAGCGCAAAGGTTTTTTGCCGGTAGGCTAAGTATTGAAGTGAGCTTAGCGGACTAAACATTGTCTCCAAATGGCGCAAATTCAACTTCTCTGTTTGTACCAACGAAGACGCTGACGAAGCGCAGCACCATGATCAAACAGATCAACAAACAAGTAAAAAGTGAACAATATAAAACGGAAGTTGCACGAAAACTTAGAATTGACATCATGCAAGTGGAAAGTGGCCAATACGCTGCAAAATATCTTCGGAAATTCAATATTTTGGCTGAAATCGATTTTGTCAGACCGCTTGATTATTTGGACAGTTTCGGGGTACGCTCCAAGTCCGAAAAATCAATCGGCAACTGTTGATAAGATCTTGTGCCGGGGAGTATTACAGACGCGTTGCTGTACGTGCGATTCTGATAACATCGGCTTGCCCTTCTAAACCCATATTGCATCAAGTTTTCCGGGAACGCCCGTTTTCGAAATTTGCACATGTCAACAAAGTGTGGCGCTCGAATTTTTGTGGCACTGCAGCAATACTGAGCTGTGTAAATTTTTACTAGGCTCCTAAAACATACCTGACACACAGTATGTTCTCGTTCCGTCGGAAATACCGTATTTACTCGCACAATGAACGCACTCGCGTAATGAGTGCACCCCCCAAGTCGGCTC
The DNA here is from genome assembly GCF_016920785.2 of Ixodes scapularis. Taxonomy (NCBI): domain Eukaryota; kingdom Metazoa; phylum Arthropoda; class Arachnida; order Ixodida; family Ixodidae; genus Ixodes; species Ixodes scapularis. Next base: position 41,441,563 of record NW_024609857.1, on the reverse strand, counting down.
TCAAAATTTCGACTTTCTTTTCACCCACGTATTAAACGCACCCCCAACTCGGACGTCAAAATTTTGACCCCCTCCCCCCTCCCCGCGCGCGAAATGAACGCACTTTCTATCCTGGTGCAGCGAGGTCGTGAATGCATGGGCAGCGTGGGCGAACAAAACGCCTTGCAAAAAGCGTTAAAAAAATTCGAGAAGATCCAACGGAAGCAAGAAAAAAAAAACATGGAGAAGAGCCTTTTTTTTTTTTTTTTTTTGCACAGAGCAATTTGGTTTTTTGTGTCGGGCGCAAGGAGATAAAAGAGAAGCGGAGAAGCAAACGAAACGCGTGCGTCGCGCGCAAGGAGATAAAGAGAAGCGGAGAAGCAAACGAAACAGCTTGCGAAAGGCTGCAAGAAGAAAAAAAAAAAAAAAAAAGCAGAAACTAAAAGAAAAAAAAAAAAAGCTTTTTTTCTTTTTTTTACAGCGCAGTTTGGTTGGGGGGGGGGGGGGGGTCGCGCGCCGCGTGCAAGGAGATAAGAAAGATAAGCGGAGAAGCCCTGGCCTAAGCAAACGAAACAGCTTGCGGAGGGGGGGGGGAAAAAGATAAAAAAAGAAAACAAAGAGGAGCTTTTTTTTCTTTTTTTTTGCACAGCCCAGTTTCGTTACCGGGTCGCGCTCCGCCCGCAAAGAAATAAGAAGTTACGTCGATTTTTCAGGATGAAAGGTCCCTTCATTATGCGAGTAAATACTGACGCAAAAATTTTACTTCGAGTAATGAACGCCCCCCCCCCCCCCCCCCCCCCAAACTTTGCATCGATTTTTCGGGAAAAAAAGCGCGTTCATTCTGCGAGTAAATACGGTACTCGTGCACAAGGTCCCTCAGCACTTGGAGGGTGAAGGAGTCAAGCAGGTACTGTGCTGGCCGCGACTTCCTCATCCGAACTAGCTTCGGCGATGCTACTGACAGCACACCTTCTGGTGACACAACCTACTCTTTCTTCCACTGATGCTAAGTCGTCCTTGAAAGGTTGGTCAGCGTCCAGATCCTCTCGAGCACTTCGTTGCACGACGCTTTTGGCAATTCTCGACGCAGCACAGAGTATACATTCAAAACAATCTGTCGGGCTTGCCTACCTAGGACGGCGTTCCCCAATGGTGTCCAGAAACGATCCAGTGAAGCAAGGAAAGTTTTTGATTCCGACGCGCTTGGAGCAGCCATTTCTCGTGTGTGAACCAACGAAGCAGCGAACAACAACAAAAAAGCGACAGTGACAGTGCTAACGGTGCTATGAGGAGATGAAAATCAGGAGGGGATACGGATGTAGCATCACTTTTTTGGTTTAAGGATAATCTAAACTTGTAAATTTGTAAATAGTCGTTTCTTGTTAATATAACCTCAATAGTGATGGAATCCACAAGTTCAGTTGCCGTTAAAAGAAAAACGAGCATAGAACAACTTTTTGTTGTGGATGGCGCTGTTGCTGTGGTGGTAATGAGGCCCCGCAGCCTCCCCGTCCTCCCTGTGATGCACTTCCGTAAAAGATTGTCACGTGCCTTGCTCCGGCGCTCTTATTGGGTTACGGTGGCCACAGCCTCCACAGTTCGCCAAGTTATTGTGAAACAAAGTATACCAATGCCGAATGCCAACTTAGATCGATATTTTTCGAAATTACAGTGATGTGATTGGCCTAAGTTCTTTTGGAGCAGCCAAAACAGTGTTTTGGAGCAGCAAAAGTGGCCTTTGGAGCAGCCAGAACAGTGTTTTGGAGCAGCAAAAGTGGCCTTTGGAGCAGCCGAAACAGTGTTTCGGAGCAGCAAAAAGTGGTTTTTGGTGCAGATTTTTTTTATAAGAATAAAAAAAAAATATTTGTTTTAAGTTCTGGACAAAGGAAGGCACTTTGCTCGCCACAATAATCAAATTATGGTCAAGTTAGACGACCTGGGAGTCTTTCAAGTTAACTGAAATGGCAATGACACAACATTTTTTTGCAATGCTTCAGTTAAATGACATATATATGTACCCGCTATAGATAAATAAGAACCAAATTGCACACACTAAATTTATTTGAAAATGACCAGCTTAGCAGTAAATATGAAAGCATAAAGTTCACTGGTTATATAATATAATAAATTGAAGCAGTATCCAACTGATGAAACACGTAACTACTGCAATGCAATACGAAACTGTACACATGAAAAAGGTGCAGTGCGACTGGTGGGTGCTTTTCCTTTTGCTTTTTGAAACTTTCTGCAAGGCTGCTGCACGCCTCGCTTAGCTTTCGGCAAGTAATAAATGTCCACTTTCAATGTCTCCAAAGAGACATTGAGACATTCCACAAGTGTACAGTGCTGTAGGCGTTGCAGAGCAATTCCAAAACGTCTCCCACCGTTTTACTGGTTCCCGACATGGCAGGTTTTCGTCAGAAGCAAGCAAATGTAAAGCAATGGATTGCAAGCGTTCCGGCTGGTACCTCTGTCGTACAATCATGTTCGCATGCACGTGAGGGCAACTTCGGCAGCTTGCAGTTGCACGCGCTTCGTTATGCGAGCGGAGACGGCTGTTCGATCGAAACCGAAACTCTGCCACTCTGCTCCGTCGCCATCTGGTCCCCAAAATTGTATGCAAAATGTAACAATCCAGAATAAAAAAAAAAAAAAAAGAAAAACAGTCCAGCGGCGCGTGCTTGTCAGGCCAGTATGTGAGGCATAAGCTAAGTTAAAAGGTTAAAGAGCACAAACAAAACAAGAACAATAAAGCTAATAAAAAAAAAAAAAAAAAACCTGAGCGCATCAATGCAAGACATCGCGAGTCAGGGTCAAAAAAGTTCTTGGAGCGCTTTGTGCAACAACTGAACTCAAGCTAAACAAGCGCGCTGTGCGGGTTCAGCGTGCAGGCATTGCCTTCTGTTGCTTTAGCTAACTTGTCTTAAACTTTCTTTTGCAACAGACTTTTCACATACCAGTGTCCCTCTCAAAAGAAATCCGACCGAGAGAAACCTAGGTAAACAGTACTTTGACACAACAGTCTTTGAGCTAGAGGGATTTTTGTAATACCGTTTAATTTAAACAAGGACAAGATTGCTGATTACCCTGCAGCGGTCCTTATGTTTCATTTTAGAAAGTGCCATATCTGCAGCAATGTGTGGACGGGAACACCCGACGTCATTACCACGGCGACTGGTAGGCAGGGACCAAAGATAGTTTTGCCACGGCCGTTTCTTTCAGAAGCGAGTGCTTCAGATCACAAGTAACTCCCAATGCGCAAAAACGTGGTTTCGTTTTACAACATGACGGCAATATTTTCAAGAGGATGCGAGACGAGACCCACGAGAGCGCGAAATGAGGAACGGCGGGAAAAACCATGCTAGACCGGATGGACGATTGATACAGCCTATTTCTGTCGGGCGGTCGCTTGCGTCACCTAGCTCACGCATGCTCAATTACGGTACTCAGTTTAGTTTCGGTTTTGAAAGGCGACCGAAATTGGTCCTTTGGCGCAGGCTTGGCGCAGATTACCCATATTTCGGTGAAATGTAGCATGGCGCAGTTTGGCGCAATTGGCACAGCAATCACATCACTGAAATTAACTAGTGGATCTTGGGTAATCAGTATTATTTCATCACACTTGACCCGGTGCCCACAACTGTGTGTGCATAATGTTGTCCCAAATATATTGTATCTCTTAAATTTGGGTGCCCTTTACTTAAATTATGTTTGGTCTAAACAAGAACACTGTTACGTTTATTTATTTATTTATGCTCGATCCTGCTGTGCGTGCCCCTTGGGGCATAATGGCAGGGAGAAAGGTACATAAAGAGTTTAAGAACAAACATGGTGAATCGTGGCACAGGAAATAGTGAGGATGGCAGCAGGTTCCACTCTACTGTGGCACAAACAAAATTTGATGCGTGACAGTGGAACAGAGTTTGTTTTAGACGAGTGGTTTAGTCTGGGAGAAATATTGCCGCATCATCAGGTAGTTTTCCTTGTGATTATCATTTGGTCGTGTAAAACGGTATCGAAAAATAGTAGCGCGAGGTTTTTTCGTTGGATAGCGAGTATCGATGGCAAATTTAGTTTGTCTTTCATTTTTAGAACACTTCTAAGCTTCTTTTATTCCTGAACCGGGCTTCCTTCGATCCCTGGAATTTATCCCTTTCTTCGTGTCTCGTCTTTTTTGTGCCAGCTGCTACCCCATTTTCTTGCAACCTGCAAAGTGGGACCGTGCGGCAAGACCGCACGCAAACACCGCACGCGAAGGGAGGGAGGCTGACCGAGTTGCTTGGCCGTGTTTCCCAGGCAGGACCTGATCGACAAGTACAACGGGGACAGCAGCATCCTGGCCTTCCTGCTGTCTACGCGGGCAGGTGGACAGGGCATCAACCTGGCATCAGCCAACGTGGTGGTGCTACACGACGTCGACTTCAACCCTTACAACGACAAGCAGGCCGAGGACCGCTGCCACAGGCTGGGACAAAGCAGGTGGGGTCCGGCGACCGAACCAAGAACCCCAACGATCTTCCCGGAATCCACCCTTTTTGGAAACTGCCGGTTGGAGCTGTTAGGGCAGAGAACGCATGTGAACGCCACGGGCACTGGACTATGAGCCACTCGCTTGAAAGCCTGTCACGGTCGCTCGTAAACCTACAGAACGTGAACGCGTGTTTTCATACCAGAACCTCTGGAACCTCGATTTCAACGAGTTTGGATTTACAATTTGCAAGCTGGTGCCTGCCACCTAGCATACAGTGCCAAAACCTAAGGCATTTTGTGTGTGAGGCTGTAAAACGATTAGAAGACGAGGCTTAACGGCACATTGGAGGCTTGTCGGAAGCTTATAAAATCGATGTACTCGCGACAAATACGCGCCGCAGATTCGGCAGTGCCCGTTCAACTGCAACACTGAGCCGTTCAACTTCCTCCCCTCACGGCCGCTATTCAAGCTTCTCTCTTCGCGAGATGCGGCTTGGCCGATAGAAACCTAAATTAACTTATTTCCTTTCTCACAAAATAATCTCTGCAGCCATTAGCGATGCAGTGTGCTCGTATTACAAAAACCAAAGCGATGCATGGTGCAGTTCTTGCCTCCACAGCAGCTTAGTACAGTGTAAGCCTAGGAATTGGGCATACAGATTTCCTTTCAACAGGACGGGACGCTGGCATCTCTTCACGCAGCGCAGCAAATTTTAACGCAAAATCTGTTTTATGAGTTGTTTGCTACGAGGGAAATCGTTTTGTACAGTCGAATCTCATTAATTCAAGCTTGAGGAAACCGAAAATATGTTTGAATAAAGCAGAGTTTGAATTACCGGGAGTATCCTCCCATTAGAGACGCATAGGATGGGACCTGCATGTTAGTTTGAATTATCCGCAAGTTTGAATTAGAGAGTTTGAATTCATGAGTCGACTGTACGAGCGTCATAGCGATCGTCGTGAACAAGTGACGTGCTGGGACGTTAAGGTTACACCTGAAGTTGAAGCCCTGACAAAGCTTGAACCTGGGTCAATGCGGTGGCAGCCAGAAATTATAGCCACCGAGTTACAGTTACTAGCACAGCTGGTCTGAAAGGGTAAATGATATTATTCAAACGCAAACATGCCGGTGAGAGCGGCAGGCTATGAATATAAAGATAATAACAATATAAATAAATATAAATAAGAGCAGAGAGTAAATAATAAAATAAACAAAATGAAAAAAAATGTGTGGGACGCTTTTTGTACTCCCTGGTCTTTGTCAGCACGATCAAGCCTGTTTTTGCGAAAGTTCATTTGGTAGTTGTTTAATAGTCACTCTGAAACTGTTGGCGCACACTTTAAGGAGCAGGCTTTTGTGGGAGTAAGGCAAACATCCACTTTGTCTACCAATTGATTCCAGCAGCTGTGGTTTTAGCGTTTCCACCATTTTTTTGTAACTTGCAGGCGTTAAAACATTTTTTGATGAAATCGCAAAGCGACTGCCAATCGCCGAAACATTTGATTAAATGCATTTGCCAAAGTACTAATACGGACCCATGTCATAAAAGTGCATACATAGCATAGCGAAATTAAAAAAGTGCGCGAAGACTGACTAAGGGCACGTAGATGCACAGAGACAGAGCGCTGATTTACTGTTATTTTAATGTGAAAGCATTAACTGGGGGGGGGGGGAGGGGGGGGAAGCCCATGGAGCAAAGCCGGCGTTGTCTGTAACAGTGAAAAACGGCACCTAAATTCCGTTTGTGGCAGCAAAAAATGGCAGCTAAATTCCCACTGGCTGTGCGGAACGGCAGCCGAAGTCCGATTGGCCAAGAGCACAGCAACACAGATGCATCGTCACGGAAGCCGTGAAGCCAGCGGGAGTGCCGCGCCTGCGCAGTGGGGGAGTGTGATGTCACCGCCGGAGCGCAGTGGTCACGAGCAAGCCAAAGCGGTCTGTGCGGCGCGCTGCCGCACTCCCTGCCGCTGCTGCTGCTTCTGGCAGCATTAAATTTTATTAGGACACACAAGATTGTTCTGGTACTCGAGACGTTCCCAAACATAGAAAGTCATCTATTTGTTAACATGCGTCGAATTCCCGGGGAAACACCAGTTCCTTCTCGTATAAATCCATAGACGGCACACTGATACAACTTCCCTCCTAACATTGAAATAAAATGTACCTCTTTAAATTTCTTTCATCATCTTGTTCTATGCCTACCACCCAGCATCGCCGTTCCCTCTGAAATGGGACTGCAGCAACACCTTGTATCGGTGCGCCGTCTATGGCTTTATACGACCAGAAACAGGTGTTTCTCCGAGAATTTGGCGCATGTTAAAAATAGATGACGTATGTTTGTTAATGTCTCCAGTATTGCACGAATCTTTTGTGTCCTTTCAATAAAACAACAGTTGCAAGTCAGCGAGCGCTCTGTCCGTGTGCATCCACTCGTCTTCCATCCTTCTTTGCACTGTTCTTAATTTCACAATGCAAAGCCAACTCGCCCAAGTTTCAACGGAACATAGCGCAACAGTGTTAGTCCCATTAAGTGAGCGCAGGTGTTTCGTTTTTTGCTTAGTGTCAAAAGGCTGTTATCAAAACTGCTTGTAGTGTGGTGGAAATCTCTTGTTTGGGGGCACTAACCTAAGCAGTAACATTCAGTGCCCAGCTATATTCTTTTGAAGCGAAATGAAGAAAACTGGTGGCGGCGTGTGTGCGCCAACGGTGTCGCGGGACATACAACTGAACTTGGAGGAGGAGCAGGTGTTACGAGGCAACCTATTTTCCTTGTAAGCTAGGCCACAGTGTCACTCATTCTCTTTTTGCCGCAGGGACGTGTTTGTCATTAAGTTTGTCAGCAAGGACACAATCGAGGAAGGAATCTTAGCCATTGCCAAGGAGAAATTGAAGCTAGAAAAAGACATCACCGAAGAAACTGGTAAGGGTTTGTTTCACATTCAGATCTCTTGTGCAAGTCAGCTTCCGCCTCCAAATAAAGTGATATCAGGCATTGCTTTGCAACAGAATAAACTAATGTATTTATCGAATGCAAATTTGGCAAATTCATCTGTCTTACAGCAGAGCTGTTAAGGGCTAGTTTCCCCAGTTTCGTGTCCGTCACCAAATAAATGTTGACCCAAAACTCAGGACAGCTACTGGCTTTTATGAGTGATGGCAGCAACCAGACAATCAGCTTGCAGTTTTTTGGTTGCTGCCGTTGCTCATAGATGGCGGCAACTTTTCCAGCCCTTCCACTCTGGTTTTCACCAGAGTGGAAAGGCTGAATTTCTCTAGGCGTCGTCCAAGAAATCATCCTCGAGGTCGTCCTTGAGGTCGTCCGAGAAGTTGTCCTCGAGGCCGTTCTAGACGTCGTCCTTGAGGTCGTCCTAGACGTCGTCCTCTAGGCGGCGTCCCACCATAGTACAGCTTCGCTGGTCTTCCTTCTTCACCCGAGTGGAAAGGCTGAAAGTTTTTTTTTTGTTAACCTTACTGAACACGACATTAGCCAAATGACGGCCGTCCCTGCATTGGGCAGGTTAAAGCCACTCAAGAGCTTTGCTCAGTGTGTCTTGGAAGAAGGACCTCCTGAAGGCTTTGAAGTGGCGGCTGACGGCTCGCCGAGAGACCAGGTCTCTTTTAACAAAGCAATGTCTGTTCCCCAAAAGATTCCAAAAGGTTTTCTTTTTTTTTTTTTTTTCTTTCTTTTTTTTTAAGTTTTTTCTGCTAGTTTTACCTTGGTTAGTGTTGCGTTTATGTTCAGAGCTTCGGAACATTTTTGCCCCATTGTCCGACATCACAACGACTGTCATTCACCCTTTCATGTCGCGTGACATTTACGTGTGCGCCAGTGGCTCATTAGTGCCATCATTTTGTTGCTTAGAGCCGCATGGACGGCATAGATGACAATTATGGTGCAGTGTACTAGAATAGGGGGTAGTGTCGGGACCTGTGCGGCTCACCAGTGGGAGCTCATGAGGTTGTACATGCAGACAGTGCCCTGCAGTCATTATGGCCGTAGAAAGTTACTGCAGTCCTCCAAGTTATTGTATTCATTTTGCGCGTTAGTTGCTAGTTGACACCCGTCGCGATCAACGTCACATGCCTCGGGCAAACCACTTTAGTCCCAACAGTAAACCGTATTCTAGTATACTGTAGTTATCGTTTGGAAGAACTGACTTGAGTATTGACAGTGTTAGGAGATTTTCCTCCACCATAAACTACTGAAGCATGCAGGATGGAAAGCGCTTCCTGCAGGTACTCGCAACACTGACTCCTATGCAACAAAATGGCTGAAGTGATGTTAGTATAGAGTGTGTCTGGCGCCTCTATGGTAGGCTACATAGGGTGTGTGCCGCTTGCAAGTCAGATACTTGTTACGAGTAGGTGTGTACATATTTGTGGTCCTTCACGACCTTAACCTCTTTTTTTTTCTTTTTTTGTGTTAGTCAACGAAGACATGGACTCCATCAGTGTGGCCCAACTCCTCAAGTCTGCCTTGGGAAACTAGGTCTAAAGTTGTTTTTAAATTGCTTTGTACAATTGTCCCACTGAACGCAAAAGGCTGCCTCTCCAGCAGGTTGTACAATGTTGCTATAGGTTACTCGTATTTTACGGTCATAAAAGTTTTCCAACAAAACCGAACTGGCGTCTTTGTAACATTCTTTTCAAGTTGATTTGTACAGTGCTGCAATGTTACCTACACGTTAGGGTTGCCTGAAGGACGTATTCGGCAAACGAGTGTCTCGGGTATTGTACGAAGGGCACTGGATGTTGTCAGAAAAAGAAACTCGACACAGAGTTTGATGAGAGCAAGTACCCTTTTTTTTTTAATTGGCATTTGTGCATTCGTTATGATACCATATTGCAGTTTTTTTTTTTTTTTTTTACCAGCCACGAACAGGCACACCAGTTACAAACATAGGTAACAATCTGTCGATACGACACTTTAGTTTTGTTTACATGCATGTCTGGTTCCGACACTTTTTTTTTTTTTAATACACAATTGGCAGCGTACAAAACACTTGTTTTCTTGCCTTTTACCTTACAAGTAATATGACAAGATATAGCCCGTACCGCCTTACCTGCGGAAATAAATAGACCTACCAAAGATATGCAGAACACTGTAACAAACCTCACAGCCCTGCACAAGTGTGCCATTGCCCCCCCCCCCCCCCCCCTTCCCCCCAAAAAAAAAGATAGAGAAAGATTGGAGGGCAGGGGGAGGGGCAATAAAACTCATGTTAACAACATGCACAACATGGACAAGACCAGCTTGTGTATAACTTTTCTTTTTACTTGTACATATAAAACTGCAAACTGCCAAACATGGCAAGAAATGGGAAGGACGCTTTTTTTTTTTCCAGCTAGGCAGTGCATGTGTTTTTTATTTTTTATTTTTAGACCTTGTGTTAGATATTGTTCCGTAATGCGGAACTACGGTATCCGACGTTGCAAAGTGGCCATGCTATTGAAAAAGCCATTCATCCCTGCAGTCTTTGACTTCGTGCATCAGTGGTGCCAAGTGTTCCCTTCCATTTACACTGTCCATTAAAGGGTGAACTCCAAAGAGCACAAACAAAATAGTTAAAGTGTGAACCCCAAGTTACAACTTCCCTCAAAAAATGGCACCACTGCATTTGGCACTGGCTAGGCCATTTTTTTTTTTGTCTACTTTTACATACTGGTGCTTCATGTAAAAAAAAATCGCCTAAACAAGCTGGCCAAACGTCTTTCGATGCCTAACCAGATCCCCCTTAAAAATTGGGAGCAGCATAACAGTATCCGACAGACGCCTTCTCAGATTTTCAGGAAGATGATTTGACAGTTTCTGGAGCGTTTCTTTTTGTTTTGTAAATATTTTAACCTAGACAGAAAAATGACATCACATGGTCCAGCCTTTTGATAGCTATTGTCTCGGTTATGCAAATCAATGTTGTACTGGCAGTTTTTTCCCCTTTTTTTTAACAATTCTACATTTCTTAAAATGTCACAACTTCCATACGTTTGCTGCATCAGCTCGGCTGTTTGAGTGATCGCACATTGTTCCGACCCTGCCATACAAGGTGAGCAGAATAAAGCCATCAAAATTTGTCAGCTTTATTTTTTATATTTTGTCGGGGGTAGCCCACTTTTGAGGTTCCTCAATGCTCTTTTGAGGAGAGTGCCGCTCTTTGTAGTAGTATCCGAAGCCGGCAGCATGCGATCATGGGGTAAATAGTGAAAAGTAGCGTTAAGCCAAATGCTAACGTTAGCAAAGGTCAAAACTATAAGAACATGAGCCGGGAGAGATGTCGGGGCCCGAAATTGTTCGATGTCATCGCCCTACAAACTTGTACACATTATTAAGGCACCCTATCCACCCCAATTTAATACAGTAAAATCTCGTTAATTTGAACCTGAGGAGGACCAAAACTTTGTTTGAATAATGCAAATTTTGAACTACCGGGAGTTGTCTCCCTAGAAACAAATAAGACAAGACTTGCATGTTAGTTTGAAGTGTCCGTGAGTTTGAATTAACGAGATTCGACTGTACAAGCTTCACTTCCTTGATCGCTTTTTAAGCCCAACTCTTTTCCCAAAGGCTATGTGCACTCGCTTAGCACAGGACGGAGCTCGGTAGAGCAGCGGCCAACGGGTATCCCAAAACAATCGCAGCATGGTTTGACACAAATGGACAGTGAAGATCACCTCCTGTTGTTTTACACATCAAGACCAGATCGAACTAGGGTCTATGGATGGTCCTCACTACTGCCGACTGCTTGCCGGGTAGATCGAGACCCCAGTCCGTTTTGGGATGCAGACAACCTATTGTAGTTTTGGCTGCATGTCACATGCTGGTCCAGCGGAACAGTGTTTTGGTAGTGTCCTCAAACCGAGTCCCTAGGTATTCAGGAGTTTCCTGGAGCAGCCTCGTGGGTTTTCCGAGCTCAAAATTTTCTTTAACAGCCTCTGCCCCAAGGCAAGAGGTGTTTCCAGTTTAAGCACTATGTTAGCTGATCCGAGCCAGCCATCGACGCATAGCTATGAGCCCCACACTTCCTAGTATATGCATTGTTTATGAGGTCTCGAGTTCTGCACTGCTTTACTACATCAATGCCAAGACTGAGGTTCTTCGGTTTCCATTGAAAGCAGATCCTTGAGATCGAAGAAGTTTGCGAACCTCTGTGCTAGTGGATTGATCTCACAGTCTCCGTCTAACATTCACAAAGAAAACCTTGGGCTTCCATCACGAATTCTTTTAGCTTGCCAGTCTTATTTCCATGGCACAATTCAGCGTTTTCACTTTTTCATACACTTCAAAATGCAACTTCTACGACAGTCTTGAACACGGTATGGATTTAGGTGCAAGTTTTCACGTGGTGCCCCTTGTTCAGCCCTCGAAAAGCTATTGTACTTGTTTTTGCGTCAAGAACCGCAATGCAAAAAGTTTGGCTCCTGTTGAGCACTGCTAATTTCCCTCTACGTGGCAAATTAAGGTACTTGTAGGTGCACTTAAGATCAGTCGTTTGTTTCCAAATGCAAAAAGCATCGTATTTGCCTACAACAACCAAATCTTTCGAGAACGACTTTGTGCAGTATCTAAACTAGGGCCAAAACCTGTTGTTTTTTTTTTGTTTTTTTTCCAGAACTGACGACGAGCACAGGTGGATAGACGAATGTTGTCTTCATTCTTTGAAGCGACGAGGGGGGCAGTGTTGGTGCATGCTACTTCGACACAAACACCCATCCTCCGCCGGCGGTTCGACGAAACGGCAGGTGAAATCCATCTGTCGAGCCATACCTGCTAATAAGTGCTACCACTCTACGATCTTATGTATACTCCATTTAAACCTTACGATGGACCGCAGTGCACGCTACAAGCCATCCCAGCCGATCCGGCACTGCAAACGTGTCGTGTGACAGTCGCGCATCATTGGATTGGCTTTGACAGTGCGCAAAGCCCTTCGCAGTTCGTCGTAAGGCGAAACGGAATAGAGTAACCGCCGGTTCCACGTCCCGCCACAGCAGACGGGCGTTCCGGCGGCGACCGGAACACCATGTTGGAGCACCTGGGGCGCCCTTTAGGAGGCACCGACGAATGACTAGGGCGTCCACTCTAGGAGCAGGTACTCCCGCAACGGCCCCGGCAGGGCCAGCTTCCCTACGGACATGGCCACCTGGTGGTTCAGGGCCTGGTGAATGGCCACGCGCGCAATCTGCTTGAGGGACCGCGGCCGGCTGTACATGGCCTTGAGGACGCGCCCGAGGTTGGCCGCCCGGGCCGGGGGAAGCAGGGCTGCCTGTCCCACAAAGTTCTTGAGGCAGCCGTAGAGCTTGCGGTGGTCCATGGTGTCGTAGTAGAGCCAGAGCAAGCTGGCAAAGCGTTCCTCAGGGTCGTTGAGGAGCTCCTCCTTGCCAATGATGAGCTGGATGTAGTAGTAGAGCACCTGCGAAGCAGACAGCGAAAAAGGCGCAGCCAGTCTAAGCTCTGCAACTACAAATATATTTTATTAATGCGAAAGCATTAACTGTCTCATGGAGCGAGCAAACGTCATCAGCTTTGAAACCATGCAAAACGGCACCTTAATTAATGAAACCACGTGCAAAGGTAGCCAACGGCACCTTTTGCACTTCGGTCCCATTGGCTGGCGCACGTCAACGAGGCTCCCATTGGCCGCAAGCCACATGACATTGGTTGCTGTCTGTTCCTTCCTCGCACCGCAAGCCACATAACAGTTTGAACGATCGCTCACCCGATGGCGCTGCGTGTCCGCGAGGCAGATGCTCCACCATTCTACACCCAAGGTCAGCACGTTGTACGCCGCATATTAAAAAAGGGATCGAAGAGCGGCGTGCGTGCTTTGGCATTCACAACTCGTAAGAATTGCTTAGGTGTACCTCAAGCCTTTTCATTGCGTACTGCGGACCACGTGAGTAAAAAAAAAAATGGGTAAAAAAGAAAAAAAATTATTGAATTATCCGAAAGTCAAATGATGCGTGCGAAATTCTGAATATCCACCACTTTAGATCAGGTGGGCCAACATTTTTATAATGACCCAACGCACAGTGGTGGCAGTGGCTATGTATGTCCTTCGCATGTTCAATGCAAGGCAGTGGTGGCGGTGTTGCAATGGTTGTTTTGTGTTGAGACCCGGCCAGGTCCCGTGTCTCAATATGTGTCCTTTTTCTCTCTTCACAATTTGGCACGCGCTTCAAAATCCAAAAAAGTTTTTTTTTCTCTCCAATGGGTGCGGCCAATCTCGCTTGTAACTTGCCCACTGCATAATTTAAAAAAAAAAAAAAACTGTTTTTGTGCATTACGCACAGCCAATCATGCTTGTAATTTGCCCACCCCCGGTCCTCTCGGGTCAAATTAACCAATATTTTATATTTCAAGATCGAAATAACGAGTTTTATTTATAGAAAAGTATGGGCTTTTGCCGGGACCTTTGAACAGGGTCGAATTAAACAATAATTCAAATTAACCGAGGTCAAATTAATGCAAGTCGACTGTACAAGGAATAAGTCAGTGCACAGGTTTCTCTGTTTCTTTTATATAATGGGAGCATGTACAGTGCTAGCAAGCTGTCCAGCTGAGAAGCATCGAATGGAAATATTGAGGGTGAAAAGTTGTCGCCTTCCTTTTATTGCCTTTCTTCTATTGGTCCCCTTCATTGACATTCCCAAGGTCTCGGACTATAAACCTGAGCTACTTTACAGAGCTTCCCCATTGGGTGATGAGCTATTATTCCTGGAATTAAATTTCCAGAAGCATTGGAAATCGGAAGAGTCAGAAGAGCCTAGAATCTACACCAGAAGCAGTCATCTCAAGTGTATCACATGCACCGAGCTCAAATTTCGAAGGTATAAATAGCCCCAGCAAGGCGAAACACTAAGCAAATAAACAAATATAGTTCCCAAAAGACATAACAGATAACAGCCCGTCCAGGGGGCAACCAGTTTCGCATCTAGGCAGAAACTTTCAAATGTCTAATCCCCGCCGTACATGTACAGCAGCAACCGTCAAGGGGTTAAAGGGGCACCAAGATGGATTTTGAGATCTTCTTTTTAGAATGCAAACTCAATCTATGCACCCTAAGCACACTAAAAAAAACCAAAATACAATCACTTGTGGCCTTTAATTTTATTTAAAGCATGCCAAAACGCCTCATTATGTCCCTTTTCTGAGGTACTATACGAGGTGGTATCCGAAAGTTTCCGGACTGGGTGTATAGAACGGTTCATTGTTATCATACATCTGTTTAGGCTTAGTGCCCTTCGAAGTAGTCCCTGTGGGACTGAATTCTTCGGTCCCAGCGCGTTTGCCAGTCTGGAACACTTTCTTGAAGTCATTTTCCGTAAAGCTGTCGAGGACCTTCTGCGCTTGTTGAATTATGTCCATGGTGTCAAAGCTACCTCATTTGAGCTTGAACTTAATTTTCAGAGACAAGGCAAAGTCGCAGGGGGCCAGGTCGGGTGACTAGGGAAAATGGGGTATTATTGCCATGGTGTTCTTTGCCAAAACAAAATCTGCGGTCTTGAGGGAGGTGTGACTGGGTGCATTTTCATGATGCAACAGCCAGTTTTTGTTGCACCAAAGTTCAGGACGTTTCTGGCGGACATCGTTTCGCAAGCGTCCCAAAACGTTGCTTTAGAAATCTGAATTATCAGTCTGCCATTTGGGAACAAATTCCCTGTGGACTGCCCATTTTGAATTGGAAGAAAACAAAGAGCTACTTCATTTTGGGGTCATATCCGTAAACCCATGATTCATCAGCAGTGATGACCTTGTTGATGAAGGTTGTGTCTGCCCATGCGGTGGCACGAAGCTCCATGCACACATCAGCACGCCGTTGCTTCTGATCGTTAGTCAAGAGTCGGGGAACGAACCTCGTGGCAATGCGGTGTATCTGCTGGTCTTCAGTGAGAATTGCTTGGCACTGCGCTTAACCAATTCCTGTCATTTCACACAGTTCATGAATTGTTCGGAGACAATCCTCTCGAATCAGTTCTGCAACTTTTGCAACATTCTCCAGTGTTGTGCTGGTTCGTGGCCGTCCCGAACGCTCGCCGTCTTCCACTGAGGTTTGACCGCCCTTGAACCGAGAATGCCACTCAAAACATTGACTGCGTTCCATAGCAGCATCACCATACACCTGACTAAGCATTTCCAGAGTTTTTGGTGGTGGATTTACCCAACTTAACGCAAACCCGCTGCTCGTTCTTCGTTCATTTTTCAAAACGCAGACGGTTTCTGACACTATCACTCTACCGACGAATGAACTTTCTTATCAGCCCGCAACTTGATAGATCCACTCGCTAGTGGTGTGTGCAGGGATTTTGTTGGGGGGGGGGGGGGGGGGGGGTGGCTGAGGTGGCTTGGATGTCCATGACTTGGGGTGCAGTGTATATGCAGGTGTATATTATAGGGTCGGCTGGGTTTCGGGGGAGGCTAAAACCCCATAAGCCTCCCCCCTGGCTGTGCCACTGCCACTCGTGGGGATGTGGTATCACCCCACCACTTGATACATCAAGTTGTGTGATATGCGTGCATCTACATCTAACGGCACAAGCACATACTTTTCTTATTTCCCACATAATGACACCAGTCCAGGATCTTTCGGATACCACCTCGTAACTCAGAAGAAGGAACGTATCTTGATGTTTAGTCAGATTTTCAATAACGAAGAAGGTTGCACAAGATTGTACTTTTTGGTTTTATAGCATGCTTAGGATGTACAGACTGGATTCGCACCATAATACACTTGAGACTGCTTACGTGTAGGAATGCAAAAGCATTCCTACAAGCAGCGTGCCCACTGTCTGCGGCGCAGAGTACAGCGGGCAGCGCGCCCGCTCCTCCGCGGGTGAGGTCAGCTTTCAGCCATGTCGCTTGCTCCTGCGCGGAGCGACATGGCTGAAAGCAGAGCGTAGAACATGTGAGGAGCAAGAATTCCCCGCTCCACATTACACCCCCCCTCTCTCTTTCACCACGCCTGACACATGACCCAAGAGGGGGGAGAGAGGGGCTGCCAAGTGTGCGCCACTCTCTCTTTAGTTGCACATTTTTCGCAGTCACAAACAACGCCTGCATTAGTTGCCCGCTCTCCGCGGTCACAAACAACACCGGGGCGCTCCATGGGGCAGTTAATTCTTTCGCATTAAAAATAATGATTACAAAATACACTTTAGAGCCTCTTTAAAATCTGCCATTTCGCTCACACTCACTTTAGAGCGTTGTACAAGCAAGTCACGACCGCAATGTCAATTGGAGAACTACAATAAAACCTGTCTACACAGAAGAATAATATAACGAGGACATAGATATTGTAAGCCAAAGTTGAAGTATGCTTGTCATACTGGTACAGTATGACAAGCATACTTCGACCAGTACGGGCACTTGAAGACTGATATATTCTCCATAAAAACAAACCACAGAAAGGTTCTAGTGTAGCTTGCACACAGAGAGACTCCAGGCAAGTCACAAACCTGATTGCAGGCTTTCTTGAGGAAGACGGAACTCTGCGAGTGGCAGATGACCGGTTCGGCCGAGCTAATCTGCACGTCCGGGTCCGCCCCGTGCACGAGCAGCGCCAGAGTCAGCGCCTGCACGTGCTCCAAGTCCGAGGGCAGCCTCGCATTCTGCACCAGGTCGAGCAGTGCCAGCAGGATGTGCTGGGTGCGCTGCGAGAAACGGGCGTTGGGGTCCAGCCCGTGCTGCAGGAGCACCGTCAGCAGCTGGCGGATGAAGGCGAAGGCGCTGCGCTTGTCCCCCTCCCGGTTCAGCGTGATGTACTCGCCCGCCGTGAAGACGAGGACGTGCATCGGGGTCAGGTTGCTGCGCGTCTTGCAGTTGGGCTTTGCGCCGTGGCGACACAGCAGCCGCACCGAGTTGAGGTAGAAGACCTTCTTGGTGTGAGACAGGCAGTGCAGGGGATCTTTGTTGATGAGGGGTACCAGGCAGACCATGAGGGGCGCCGAGCCATCCCGGCCGACGCAGTTGGGGTCTCCACCGCTCTGGAGCAGCATGTCCAACAGCTCGTAGCGGAACTCCCAGTCGCGCACGTGACGAAGCACGCATGCAAGGGCGCTGTTCCCTGGCCGGTTGATGCTGGGGCCCGCGCCGCTCTGGAGCAGGTAGCGGACCAGGTGCAGCATGTCCCACTTGGTCCAGGGGCGCGGCTCCTGGTAGCCGTAGCGCGACTCTTCCAGGGCATAGCGCACAATGAGGACGTGCAGCGGTGTGTTGCCCAAGCTGTCCGGCTCGTTGATGAGCTCGCGGCAGCCGTGGTCCTGGAGCACTCGCAGCACGGCCAGGGTCTCCTGGGCAGACTTCTTGCCCAACAGCAGCACCACGTGCAGCACGGTCAGCTGCTGGGTCGTGGTACGGGCGGTCACCTCGGCCCCACACTGGATCAGCAGCTCCAAGAACTTTTTGTCCTGCAGAGACAATACGTCGGGTCTTGTCTATGCTCTCATCAGCGAGGGCCACCAAACGTTACCGGAGTATGTCGCATTCTGCCATGTTGGTCAAAGACGAAAATGAGAGTTTAATTGTGATTCCAAAGTGCTAAGCCCCTATTCGATGGCACCATAAAAGCCACAAAGCAACTTCTTAAGGGCTTTCTCTAAGCAAAATGTTGCTGCCTCCACCAGGCTTTTAAAGGGTTCTTCATTAGACGCCACCACGTAATATACACAACACCAACGTGGCTCGGGTGTTTAACGAATCGTTGTCTATCCAACCTCTACAAATCTCCCATTTGCAGTGTTGCAATGGCTTACAGTTAGCGTCTCACTTCTATGGCACTCAACGGCAGTGGATGCAACTGTTTTTGGGGACACGGTGTCTTCGCATGCCCAGACGAACCGAAGTTGGCAGGCACAGACGCGTCTACAGCTCTGGCGACCCACCTGCAAGGCAGCCTGGTGGATGGGGAAGTATTCGTCGTAGCACTGGTTCAGCTCCTCAGAACGCTCTGCGACCAGGAAGCGCACGCAGTTCCAGGCACCTCGCTCGCAGGCCAGGTGCAGCAATGGCCGTTTCTGCTGCCAGGGAAGCCAGCTGTCCTCGCCCTGGGCTAACAGCAGCTCCAGGATCTCGGAGTGGTCCCCATCGATGGCATAGTACTCGGCTGACTGCAGCCGCTCAGAGTAGCGGTCCGTCGACGCCACGCCCACCGAGCTGCACAGCTCGCACACCTGTATCGGAATGAGCACCGCCATGTGAGGAAGTTGCTCGTACGCACCCAGGCGTGTCCTGGCTGTTGTTCGAACGCTCCGTCAAGACGGATTTAAAGAACAGCCAGTACCCCCTAAAATTCCGTTGCATGTTAGTTTTGAGATTTAATTCAATTCTTTATTTCCTCTCCAGGGAGCAGAGGGGGAGAGGCAAAAAAAGCTACATTCGGTACCCTGCCCCCCGGTACAGTTGGCAGTAGCAGTGGCTCCAGAGCATAGCAAGAAACATACAAATAAATGTGCAAATACGACCAATGATTCAGGATATGCTAAACCTAAGGACATGCTTTTTGTCTTTCCTTGGTTAACAACGTACAATAAATAAAAGTGTTAGAATATAACTTCGAAAGACCTAAATAAGGCATTTAGCTGCGACTTTGGTACGACTTCAGCTACGACATTGGGGCATTCCAAATGACTTGCCATAAAATACCGCAGAAGTGCCCACCATTAACATTTCCCAAACTTGGGAATTCTGAAAAATTATAGGTTAAGCACCAACCCCCTCCAGAGTACCAGCATCAGACGAAAATGTTCACACCGTTGTGGCAGCCACGAGACTGCCAGTAGCAATGACGGGGATATCATGTAAAAATAAATGTGCCTTCTCTATTTCCATTCACCCAGCCTTCAAAGCTCTTTAGTGGCCGCCATCTCGGTTTTTACCGATTTGACCGGATAAGTCCTTACGTCCTGAAATGTAGGCACGATTCACGTTTCCGTATGTCTTGCATTATGAAGTTTGTTTCGTCTCGAACTGCAATGATCAAGGAACGGTCTGCGAGTACAGCAGATTTGTAAAGGCACGCGAGTTTACAATGCTGCAACCTCACACGTTAATCACGTGTAGCTATATGATATTTATAATGAACATAACAGGCCCAATCTCTCGTGTTCTTGTCCATCTTTTTTTTAATGTAAAACATCATTTTGCTCCGTGTTCGGCATTTCGTGAAGCCCAAAAGTGACACCCAAATAAAAGCGTGGCCGTGAGGTTTCGACACCGATTGGTTGACGGGTGGGAGAGGAGGAGTGGGTTAAAAGGTTCTGGAAGAACACCAGGTTTATTATTTCAAGTGTACACATGCCACGCGTTAAATTATCCAATGAAGAGCGATATGAACGTAGGCATCTGACTGAAGAGGCTAGACATGCTGCTAGACAATATGATATAACGTTTGTGATGCTTGAATGTTCCATGCATGCAGTGCAATTGCCCACCAATTTGCCACACATATTTTTTTCTTGCGCCACACCCACATTGCAATGTAGTAGAATCCTGAGAGGTCAAAGGGCCACACCTGATTGTGGGGTCCCGGGAAACACATGCGGGCCTCGGAATCCACGCGTGCTCCGTGCTTGAGGAGAAGTTCCACAATTTCTTCGTTGCCCTGCAATGCGGCGATGTGGAGGGGAAGGCTGCACACTCCGCGATTGAGGTCACAGCCCCTTCCGAGGATCCAGCGCACTAGCTCGACGCAGTTGAAGCCAATGGCACGCTGGAGCAGGTTGTAGTTGTCTGGACCCATCACCGTCAGGATGTTCTCCCCCTGCGTGTCAACGACAGCGCAAGACCCGAGGGAAAAGCTAGAGTCGAGCAAATCGAATGCAAGAATCGGAAGTTTGTGCTCCAAAAGCTTGTCCTTTTTATAACGATTTCGCAGTTTTAAATTGATTTCGCCACCACATAAATATCAGGTACTACGGGAGCTCAAACAACCTTCTTCTTCTCGTAAGGCGTGCGTAACGATCAACCCAAAACAATCCTCGACAAGTGACTCACTTCTTCCAAACCCTACAAGTACTTCTCAAGCAGAAAATGACGAACGAGTGACCACCATCTTTTATTTCCTCGGGTGGAATGCATTTATATAGGGCAGAGTCTGGACAATGACGCCTAATGTCTTGTGGTCCAGCAAAAAAAAAAAAGCGTTGTCGTCACGTTTGCATTAACAGCATCACGCAGTGTCCTATCGAAACCAGCATAAAGGTGTAAGGCAGCAAATCTGACATTCTGTACAACCAGTTATATAGTGCTTGCAAAGCTTGACACATGTGGAGTGACACGAGCAGCCACAACCTCGTCCCTCACCGTCCTGTAGTCTGCTAGTACCGACAATTATCTCCGACATTTGTTAGATGACGCTCGTCGACGTAATTGAACAAATGCTTGAACAGTGCAAACTCTTTCGCCACACTTTGAGACACCATATCTAAATGTTCCACCTTTACTTTGAGTGCTGTGTGTGCTGATTAACAGCCGGGAAAAAAAAACATAACCGTAATCTCGGCTATTGCGCATTCTTCACCTTTCCATTTCTAACCCGAACAAGAGCTTTAATGGCAAAATAAATTTAAAAAAAAAAAAGCTAAACAGAGGGACACTGAGGACAATGCAACTTTTTCAACCCCATGTTTCGTGTTCCTTTCAATTGCTTACATATGGGGTTTCTTGCTTTCGGGATTTATTTTTCTTTTGGTTTTGCGAGAGTGTTTCTGGGGTTTACTTTTTTTCCCCGGATGCTGTGTTGTTCAGTGTAAATTTCCGGTGACAACAAAAAAATCTATGTTTATTACGTTGAGAAAAACAGGAGACGGGCATGGGATTCCCGAACCTTCAGGGAACGCTTGACCCGAATACTCGGAAAACAATAAGAGAAGGGAACGAGATAAAAGGTCCAGCTACCGAAGAAAAAAATCAGCTTCGCAGACAGTTCAGTGCATGCTGTTTCGGGTCAACACAAAATAAAGCTCTAGATAAAAAGATCCTTTGTGTAAATGTCGGGTGGGGTTTATCGGAGGTTAATTTTTTAGCGTTTATCTGCGTATACAGAAAACACTGAGCCGTATTGATATTTCAATGTGCTGTTCCAATCTGGTAAGGCATTTCACCAGCCTTGCACAAACAAATAATAATAATACTAATAGAGTCTGCAGAATTATTCTGCAGACGGACATGCGCTACGATGGGCACGGAGCATGAGCGGTGCTCTACGTGTGCAGAAGTACACCCACTGCGCGTGCGCCGTGCCCACCAATGCCGTACCTGTGCTGCTAGCGTGTATCACACACAGCCGAAACGAAACTGCAGTACCTTCGGAATCTGGACGATGAAGCTCTCGATGGCGGACCAGTGGATGTGCGTGCTTTCCCTGCTACGCATCTCGTCGAGCAACGCGAGCACCAACCTGCGCGTGGCATCCGACGTGCCCGACGAGAGCAGGTGGCCCCCCGTCTGGAAGAAGCTGCTGATGAGCGCACCCATCCTGCGGATCAGCCTCAGGGTACAGCAGCCCTGGGGCGGCGGTTCCCTGCGTCGTCGGCTCTCCAATGCTGCGTCCCCCGTACCCACCTCCGCGACTCACCACCACCCCACTGCACCACCGTGAACGCCCGCGCACGTTCACCGCGTTCACCACCTGAGAAGCATCGCCGTGCTACTCCGTTCTCCAGGTCAGCCGACACCACCGAGTCCGACGAAGTCGTCGCAGCCCCGAGCCAAGTTCGCACCACTTGAAGGTCTGTCGCGTGGTCGCATGGTTCGATCTTGTTTTCGAAAAACAAAATTCCCCCTTCCCCACCCCCTTCTTTCGCTGTGTTACTTTCTCCCCCCTCCTGCGGAAATGAGTTCGTGACGCACGAGCGTTGCCGCTGCTGAGGTCGCGCGGGCACGACCACAGCGACGAGCCACTTTCTGCGTCGCCGCTACTGTGTAGTCCGCCGGAGAAGCATGATCAGTCAGTAGCAGCGTAGCAGTCTCCGCTCTGCACAAACGAAACGTTCGCGCTGCTGCACCGCATGCGAGACGTACAACACAGATAGCGACGCACCCCCACTTGTTTTGACGCCGTTGCGACTCGTTTCTTTTTCTTTCGATTCGTTTTAGGGGGTCAGTGGTGGAGGAACCCGGACGTCGACACTCTTTCCGAGTCGACTGCAAACACACACCCCGACGCGATAAATATTCATGAATTGCGACAAAATATAATGCTGCGCATTCACCAGAAATGCGGACGAAGATCTGGTGCACGCGGAAACGTACCGTAAGCGTTTTCGGGCAAGAGTTTCTCACGAATAGAGGCTGGGAAATTCACGGCGGTACAAGGGGCACCAACTGGGAGCTATGTAAAAAAAATCATCCGTGATGGGCACAACGGGACCATCGTCCCTCCCCTCGGCGCGTTTTTGGGCTCTGCCGCTGACACGCTGACATTTACTAAATGTGCGCCAGTGGCGCCATCTGTCGCCTTGTCTGTTGTCTTTTTTTTTTTTTTTTTTTTTATGACGTCGTCTACTTATGAACAGCTAGATGCTGCATGCAATCTAGGGACGAGCCTGCCTAGACCACTGAGATCAGTCATTACACAGTGCCTCACCTATCGGCAAGTCTTCCAAGTTAAACCAACTTTCTATAATATTATTAAAAACTTAAATCTTAAATGATATTGCGGGTCACTTTGAGTTTGCATTTTTTCATACTTATGTTATATTTATTTTGATTCTAAACCTCCTAAATATTTGCAAGTCAGAACCGAAAGCACAAGTGAACGCGCTGGCCTAAGGATTTTTTTTTTTTCTAGCACGAACTTTTGCGTGTAGCCACATATTAACTTTATGCATAAACCTGAGCAGAGGCTCTGACCTGCGCAACCCAAGGAGGTTATTCTCCTTGGTGCAACCACTGTGCAACCAACGTGTGTGCGACTGGTGCGACTCAACGAGCTTTTGTGCGACTACAGTAATGTGCTAGATTTAGACAGCCTTGTCTGAGGTCTAACAACGTTGCGCCCCTCTCCGCAAGACAAACAACATGGAGGAGTACGCACGTGAACCTTGGTAAGGAATTAAAAACCTTCGAGTGCTCGTTTCGCGGACGATAATACCGCGGCTGACATTCGGTACCCCTAACCTTCGGCCTGCCTTTGGCCCCGTCAGAGTACGTCTACTGTGCGAGGCCTCGGTGCAGAAGTGCCCTTCGCTTTCATTCAGCGGTGATTGCGTCATATAGAGGTTTCGTGACCCCGAGCCGTTTATTCGCCGAATACGATTGGAGTTCCTCAAAAGGCCGATAAGAACGTAAACCATAATATGTTAAAATGACTACAGTCCAGCTAAGGTGGCTCTGTGTTCAGGACAAGTCTCGACAATTCTCTTGGCCAGGATCGGTCGTCGCCCGTGTTCCCAACCATACCCCGATAGGGCTATGGCTGCGAAAGTTTATAAATTTGTATTGTGTATTCGTTTTTAAGCGAAAAAACCCGAAAATAAGCAGTCTAGCCGTCGTAAAACGAAGAAACAGAGAGGGGAAAATTCTACGATCGTAGCATCTTGATAATCATCAACAATGTGTCACCACGCCTCCAAAATTGGTGATTCAATGAATAGTCGAAAACGTCATGAGGCATGATCTAGATCTATTAGCAACATATGGAGCAACACTCGAGGCTGCCAAATAACCGCTTACGATGTCTAAAAAAGAAAAAGGGAAGGGGTTTACATGGATTTTAGTAGGCAAGTATGCCATACCGTATAGGTCTAACCCTGCATGTATATTGAAATTGATTTGCACACGTGATGACTACGTTTTTACTTTTCGCACCCAGGTTTCAGCAACCATGGACAGTTCAGCGTCGGAACCAATGTACAGAGTGTCTCAAATGGCATCCAGGCCCTTTAAGTCGACCGCGAAAATTGGTTTAACCTTTTGCGCTACAATTTTGTGCAGCGTTGCCCACAGGTGGTGCTTTTTTTTTTTTTTTTATAAAATTTGCAAAGAGCAATTTTATCTGAGGAAAAAGTAAACAAAGAAAAAGCTTAACTCCTATGTAAATGCAGCGAAGCCACCGGTCTTCAAATAATAGGGCACTGTTTGGTACGGGAGACAAGAGATGGCGTAAGCGGTCGCGACGCCAACTGCCTCCAACGAAAGAGCATACGGCGCCAAGAGCCGGCGTCAAATAGCAGACAGTATTTTCTACTCAAAACCAACACAAGCTTTTTCGATGTTAGTTGCAAATGCAACATTTTATCATCTTTACCAGTGTTGCGGAGTTGCCACTCCAGAGTTGGAATGATTCCGGAATCATTCCGCACTTTCGCGACCCCGGAATGGAATGGGAATGGAATGGCGGCAACATTCAGGGGAATGGAATGGGAATGGAATTAGATGACTTTGGCCCGGAATGGAATGGGAATGGAATGGGCCAGGTTCTTTATATTTTATTTAATTAATTATTTTTTTACGTTCAGCTATACTGAGCCAGTCAGGGAGTCGGTTGTTCAGAAATAAAATGAGCGGGAAACTGCGAACCCGCATAAGGCCCTAACAGACTTATACGCAAGAAAAATGCAATACAAAAAACAAGCGTCAAAGCAAAGAACAAAGGGGGGATGGGGGGGGGGGGGGGGGGGAGCGGTGGCGCCTTTCACCGGTGAAGTTCAGCCCATATCTCTTTCTCGGAGAGCTCGTACCTGTGCCGGCCATCTCAGGTCGCAATCCAGGAGGTCTCTGTTTGAGTGATGCTAGGCGAAAGTTGAAGACTGCCATTCATGCGTTGGAGGCGGAGAGTCGGCAGGAAGGACCGTCACAACAGGGATGCCACCGTATAGATTTTTCAACCGTAACAGAAGATAAGACATGTGCTTCATGTGCTTCAACTTTTCTCGAAAATTTCAAATGCAGCTGCCTGCATGGTCTTCAACGAGGTCACCTACAACGAAAGTATGTGTTGTCCAGTGGCCTACCAACTTGTTTTGAGTGGGGGGGGGGGGGGGCAGCAAACCAAACCCTCCCCCCCCAAAGGCCGGGGGCGACGCCCTTGGTATCCCTTGGACGCCGCCAGCCAGTGTTTGCCCAGTGGCGGCTGTTTCAGGGGGGGCAAAACACATACCTTGCTCCCCGACTCTGAGAACTGGGGGGCAAGCGCCCCCCTTGCCCCCCCGGTTGGTACGCCCATGGTATTGCCCTTTCATACAGCAGCGTGGGTAAAGTTTCATGTTCAATGCAACACCTACAGATTCAAGAATACTAGTTCATCCCACCGTGACGTCATGTGATCAGTGCTGACAGGGGTGCCCTTATTGGACGAAGAAGTGGTGATGTTTTGATGGAATTTATTTAGAGGTCGAAGTCTTTTCACATCACTGGTCAGTCGGACGGGATGCCAGGGAAGGGACCGCGGTCAATCCTTGATAAAACGTTTTTTTAAACCCATTGAGTACTCTTCGTCCGGAACCACTACCTTCAAGGCGAAGTCCCAAGCCTGCGGGAAAGTAATTTTGGGGCAAAAAAAGTTTGCACTGCAAATTTTATAGAAAAAATGCACCACCTATGGGCAACGCTGCACAAAATCGTGGCGTGTTCGGTTAAGAAATAGATTTTTGCAGTAGATTTAAGGAGCCTGGCCGCTATTTGAGACACCCTGTATATAAAACTAGAGCGCCCAGCTTTGGAGTACACATCAATAATATATGACCGCCAGAGTGCATGCAAGGGCTGACCATCAGAGATTTTTTTTTTCACACAGTAGCCAAATCTTTTTCAGCTTTGTTGAGGAAGCTCAGTTATCGGTAAACTTGCACAACTGAAAATTTTTCTATTTTCTGCAATATTTTAAACACCTTAACTTCGCAAAGTTCCATAAATCCTGGGAGGTGGTCGCGAGGTTTTAATAAGGAATAATTATCTCACATTTATAAATATTCTTTTCATTCAAAAGCCACCGAAGATCGGAATGACTTGCCTTGGGTCGTTTTTATCGGCGCCTCCTCTGTAGAAGCATTTGAAGAAAAGTCGTCAGATATGTGTTCCGACTTGTCGTTGCGCTTTGCGAGAAAGTGCTTACAAACGTCAGTTTACCGTGGCAACGTATTGTTACCGTGTTTATTCTATGTATAACTTCCTTCCTCCTCTGCTTATCAAAAAGCTATTGTATCTCTCCCTGCAGACCTACAGAAATCGGCAATATTTGAAATTTAAAAAAGAAGTGTCTTTGATGTTTTTTGCGCAGCCCATGGAGAATAGTGGACGACTGCGGTGGAGCCTTCACGATGGGTGCCATCGGTGGTGCTGTGTTTCAAAGCATCAAGGGATTTAGGAATGCCCCTTCGGTGAGCAACTTACTCCCCTGCATTTATAGTTTCTGACAAGATGAAAACAGCTTCTTCCCACCTCCGATAGCGCTTTCGGCGTTTCGTGAGTCTTGCGCATCACGAAGCCAAAGCATGACGAATGGCAACCAGTGCGTGATTGAAATATGGACGATCTCGTTCTCGCCATGTTAGTGTTCATAACACTATTAGAACTGCCTGTTACCAGACCAGAGCCACTTTCAGAGCTAGGTTCTGTCGACAAGTCGGCTCTCCTCGCCTACCATCTAATGCCACCACAAATCGTCGAGTCACTGGTTTTAAACGTTGCCCAGCGCTTTCACAATGACAATAGTGGTTTTAACATTCAGCTGCCTCCTCTTCAACTTCCTCTTAAAGTAGTGAGTTTTTTGGGTTTTTTTTATGTGTACGCTGTAGCTTATTAAGCAGCACTCGTGACAGGGCCCATTGGCAGCAACAAGGTTAAAAGCCAGGCTAGTTGGTGGTATGCACCGTGTGATTGAACACAGAAGTTTAGCCAAGGGCAGTGGAAGAACACATCAGACACACATACTTCCCAAAGTCGAGTCAAGAGTCGATGCTTAGTCTGTCGTGTTCTCCTTTGATTCTTGTCTAAATTGTTGCACGGTTTATTCGTGCCCATTGGCAGGATTTCCCCATTTATGTCACGTTGACACTTGAAAGAACAAGGGGTGCATGTAGTTGTCTAGTTGGTTCACGGTGATTAGTGGAGATTTCGATGGACGAAATGTTGACAAGCTAACTCGCTTCTAGGGAGTCAATCGTCGTCTGCTGGGAAGCCTGGGTGCCATTAAAGAGAGGGCTCCAATCATAGGCGGTGAGTGTACTCCCTAATCCCTACCACTGCAACACTGCTTTGTCTCTGTCCTTCCAACGTCTTACTTTTCCTTAGTTTTTACTTGAATCGATCCTGCTTTAAAGCCAAAGCCGTCGGATGTGGCGACCATTGGAAGAGATGGTTCTTGTCCCTTTTAATTGTGATGGCTGTGGTGTCATCTGCAGGAAACTTTGCAGTTTGGGGAGGCTTGTTTTCGACGATAGACTGCACAATGGTGAAGATTCGCAAAAAGGAAGACCCCTGGAACTCCATCACCAGTGGTGCCCTCACGGGAGCCATCTTGGCAGTCCGAAGTAAGTGAGCTCTCGCGCGAAGGGGTTGTCTCTGTGAAAAGAGTTAGCTGACCTCATGAAAAATGTTCCAAGTTATATAGCTTCAAAGAGAAAAAAATTAACCAGTGTTATTTTGTACGTAGATATTGTAAAATAACAGATAGCTGATAATGGAATTGCAGAGTCTTAAGTTCTGTTTCAGCTAATGGTTGGCAAAATTAAAAGTAGAACTGATCAGACCATCTATTCAGTGCTGAATGGCACTTGTAGTGCCATCTGGAATTTTGTTTGGCAGAGCGCCAGTCAACTTTTCGTGGGGAGAGGGTAGAGGGTGCCCGGTCAGGATGGTGACGACCGATGATGGTGTTTGCCCGATGGAAGTCCCCCGGGAAGCGGAATAAGAAAAAAAACTAAAAGTTGTTCGATCCCGCTGGACACATTACGACGTGGTTGGTTTACGATGGCCAGTGTGGCCACGTTTATTTTCAAAACAAAATGACAACAAGTCAACAATAATTTACAGAACTCCCAAAATTAAAACCCATACTTTAGTCCCCCAGTCTCAAGAGCCGAATCTGCCTGATTTCAAAAGCTGAATCCACGAGAATCCTCTTGGCAGCCCTTTTATAGACTCGTAGGGGCCTTCTTTCCTTCCAGAGACGGGCCAATTACTTCAAATTTGCCCATTGTCACGTGGTACTCTCTTACCCAATGACCAGCGAGCTGTCAACGTGACCCCCCTCCGACACTTCAACGGTCAAACCCAAATTCTCTGTAGAGTAACCACATGCTTTCTCAGCCGTCTGGCTGGTGTCACTAAGTTAAGTTATTGCGTCGACTAAATGCAAAGTTTTCTACACTAAGCGGCGAAATACGTTGGACACAAGCACACCCGCTTAAAAGCCACAAGTGCGAACAGAAGCCCAAGACAGGGGTGTTCCGGGGCCCCAACTGAAACCCAATCCATTTGTTAACGACCGGGGTCCGACTCTTCTTTACTGAGCCCCGCGGCTGCTCGAAGCCCCCCGCGCTTGAGAGAACAAGACGACTCCCCTTTCACGCTCTCACCCCCTGCCGCGGGTCTGCGAGCAAACGCCCAAAAATGTGGACACAAACACAGGCAGATAAAAAAACAATGCCGACGGAACTGTAGAAAGATAGACTTTTCTAAAACAAATCTTACTTATTTCTAACAAAATCTTTCGTTACTTAACACAGACTCTTAAAACGGAGTTCAAACATCCGACTTCTATAAAAATTCCCTTTGAAAACTGCACCATAAACACAACAAACCAGCTTTGGACAGCATTTGTGATTTGAGGCGGACCATCTCAAATCATAAAGTCTGTCCAAAGTTGGTTTGTTGTGTTTATGGTGCAATTTTCAAAGGAACATTGCATTTCTTCATTTAAAAACAAAACTTTAGTGAAAAAAAAAAAAAAAAAACATTTTTAAACTCTTTGTTTTAAGAGATGTGGTGTAAATGGTACAGTGCTCACCAGACTTATGCAGAACATACAAACTTCTTTATCTCGCAGAAGCGCTAGCTCCCCTGCTTGGCTGTTTCAATGAGTGCTGCGTCAATGAGTGCTGCATCATAGAGCGGTTCTTTGGCAGCTGCCACCGTAGCATTACCATGAGATAAGACACTGTTTGGGTGTTTTGTATAGACCTTTTCTGCAAGTGCGCCGCCATCTTGAATTGACGTCACTTCCAGTATGGGCGAAAACATTGTTTTGCCTTTGCCACGCCAATAGAAGGCATTTAGATTATAAGCGTAACCGTCACACTTTCTCGTTTTGCCTCCCCTTTATTTTTTTACTATTTGCAGGTTGAAACGTTGGATTATTTTTTCGTCGCCCATACCGGATACGTTTATTAGGTGGCTGGGGACGAGAGTATACATAAAAGGTCTATGTGTTTGGGGAGCACCATACGTACCAGCCAAGATGCAAAGTCGAAGGCAGTCGGGAGCCAAGCGCCTTCCATTCCAACTGCCCGTGTTTGTTGGCATTGTGTTGTTTCTGGTGCTTAATGTTCTCGTTTCTTCCCTGTTATGTTATGCCTTGGTTTATTTTACCGGTTCGTTGCATCCCCTTTTTGGTACTTACGCTGTTCCTCTGTTCCCGGCAGATGGCACCGGCGCAATGGTGGGATCGGCAGTCATAGGTGAGGCCATCTTCCGGGGTCGAGGAAAGGTGTTTAGGGCATTCAGGCTCACGTGCGGTGATGTCTTCTGTCTGCAGGTGGTGTCCTCCTGGCCCTGATTGAAGGCGTGGGCATTCTCTTCACTCGTTTTTCGGCCGAACAGTTCAAGCCAGGTCAGGCTTCCTTTGTCACCATTGCTAGAGCGTTCTAGAAGGGGGATTGTTGCGAGGCCACATATACAAGGCAAAAAAATGGCGCTGCTGTCACCGACTCGCCTGCAGGTTTCATTGTATCATTGCGACGATGCATTTTCGAGCATTAAGCGTCCCAATAAGCAAATGGACAAAACAGCATTGAGCAACGATAATCTAGTGCATACTCATTGAGCATAGAAAATGCCGAACAAGTACCCTGGTGTGAAGATTTAGGAACAGCCCTTCACGAAAATATTTATGTATATACTGTGAAGAAGACTTGAATTTCAGCAATTGCTTACGTTGCAAGCGACATTGTCGACAGATTGTTTCTACTCCACCTTTGGGAATCAAATTTCATCAAAAACTGGAAGTGATCTCCAGGTCTTTTGTCCTTATTGTATAGGCATGCGTTTAAACCTGAGATCGACGGAGAGGCCTACTGACTTGGCTATCGGGGCTGTACCGGTCAGCCAAACTTCTTTACTGGCACTTGCACACGCTCGCACGAGGATGCCGGTTTTGCTAGGACGCTGACATATGCACTAATTGCTCGTTTTTGTGTCGGAAGTGCGCAGGCAAAGTTAGTTGGAGTGCACATGAGTAGCGATTTCGTTGCTATTCTTACTTCCGGAAACAGGGAGCGTAGCGGAACAGGGATAGAAATTCTAAACTGTTGTTTCGTTTCCTTTACAGTAAATCCACAAATGGAAGACCCCTCGCAGTTAGGAGCAGCGCCTTTTCCTGGGGGACCACAATACCAATAGTTAGGTAGGAATGCTCCAATCTGCAGCGAAGAACTGCGACGAACAAGGACCACGCTTGTGCGGACATGGGTCCTCGGAATCGCAGCTGCTGCTGCTGCCATCATCTTCTCGTAGAAAATGGAACATTGCATGGGTTCACGTGCATACTTTCAGCTCCCACCGTGAAGTGTCCACGATACCAACCAAACGGAATAAAACTATTGTTCATAGCGTGTGAAACAAGATATGATGCCGACCTGACGGCATGACTCGTGTACAATTTGTATTAATTTGCTGTGGCTTGGTACTTTGGAGCATTCTCTGAATTGTGAAGGCCCGTTCACACACTTGCGTTTGTTTAGGACCGAGTACTTGGGATCTCTTGCAACAACAGTATGGTCCTTAGATGAGAGAGAGCATGCTGGCACCATTTCTGAGGGTACCCTGAAACTGCATTTCACTAGAGCGAAGGTTTTGCAGTGTGCAAGATCAAATGTGCATACTCTCTAAGAAATGGTTGTTCATAACATTGTCAAAAGAAAGTGATGCATAAAGAATAGACGATGTCAGTGTTTTATCGTACGAGATTTTAAGACTCGCGGTCGGAAGCAGTCAAAAGTGTGAACGAGCCTTGATTGTTGCTGAAGAAAAATTGTATTGATTCTAAAATAATTTATTTTTGAAAAAGAAAAAAAGATGTGTTTTGAGTAGTGACAGGTGGTCGTATTGCGACGACGTCACTACGCGGAAACCAGAGAGTTTGCGGCGATGATTTAAAGTGACACTGACACCCCCAAAAATGCGTTGTTGTTTTTGTTTTGTTTTTTGCCAGGCGATTTAATTAATTTCTCGCTACAGCGACATGTGTTGATAAAGTCAGAAAACGCAACTGATTGAAACGGGAACTGGACTTGGGAGAAAAAAAAAAAATATCACGTAACTAGGCAACTTCTTTTTTTTTCCTTCAATCAACTTAAGTGAAGTTTTTGAGAAGCCACAAAAAATGGGTATTATATTTTTTTTGTTCATTTCTAGTATTGAGTGTGTGCCGAAGAGGACCCACGACTTCGATTATCTTTGGTGGTTGTGTCTAAACCATAGAAAACGGCACGTGACCACAGAGAACGGAGTGAGCGCGACTCAAACCGACCAGTTCTCGATCGGCGGTTTTCGGGCGAAAAGAAAACGAATTTCGACCGGCAATTCGTGTTCCGAGTAGTTGGGCTCTCGTATCTCATGTACAAACAGAGACCTTGGCGAGCATAAATACCCTTTCAGTGCCCCTTTAAACGGCGAAAAGCGAACTAATCCCATGCAAGGTATTTTTGACTTGCTGAACCATCAGCACTATTGGTGAAAAGAACAGCTAGAAATATGTATTCTAACTTTAATCGGAATATATTTGTGGGTCATCATGTGGGTTCAAAGCGAAGCATATGAGCCGAGACAGTCAAGTACAGAATTCTACAATTATTAAAAAATTTTCCCTCTGAGAAGTCGTTCAACGATGGTCTTACATTTATATACATTTCTATGTACCCTTTTCCTTGGGATCGTGGTTGTTTTTCTGCGTGGTGTCCTTGGAATCCTTAATCCTTTATGATCTTCATTTGCGCATCCATTTGCAACCTTCCTAAAACAAAATTACCAAAAAACGAAAAGATTTTTTTTTTTTTTTTTTTTTTGCAAAAATAAATTGGCTGAATGCTCATTCTCCGCCCAAATGTAGCGCGAGCGGTCCGAACCAGTTGTCCAAGTTCCGGGGCTTGCCCTTATCTGGTCAGAAGGTTTGTACGCGATTTCCGGATAATTTTTAATGGCAAAACAGTGGCCAACGAAGTTCGCGAATACGTGGAGCTGATTAGCGTCAACAGCCAGAAACGGGGCCCATTTTCCCGTTGAAATTTTCTGAAAATTTCAACGGGAAACTTCCGAATAAGATACCGAGTAGTTTTGCATGCTAGCGCCACATTAGGGCGGAGAATGAGCGACCATGCAGTTTATTTTTATATTTTTTTTACGGTAAAAAGAAATTAATAAAACTTTCATGAGTAATATAAATACTAAAAATAAAAAATAAAAGCTTACATTTGGGGCTGTTCGAATGCTGGCAGAATATGTGCCATTTAAATTTAAATAAGCAATTTTGTTGTGTCAATGTATACAAAACTCCGGCAAATTCAAATTTGCAAAAACTACTCAGAGTACCAAAAAAAAGGTAATTTTGGTTTGTGTTTAGGCTTAGGGACCCATTTAGGAAAATTCATATAGTTCGGAATTATCAGGTCATTCATTATATTTGAGTAATTAACCTCTTTGGTTATGAATTTAAAGGCATGGTTTCAACTCGAAACTTGCTGGGCATCATCGAAAACCACAAAAATCAACCAATTCCAGGATTATGTGTAAGGTTCGTGCACCATTTTACGACTTACCGAAAAAACGCTCAATTGGGTCGCGTTTCTAGGTTTCGGTTTCCTCTCGGAGCGCGTCTACGCGCCGGCGGGGACTCGCTCCCTGATCGCTTTCTACCCCCGTTCCCGTGGCCGAGGCGCGGAAAGCACACGTGCACCACACTTGCTTCCCTCCTACGAGTGGAGGCAAAGCAGTACCGTCGGCGCAAAAATGCGTCCCGATAGGGAACCGAAACTTAGGAATGCGTCCATGAGCCTTACATTTTTCTGGAATTGGTTGATTTAATGGTTTTCAATGATGTCCAGCAAGTTCCTAAGTTAATTGCTTAAATGAATAAATGACTTAATTATTTGGATGACATGTTGTTTTGTCCGTTGTTTTCATCATTCCGTGTCGACGGTTAGCATAAAAAAAAAAACAAAAAAAAACACAAACATTAAAAAAAAATTATCTTTTTTTTCTGTGCGATCCGTAGTTATTGCAAAATAAAATTTGTCGGAGTTTCGTGGAACACCTCGTGTAATTATTCGATTCGGCCTTCGTATTGAACGGTGACATTGGGGAGCGCAAGTTCGTCTGCTGCGACGACCCCAAGGCATCTAGCACTGAGCTCTACCCCCTATTCTTTCAGATAAAGCCAATCAGAGTTCGGAATCGTCCTGACGTCACCGCAACCCTCGCGCAAGAAGCAGACGACTTGCTCTCCGCATACTCTAGGCAGCCTCACACCTTTTCATTGTTCGAGGTATTGGCGACTCCAGCGAAATGGACGGCACCATAGCGGCTAGAACGGGAAGCTGTGGCGGCGGGTTCGCTCACCGAGCCTTCTCGAGCGAATCAGGTCTTCACAGCGTCTGGCGATCTAAAGACGAAGCCGCGAAAGTAGGTTTGCAAACGCGCGATCGAAATCGCCTCCGTTGAGTGCGCTTCTCCTTGAGCGTCGGTGCACTACGGAAAAACGACACCCGCAAAGCAGACACCGCGATCTTGTGTGCCTCGCTTCGCCGCACAAGTACAATCGCGCCACTGGGAGAAAAGCACCCGGTCACCGCGAGATACGGTGCACGCGCGCGCGCGCGCGTTGGAACTCGGTAAATTTTATGACGACTTTATTTTGCAGCCATTTTAAGTATATTTAACATTATAAAATAAACCTAACATTATGAGTTGACGGCCTAGCTGGTTAAACATATCGAACACAGCTTCTTTCGCGCTTGTTCTGTCCACTCTTCTACTTGTCCCAACTAAGAACTCGGGGAGGGGTCTATTTCTTTTTTTCCCGTAGATTCGGTGTTTTTCGGTTTGAAACTTTCGGTTTCGGACAAACAAAAAACATCGGTATTTATTGAATGGGACAAAGCTGAAGAAAGCGAGGCACGGGCATGAAATTCCCCAACCTTGCGAGAAGACATAAGCGAGTGACCAGTCTTGTACATGTTACTCGAAAAAAAGAAAAAGGAATCGATTACAAGATTACTTGATTACTGCCGGTTTGGAAACGTACTCTTCATTATTGGGTTA
Source organism: Ixodes scapularis (assembly GCF_016920785.2). Taxonomy (NCBI): domain Eukaryota; kingdom Metazoa; phylum Arthropoda; class Arachnida; order Ixodida; family Ixodidae; genus Ixodes; species Ixodes scapularis. The sequence goes on along the minus strand of NW_024609857.1, from coordinate 41,406,647 downwards.
GAATATCCAAATTATGAACTGCTTAACTTCTTAATCCACCAATTTTGGTAAAGCATCTTCTGTTGGAGTTCTGGTTCGAAAGATTCCTGGGTAAGGAAACTTGTACAAACAAACGGCGCGTTTAAGAAGCGGAGGGGAAAAAAAGAAACGGTTACGAGTAACTTTAGTACTTCCAAAAGTAATCAGATTAGTGCTGTGATTACTTCCTAGTCAGTGAAATCAAATGATCGTAAAATTGCTTCAAAAAGTAAACGATTACAAGTAATTTGATTACCTGCAATGGGGGTACGTCCCAGTCTTCGGCCGAATAATACGGAGTTTTCGTAGATCGCTTCCGCGGTCCCGCAACGCTCTCCGCAACTCGCTACGAGATCGGAGTTTCTTCAGTCAAGGCTAGCTAGCTGCACGCAGACGCAGTATTGCGGATGGTTTGAGGGCGGAAAGCGGCCTATAATAGGGAGTTTTCCCTATAAGGCCGCGTTTTCCCCTCCGTTGAGCCCTCCGCTACGAACAAGCCTGTACTGCGCCTGCGAGCCGATGACCTTGACTGTAGAATTCTTGGTATCGCAGCGAGTTGCGGAGAGCGTTGCAGGACGGCGGGAGCGACCTACGAAAACTCCCTAATACGAAAATGTTCCGGTGCCATCGAAAGAAGGGAACGGGTAAGGTCGGGCGTAATTCTCGAAGAAGTAACCTCGCTGACAGTTCGGTGGAGACTGTGATCCCAGTCTACACAGAATGAAGCTAGAGAAAAGGATTTTCGTCCCGTGAAGCTCGACTTTTTCGCTGATCGGTATATACCGAAAACACGGATTGGGTGGTTGCGCAGGAGTAGGGAATCATAGCGGAACACATGAAAACAAAAAAAAAACCTGCTCAAAAAGATTTTTTTTTTTTTTTGCTGCTTTGAATAGTGTTTTTTTTAAATTACTCGGGTCCTTTAATGTGTGCCGCTGCATATGGTTACACAGCGACGCTGTGGTCATTGACATCGTTGCTGGGGTAAAAGTGTTTTCGTTAGATGTACTTAAAAAGTATAAAGTGCCGAAAAAAAAAAAAACGGGACCGAACGAAGTAAAACAACGTGCACCTCGTGTTCATACTTCGTCTTCCTATTTGTTGTTTTCGGTGCTTTGGGTGTCTCCTTACTGAAGTCGAATGCAAATAGCCTGCCCATAAAACAAAATTGCTCATCTACAGTGTAAAAGAGTGTCGCCTCATCCTGGCAGACCGACCTTACGCTGTATAATCACGAAACGTCCAATTTGACGTTTTTTGTTTTTTTTTTGAGAACGGTGGGGGCGTGTCTTTCAAACGCACGGTGTCCAGCACGCCTTCCGTCGTGCTTTGGACGCGCGCTCGAGATGCACGAGACGCCGAAGCATTGCCGAAGGTAGGAAGCCCGCGCTGGAGGGAGAATCGAAGCTCCTCCCTGCCGCTCTCACCTTAACACAACAAATGTATTATCCCGCATCACTTCATAACTGTTTTGGGAACTCTTTTCTTTTTGTTTTGTTATATGTGGATCGACGAATGGAACTGTTCGTCCACGAATGCTATAAATACAGCGAATGTTAGTGGTTTTCTTGATAATAACCTGTATACCTACCTGCTGTAACCTCACGGATGGCTTTATGCTATATATATATATATAAAAAAGGCAATAATAATAAAGATTGTCGTGCAAGTAAATACCAGGCCCCGGTTCCTCTTTTTTTTCCCATTTGTTTCTTAATGGTACTGGAATTTCTGTTTCAACAATAGTGCGATTTCCGCAAGATTTTTCGTACATGTGTTCTCGCCTTTCGTTTCGCTCAAAAAAAAAAAGAAAAAAAAAAGAAAGAAATTGGTTTGAGTGGTTGACTTTTTAAAGACAACCTTCAAAACTTTTCGCAATCACATGCTAACGCCGACCTCTTGCCTATCTCGGTTTACCGCTGTGCACAGTTTCTCCTCTTGTACACCTTGTTCGTTCAGTCTTCTCGTCGCCGAACGGCATATCGTGAAACCGTTGTGCCATAGAGAAGGCCTCGCTGGCCAAAGCGATCTCGGGTTCGCTGGCGAGAGGAGGGGGTTAGGTAGGCCTTAGGTTACGCTTCAGGTCACGTTCCGGGCAGCCCAGGCGCCCAGGCACGTCTCGCCGAAACACGAGACTCTCCAAGCGCCGACATTCTCTCCTTCCTTTCTGGCTGCTCGCTCGTCGGCGACGCAGACACGACCCGAGGTTCGCATCCAACAGAACCAACCCTGAAAACCTCCTCGACTCGTCTGGCTTGCAAAGCACCCTGGACTTTAAGACTCGCGATGCTCTTCTTCTTTTCGCAGTGAAAAGGGGGGAGAACAAATCAGGAACCAGACACGCATCTTCTTATGGACGTTTGAGAGAAGAGCCATCCGGCTGCGTTCAAACTTTTTTTTTTTTTTTTTTTTTTTTTACGCAAGGAACATTATTGTAACGGGACAACCTAATCCCGGAAATGTGCCCTTTCGTCCGTGCATTCCTCCCGCTAAATTTAGAAGTGAAAGTGAATTTCTGTCTCGATCACGTGACGTATTGGAATATAATTTACAGTCACATTATTAATTTTCTACTGCATGGATATTATTTTTTTATTGGATAATGGTATTATTTTTTTAAGCGCAACGTATCTTAAAAAGAAAATCACGTGCAACTCAACTTTTTGAACTATACTTCGTTTCAGCTCAAGGTAAGACGCAACCGACGCTACGAGGTATCAAAGAGCGTCAAAGGCGCAAGTCACTAGACCTTCCCTGTAAATGATTGGTCCAGCTATGGTAGAACACGTACAGATTACAGGGACACGACGAATTTAGCGAATTCGTCCGCCGCGAAGCGGCGTGCACGGGTGGGTCAAGTTAAGGCCTTAGGTCAAGTGAGTTAACATTTTTGCAATGAGCCGCCGCAGACTAGGAAGGGAGGGAGGGAGGGTGGGGTGGCGGGTCAATATGCGCCTTAGAGATACACGCGCAAAGTAGGAAAGCCTCTTTTACACAGCGTCCCCTTTTCGATGAACGGCGTTTCTCAAAACTGAGGCTTCGCTCTCTCTAAACCGTGCTTCCATAAAACGTACCCGTTCTCTGAAACGTGAAGGCCCTTGGCTGTGTGCTTCACAAACTGCTGTTACATCAACTTGAAATGCCGAACATCGATCGACCCCTTAATTTCACTCTGGATTGGGAATTCCCAATGAATATAACGAAATCTGCTCATTTATCGAGGAGTACGGGGTGATATCCGGCGTGCCCCAGGGCTCTGGACAGAGCACTCTACTCTTTCTGCTTCATATCAGTGGCCTTCCTGTCAACATAGCTTCATCAATTAAGCTCAACGCAGACGATTGTGAGCTGTATAGGAAGAACGTAAACATAAATGACACCGCGATACCGCAGAGTGAGCTGCGTGGTGTAGGAAGTGGCAGGTGCGCATCAAAGTAGATAGAACCAAATGTCTCTGTCAACAAACAACACGAAACAAAAACGCAATGAATTTCATTTTTATAGTGAACTCTATAAAAAGTAAGCAAAAATAAATATTTTGGTATTTAGTTGGCAAGATTACATTGATTAATATTGTAAACAAGGGAAGTAGATCATTCGGGTTCAGCAGACAATTGTATCTATACCTCCCAAAATTCGACTACTTGCTTTTAAATTATTCGCCAGATCACAACTTGAGCACGCCAGCGTCATATATGGGCCCCATGCTAGGATTATGTTATCACTACATTAGAAAGAATAGACAATAAAGGAGCGCGCCCTCTAATTAAAGACTACTCATCATACACCAGCGTGCCAGCACTATAATGCTGACAGCTAACTTACCTTCATTAGACACTAGCCGTAAAAGTTTCCGTCTCGCATTAATTCGTAACCTTTATTATTTTAATGAGCGCGCGCACCCGCACCCCCCCCCCCCCCCCCCCCCCCAAAAAAAAAAAAAAAAGAGCGGTTACTACTTGCCGCTGATTGAATCTTTCTTAGATACGATTAGATACGATCATTCTCGTAACATTCGCTTATCCAGCAGTCGTACTAGTAGTCAATTCCGCAACTCCCCGCTATAGCTTGCCATTTCAGACTGGAACGCATTGCCCCCGAATGTGGAAGATCCGGATAAAATAAAATTCAAATCAGCTTGTGAATTGTTATATTTATGTCTCTTGACGCTACCATTATTATTTTTTTTCTCAATGCTGTATGTGGAAATAGGATATTTTTAGGAGTGTTATATAATATAGGCGACTTTTTGCGCATAAGCACAACTTTTTTTTTTTTTTTTAATATGTATATTACGCTACGTGCGTCAAATGCTTCTTTGCCCTTTTTTTTTTTTTGTTGCAATATTTGTATCTCTCTCTCTCTTCCCCCCCCCCCCCCCCCCAATACAATGCCGTCAGGGCACTTTGTGGTATATTAAATAATACTATTAAATAAACGAAGGTCGCTGCCGATGTCTTTCTCCTAGACTGGAGGGAACCGCAAGTGACCGAGTCACATCGTGTGAGGTCTGAAAGTTCCTGTGCGTTCGAATTTTTTGTAATTGTGAGCTAAACAACAACAAACAAGAATCAACAGGGTTGCAATTTAAGGGCTTAGAAAAGCGGAGAAAATGGTCAAAACAGAAGAAAAACAAAAGAAAAAAAGGGAGAGGGAGCAGGCGATAAGGTAATGCGTCTACGATAAGGGAATGTCTCATTGCAAAGACGTTCCATTTTATAATTAAATAGTCACTGTCCATAGTGATCCGCCTAAATAAAACTCCTCGCAGAGACGACATCCGAGGGGCACAGCACTTTGAAAGTGACCCCCCAAATTGTCGTCAGCATCTTTTATACGCTGTGGCTAGCGTTACGTCCGGACGGAGTACTGAAACGCGTATACCTAACCCTCCCCCCCCCCCCCCCCGGCCCTCCTCTCTCTCCCCCGTAAACCTAGGGAAGGCGGATATTTGGACGTAACTTGGGTTACGTCGGACGTAACGCTAAACACTTCGTTTTTTTCGCGCTATCACATATAAGTATAGTTCCAAGAACCGCGCCTAAATGAAACAAAATCGTTTTTTTTTTTTTATATTTCCAAAATTGTTGAATTTGAAAAGGGTACACTCAACAACAAATTAATCGTTTGGTGCTCAGACAATGCGAGTTTAGTTTGCAAGAGTATGGCGACATTGTTACGCGCCGAGAAATTCAGCCAGTGCAGTACGACCGCTACAGCAGGGGTCGTGTTCCACGAGACCGCTCGCCGGCACAAGGCTCACCCAGATGGAAACGGGCAGAGGTGAGGCTAAGCCCAAATTCCCTGGGTCCTGCAAGGGTACAATCAACTCCGCGTGAGTGTACCCCACGGGGTCTCGGAACGAAGACGAAAGACCGCAACTTTCGCACATTCTACGTGTTTTATTCGTTGCTCGTGTACAAGAATCGTTATTGAAAAAAGCGCGGGAGTCAGATCTCTGAGAGAACTTGCGGGAGGCTGCATCCGCTCGGCCGGTGGAAGACGCAGAGGCGCCATTAACCGTGTCACCGGTTTCGGCTAATCCTCATACCTTGGAAGAGAAAGAAAAGACGCTTTCACGCACAAACCAACACCGAAACACCAATGTAACTATCGACCATTCTCTTCTATCTCCCGGAAATACATGCGCGATACACCCGACGTGTGCGTGACGCGCACAATGTAAGCACGAGCGCGCGTGCTTGGCTAGGATGCTGAAAGCCGTGAGCTCGTGTTATAGCGTCTACGTTCGCATGTAAACGACGTGCTACTAATGGAGAATTCTTTTTTTTTTTTTTGTTGTTGTTGGAATCTTCTTGCGCGTTCAAGCGCTCGAATTAGACCGCACTAAAGGCGCGAGAATGGAGCGCTTGAAGATCGCTCCAAAAGGGAATGCCCCATAACAATGGCCTAGCTATTCATAGTTTTTCTCCCGCAATCTCCAGTCCACAAAAAAAAAAAAAAAAGATTGCTGAAAGTTCGTTTTGCAACGAAGGTATGAAGTGGGTCAATATATCTAACCCACTTTATATAAATCGATAAAATATGCCACAAGGACTGTAATCGACCACGAAAGCTAGTGAATTCCTTTGCTTTTTTTATGTAAAAATTTATTGTAGAGGTTACAGACCAAAAATCAAGAGTTCCCAATGCTTCAATAAAGCGCTAACCCTTCAAAAAAAAAAAAAATAAAAGTATGTTAACCACGAGGACGTTTGCTCCTGATTGAGGCAGATCGATGTCTCCTTCGATATTTTCCCAAAACAAATCTACCACTTAGCCCCACTTTCATGGTAAATTACAGCGCGTGCAAAGCTGACCTTCGCGATTTATATCAAGCGGGTTAAATCTAGCCATACGTAACCCCGGTCAGCGCGATCGATAACGAGTTGACCCATACGTGGAAACTAAGGCCACTAAATATAACTACGCGTACAGTAATCGCCACTTCGTTCCCCGACTATCTTGAGGACGCCGCCATTCTGGTGCTTAGTGCAAAGCGGGCGGAGTTGAAAATAATAAAAAAATATGTTTACAATAATTGGCAACTATGATTTTAATCACCCCAAAGGCTGACGTGTCGTCACTCAAAAGCGTTGCTTCGATTAGTGGTTCTGGGGGGAACGAAGCCCGCGCACGAAGATTCCGTTAGTGCGCATAGTGCTGGGTGCCCGTGCTGCATACCATTAACGCAAAGTACAAACTGGCATGCTGCGGTTATGGCGCGGAGTCGGCAGATACGTTAGTTGTCGTCTGCTAGCGACAACGGTTGTTCAAACTCATTCACACCGCGAAGGGGAAATAGGCGCCCAGGCCAGACGTGGCCGACCATTTTCCTGACTGCCCGTTCTAAACTTGTTTTCTTGACCTACGCTGTCCGATTTGGTTGATCTTGTCTTCGAGCTTGTCTGCCAGCTCTCCGCTGGCCTGTGCCGCCGACGAAACGAATCCGGCACTGCGACTGAAACGGCGGTCATGGGAGGAGAAGGCAGGGGTTAGAGCAGCGGGAACCTTTCCCACAGACGTCCTCGGCGAAGCCCAGCAACAGCCTGGACGACGCTTCGGCGACAGGCTGTATTATTTATCATTCTTGCAAGTCGGGAGACTCGAAGACGCAACCATTTTTGCATACGATCGACCGTCTGCGAATCGGACTGCAGACGAACGAATGTCAGCGAAGCGGACTACGCACAATCAAATGTCTGCAACGCAGATTGCAGACGATCGAGTGTCTGCAAAACGGATTGCGGACAATCAACTGCTTGCAAAGTGGTCTGCTAAAACTCGCTGCCGAGCGTATCAATTTGTCCAATCAACCTTCATAATTAAAACAAGCACTGCAGTGTATACTCTAACCAGGGGAGTAGCCAAGAAGGATTGAAGGGGGGGGGGGGGGGGGGGGGGGGGGCTCCCCCCCCTCTCTGCACCCCAAGTAATGGACATCCTAGCCACTTCAGCCCCCCACCTCCGAAAAACATTTCTGGCTACGCCACTGACTCTAACCGCTTTACGGTGCCTTTTACGTTCTCTGCTTACCGTACATTCATGGGGGCAAGGCATACCGCTAGCCGGTCCAAATGAGCGCTACGACCGATATGCCAGAGGGGAGACCTCCTTCGCGACGTGTGTAGGGCATCCAAAATAATCAGCTCACACCCGTTAAAAACTAAAATATGAAACGTGCAATAAAAAAAAAACATTTTCTTGGTATTTCATTTTAATAAGTTGCATTGCAAACAAAAAATAAAAGCCTACATTTGACGTGCGTGAGTGACCCAACATGTAGCTAACAAAACGGGCTGAGGGAATGTGCAAGCCCGCGATTGGGGGCCTTGTCCAACGCTGCAACAACGAAGGCGACTGATTAGCAAAGGTACTACGTAATATCAATAATTAAAGGAAAAGAAAAGAGAAACGGATTAGCCGTTATTACGAAAATAAAGTTGAGTGCATCCCTACGCCCTGTTCAAGTACCCTCGGGCAACGGTTTGAAAACCCCTGTTCTATTTTAACTCGGGTGACCATATTAATCCTCAGATAAAAAAAACGGGACATCGGTGAGCGGGCAAGCGAGGCAGAGAGAAAAGCTCCGCCAACTTCAACGTAAAAACGCACCTTTTCCGGAGTTCAAAAGGTGCCAACTTCAGTAATAAAAGAAAGTCTCCCGCCCACACGTCTGTGCGAACAAAATCTATTGGCACATGTAACCACAAAAAGAGCTCAGGATTGTACTCTATGGGGTAGTGACTTCATAGTATATCTTTATTTTTTTAGAAAAGTACGCCTGTGTAACAAGTAAACATTCTTTTTGGTTTCCTTCACTCGCTTAGCACTGATCTCGCGACTCTGCACGGAAACGGGTCACGAGGCTTGGATTGTCTTGGCCATACCGAGACGTCTGGTCATCCGAATTACAATTCCCCCTTTAATTAATGTAGCCAATCGCTTTTTCTTTTTCTAATTTAAAAGGTTAAAAAGCGCAAACAAAACAAGGACAATAAAGGCACAAAGACTCTCGGGCAAGGGTTTGAAAACCCCTGTTCTATATTGTGTTAGAATGAAGAAATTCGCTTCAAGTTCGAATTCCCCAGATAAACACCACAGTTCCGAGCTAACAAAAGCCAACATCTAAGCATTCAAGCCGCGATCAATTTTTGACAGATGGTGGGCAGCCGCCGTCAAATCAAAGATAAGTCGCCGATACACCCCTAAAAGCGCAGCCAAGCACGAGTTGTAGTATTGGAGGCAACATGCATGGCGTGCTGTATGACACGAAACGTGCGTCGCACGCTAACGTTGAGGTCGTTCCAAGACCAGCGTCGATTATTCTAAAATCGACCAAAGGTGTACACGAAAAGCCCCGAAAATAGGCACACTGCACTGGCGCGGCGATTAAATGAAACGCAAGCAGACGAACCTTCCAATAATAATAAAAATCGTTTATTGGTGTTTAAAAGCACTACCGAAGACAACTCTGTTCGGTCGTACAAGGGAGTATTCTTTTCCATAAGGTAAAGTTCGAGTTCCAAAACGAAACAAAATGCGCGAAGCATTAAATTACCTAACCCTTCCTCCTTTCACTCTCAACGTCAACGCGTGCACCGAACGTCCCGAAAACCTCGTCTATAGTCTTGAACAAAATCTAAAGCAGAAAAAAAAAAAAAAAAAAAAGTTACTATAGTTTTTTTTTTTTTTTTTTTTTTTTAAGCTGAGGTTTGCAGACGCGACACTGCCGCAGCCAACTTACTAAAGCGAAATCGCCATCAGCCCAGAAGCTGGTGTTCCAGAGTCCAAACACAGCGCGATGATTCGACTCACGTATCGACTCAATCGACCTGCGCCGAAGCACACGTCGTCAGTTCCAACACCGTCCCGAACCCGCGGCGGCGACTCCCAGCACCGTCTGCAACTCCCCGATGTAGCTGATGGCCATCTTCAGAGTCTTTATCTTCGAAAGTCTCCTGGAACTTGGACTGCTCGAGTTAGAAGCACCGCCGCCGCCGCTCTGAAGTCTCAACGGGATGGCACTCCTCAGCCGATCCAGGGCAGAGTTGAGTCGATGCATCCGTCGCCTCTCCTGGTGGTTCGCCAGCGACCTCCGACGCTCCAGCTCGGCCTGGGACAGGCTACGCTTGCGCGTCGGTCTGCGGCCAGGACAGGTAGCGTCGTCTCCGGACGACTTGGCGGCGTCCGACAGGGCCAGTTCCCGGTCACAGCAGTCGGGACAGCTGCTGCCGTAGTCGTACACCATCGACGTCGGGTTGTACAGGTAGGCCGCCGCCGCAGCAGTCGCCGGCTCGACGATGCCGCAGTGTTCGTACACTCCAGCGGAGCAGGGCAACGGGACGTCTTCAAATTGGTAGAAGGGCGGGTTGGCCACGTCGTGGTGATGGTGAAGGTGGTACGGAGGGCGCCGCATCAGGCCGTGGTCGCGGATGTTCTGGTAGGCCACGGCCGCCGCGACTTGAGCGTCCAGGCTAGGGTTGTGGAGGTCCGACTCGGAGAACATGGCACGTGATGCCCAGGACGGATGAGATCTGCTTGCTCCACCGCTCGCTTCGCAGCTAGTCTGGATGCTAGAGCATCCTCCGATCTTCCGCTGTTTTTTGTTGTGTTTTTGTACTTTACGCGAGCGTGTTTTCTCTCGCATAGCCGGACGAGTAGGCGTGAACAAATACGCCGACGACAAGAGAGAGCAAAAGAAATAACGATGCGAAGAAAAGCCGAATTGAACTTTGTCCCTCTGGAGCTATGCAAAAGGAGTGTAGGGGGAGGGGGGCACGGGTTGCTTACTTTTGGGGCTTTTGGGGAGGGGTGGAAGTGGAAGGGGGGAGGGTATCTAATTATAAAGTCTGCGCCTCTCGGAAGAAGAAATGTTTGGCTGGAGTTGCTTATTGGACGGACGTGCCCCAGCTTCGCTGTAGCTCTTCCGTGGCGGCAAAAAGAGGAGAAAGGGGGTCTGCCCGCGGTCTCTCCAACAACAAAAAAGTTCGTGTAGCTTCCAACGCATCAATTGCAGCAGACGGACTTTGAAGAGAGAGCGCGCGCGCGAGCGTTTCTTCATTCCACCAACAACGCCAAAGCAGCCTCACCAGCGGAAAAATAATAATAAAATAAAAAAAAAAAGTACAGATTTGAAAAAGAGCCGCCATTTCCCCTCGCCGAACAAATGTAGCTCGCTGAGCTAGCGCCATTGGGCGAGAGTTCGAAAAAGCTAGCCAATCAGCGACGAAACACGTGCCTACGTCGTCGCGCGTGTCGTCTGCTCGCCCGGCTCACGAAAAAAAAAAAAAAAAAGGTGGCCTGCCAAGAACCGTAAAAAAAAAAAAAAAAAGGTGGCCTGCCAAGAACCGTAAAAGCACGGTAAACTGATGCCACATGCTCCGCTCGCCGGCAGGCAAACATCTTCGGGTGACAGTCGGAAACCATTATCTCTACCTTCGTATTCTTTTTGAACGTCGTCTCGAACGCTACAAGAAATAGAAAACGGAGACCTCCCAGCCTTCGGCGCCACAATCGTTACAATCCATACTCGCCCGTGCTTTCCTGGCACAAAACACCGCGAACGGCTGGGTGTTTTTTGTCGCCACCGAGACAAAATCCATTTGTTGTTGTTGTTGTAGTTATGAGGGGGACTAAGGATCCCGCGGGGACTTGTAAGAACAGTCACAGATGTGGACCCTGCTTGCACCGTCGCCTAACGTAATTCAGGTTCGGCGATGCACGCGAAGGTATGGCTTGCGGTGTTTCCGTACGCAAGCTGGCGTTTCGACGTCTCTCCTCAGCGTCGTGTTCGGGAGACACGGACCGATTGTCCGAAAATGCAATTTCCAGCGCCGTGAGTGCGACAAAAAGCAGGCAGCGCAAGCTGTGCAGCGGCGTTGTTCGTCTTGACAGACAAATTAGTCGGCGAGATGCGACCATCTGTACCTAGTTACTACTAACGTTCGCCGAACCATCGCTTCACCTCTCGGCTTAGGAAAAAGAAAAAAAGCTCTGGGTAAGCAAGCATGCGTTTAGACTGAAGCAAACGTGCACACACACAATCAAAGTCCCAATAAAAAAATAAAAAAAATATATTTAGAAAGTTTTAAATGGCAAATATCTTAAAAAGGCTGATCCCGCAGATTTCTCCAAAACGAATCACGAAAACGAGTTGTGTGACACAACTTTTAATGAATACTGCAAGGTCCTCTACAAGATTGCCCAACTTTAGAGATGTGCAATGTACGTAGGTACCGCATATTTAACTGGATGTGTTGGAGGTCCAGACAATGTGGAAGACTCCAAAGAGACATGAGGCAAATGACAACAACAATAAAGCTAAGTCTGAAGAAGTAACAAGTTGCAAACTATTATTATAATATCTTAACTGATTGAGAAAACATAACGACCTCAAAAATAAAATAAATTGGGGCTCATTTTGCTCTTCGGTACAAATGATGTTGCAAATATTCAAGCTCTCACAAACATTCAAGCTCCATCAACCAGTACTACTGGTTCACGGTGCGGAGCTGACCGCAGCATTACTGACACAGAGATGAGCAAATATTCTCAGCAACATAAATAAATAAGGAACAAAAAGTACACTTCACTGTTTTCCCTCCAAGTAATCTAGCATTATCCCAGCTGATGACCAGTGGCCACAGTTTTCGCACATCTCCATGACATGTCACTTTGATTGTGATTATCTAATCCAGCCGGATTAATTAAAAAAAAATAATAATACCTAAAAAAATAATCTTTTCTCCCTGCACCAATGAGGAGCCATAAATTCCAACGTCTCTTCGCTAAGGAATCCAAGTTTTGTGAAAAATTCACATACTACATTTCTTCGAAATATGCGAAGCAAGGTGACAGGAAGAAAGAAAAAGGATAAATTAAATAAATATGAAAAGAATCAACTATAGTCGGCGACAGGTTAAGAGTCCAGGGCAAGGAAAAGGAAGGCTGGGGAGGAGGAAGCAGATAGATTGCTGGAGAGGAGGAAACCTCCCCCCTCTCTCCAGAATTCCACCTGCTTCCTCCTACCCAGCCTTCTGTTCCCTCACCCTGAACACTTTACCCGTCACCAACAATAGGTTAAATGTACACACACAGAGCCCATTAAACCTAAATCAGAAACCCGTCAATAATTTCTTGACCAAAATTTTGTTGTCTGCCAAGAAAAACAAAAACAAAAAGAGGAAACAAAAAAAAAGTAAAAGTTACGTTTATCCCAAAATGCCTGAAAGCCAAGAAGTTCGACTGAAACAAAATCCTTCGAAATCAGTAAAGGGGATCGGAATGTTCCCTTCCAAACAGCTAAAAATGTCTGCCTTTCCCTTCGCGTCGGACGGCTCTAAACTCGTCAAACACAAAGTTGGGGCCGAGGTTGACGGAGCGCTCCGACTGGACCATCACGACGATGACTTCGCGCTCCGCGAACTTTCTGTTCCAACCTTGTGTTTGACGAGTTTGGAGCCCCAGGTAAGTTAACTCGCAGAGCATCCCCGTTCGAGCCTTCCTTCCTCAGTTCCGTATCCGCCCTCTGCAGGACCCCAGAGTTCTCGACACCAACCAGGTTTTGGCCGCACTACGACTACGGCTCCGCCCGGGGGAGGGCTCGCGGGCTCGGGAGGCCGGGGTCCTGGCCTCGGCAACATCTCGTGATGTTAGCGGTCCGTCGGGGAGGGGGGGCGGCGGCTTCCTGCGGTCCCACCGAGGGGGCGACCGGCGGGACGAACACTTACGATCCCACTTCCTGCTCCTGGCCCAGCGCTTCGAAAAACAGGCCCATGGGGGTCCTCTTGAGCCCGATGGTCTCAATCTTGTTGGTCAGTTTGTTCTTGATGTTGCGCAGTCTCATCGAGGAGTGGATGAACACCACTGCAAAAGTAATCAACTCGTCGGTGTTTTTTTTTTTTTTTTTTTTTTTTTTTTAAGCGCAGTTTTTAGGCGCCCGTTTTTGTGTTTCGCGGCGTCGGCGTAACCGCGCTAAATTTAGCGGAAAAATGTACGTCATTTGACCTCAACAATTGAATTCCCCGCTAAGTTTAGCTGGGAAATTCAGTTTCTCCGCTAGATTTAGCGGACAAATTCAGTTTCTCCGCTAAATTCAGCGGGAAAGTTAGGGAGTTATCGTAGATCGTTTTCGCCGTCCCGCAACGCTCTTTGCAACCCGCTACGGCACCCGGAGCTCTACAGTCAAGGCCATCGGCGCGCAGGCGCAGTAGCGGCTTCTTCATTGCGGAGGGCTTAGCGGAGGGGGAAACGCGGTTAACGCGGTCTACGAAAACTCCCTATTAGGGAGTTTTCGTAGATCGTTTTCGTCGTCCCGCAAGGCCCTCCGCAACCGCTACGATAGCGGGAACTCCACAGTCAAGGCTATCGGCGCGCAGGCGCAGTAGCAACTTCTTCGTTGCGGAACGCTTAGCGGAGGGGGCAGCGCGGTCTACGAAAACTCCCTATTGACGCCACGCGACCCGCTAAATTTAGCGGAAAATCGAATTGGTGTTGAGGTCACGTGACGTCAATTCTTTCGCTAAATCTAGCGGAGAAACTGAATTTCTTTACAGGTGACGTGACACCGAGTCATCTGACGCCATTTTCCCCGCTAAATTCAGCGGGGAAAGTGAAATGGTGTTGGGGTCACGTGGCGTCAATTTTTCAGCTACATTTAGAGGAGGAAACTGTGGGAGGAGGATGAGGGGAGAGACAGGGCATACCCTCCCCTCTTCCTCCTCCTCAAGAGCTGCGCTCTAATTTCGCGTTACAGTAATTTGTAAACGTCTTTTATATATTTTTTCCTTCTCTCATTTTACGGGTTTATAGCTCGTTTCTGCAAACTCATTTTCGAACTTTCGTTCGAAAATGAGCAATTAAAGCTCATTTTCGTTCGAAAATGAGCTTTACAATTCCAAAAATGTAAAGGCTGTTTATCGAAGTTGGCTCGAGCCAATTTCGCATTTCCTGCCAACCGCTTAGGACGAGAGAAGGTGCTGGTATACCAGAGCCATATATCGCATATCCCTAGAGCAGTCCTGATCCGCGTACGCCTTTTGTACTTGTATGTTTTTTTGCGCATCATTATTGCGCCATGGGACTAAATATGACATGTTATAACTTTGATCTAGCAAATAGTACTGCAAAACCTTCAGTCTAGTTATATGCTGATCAGAGGATCTGAAATAGGTTGTGCGTCCGTGTGATCTCTCAAAAGCGGTTAGTAGAAGGAAACGCAACGCACTCGTGCCCACTCAAGCACAGATGTGTGAATTAGCCTTAAGCTAAAAAAATGAGGTGCAATTGTTTTTTTTTATTGTTTACTTTGGCTACTAATTAGTGTTTCGAATAAACACTTTACGCTTACATAAAACGTAAAACAGGAATCAGTTTTTGCTTACACGAGCTAGTGTTTGTTGAAAGTGGATTTACGAGGCCAACGTTCCTGATCGACGGCCCGCCCGCGTCACGTACGCCATCGCCGACATTTGTAGCCGTAGAAAGACGAGTATTACTTACGCATGATGGGCAGCAGTATTCCGAAGAGGAAGACCATGACGGATCCCAGCATGTAAACTATGAAGTATCCGCCTGGAGAAACCGGAGAAGCTTTCGTCGGGCGACGGAAAGGTGTTCGACCGGTATTACGGCCTTAAATTCCTCGAATATTTCGAGGAATTTAACTTTCTTTGTACGGAAATTCCGAGACTGATTTAGAGAACGACTATGAAAGATCTAAAACCACCAAGATCAATGACAGGTGGGTAATGCAGCACCTCTAAGAAAATCTTAGTTTCACTACAACCACGTCTTTGCTGCCTCAGTTTGTTGGTTACTCACTTATCATCAATACAGATACCGATATAGCCAAATGTGCGGACCTTATGAGCACACGAGTTAACGAACGCAAGCAAGAAAGTAACATTGCATCACAATTTTCCACTCACGGCGTTCTGCAACCTACAATACCCGAACATTTCCAGGGCTTTTAAGTTTCCTCTGTTTTCTGCCGATAGACATGTCTGTATTACAACTTGGTTGCACGCGTTCTTTTAAACCGATTTTAAGCTGGCAACCCCGAGTTGCAATGCAACTTCAATTCAATTCTATACAGATCAGTTATGCAGATAGTAAAGTGTACAATGGAGCAATGGACAGAAGATATGCAAATACTGGGCGAGCTCCAAAATGGACTCCGGAGAGATAGAAGACTGGAAGATAACTTGTTCGTCACCACTCAACGTATAGAAATAGCAATGAAGAACCAAACTCCCTTATGGTTAGCTTATTTTGACATCAAGCGGGCATACGATAATGTGAACCAGGAAAAACTCTGGGGTCAGCTGAAGGAGTATAATTTAGATAAAAATTTGGTTAGGTTTCTTCAGCAGGTGTACACAGACAATAAATAAGGTAGTGATAACATGGGAAGCAGAAACTACACAACCCGCAGCAATAAAAAGAGGACTCAGGCAGGGCCGTCCACTGTCACCTCTGCTCTTCATTATATATCTCAGTAAAATGCAAAAGAAATTAGAGCAGTGCAACTTAGGTTTTGATGTGAGTTATATGGAAGGAGGGAGAAATGTAGTACAGGTAATACCAGGACTGATGTATGCAGATGACATAGCACTCATGGCAGATAACCAGGATACATTACAGGAACTCGCTGGAATATGTGGAGAGGAAGGGGACACCTTGGGCATGAGTTTTAGTAGTGACAAGTCTGGAGTAATGGTGTTTAACGATGAAAAGAGGGAACCACTGAGGATTCAAGACATTGTAATAGACAATGTAGGAAAATACAAATATCTGGGAGTCTGGCTCAATGAGGAAAGGAAATATCTAGAGGAACACGAAGAGAATATAATTAGAAAAGGGAAAAGAAATTCATCTATTATGAAGCTCAAGGCACTATGGAACTATAACAGAGATAAGGTGGTCAGAGGTATATGGAAAGGAGTGATAGTTCCAGGACTGTCTTTTGGCAATGCAGTACTGTGCATGAAATCTGAGGTTCAATCAGGACTAGAAATTCGACAAAGAAGCGTAGGCAGATTGGCGCTGGGAGCACATGGAAAAACACCAAATGAGTACAGGGGGACATGGGATGGTCGTCTTTTGAGAGCAGGGAGGCATTTAGTAAGTTGAAATTTGAACAAAGGTTGACCGAAATGGATGATATGCGGTGGGCACGGAAGGTATTCAAGTATTTATACATGAAAAGTTTAAACACAAAATGGACAAACCAAACCCGAAAGCTTACATTTAAATACCTACACACTGGTGATGGGGCTGAACAGAGTACCTCAGTGAAAAAGGGGGTGAAAGAGGCAGAGAGGAAAATGTGGGAGGGGAGAATGCAGGAGAAATCAGCTTTAACAGTGTACTATCGGGGAAAAATGAAATGCGAACAGAGGAGCGCGTGGCTCGCGGTACACGCTGCGCCGCCTGGAAGTGAGCCAAGGAGCGAGGGTGCGTGGCCTACTCCGACGTGTTCACGCCCCTCCCTCTGCGCTCCCCAAGCTTCAGCAGTGTGCCTCTTAGTGCGCTGAAAGCTATCACCGCTATCTTTGCTGGCTCAGCGCGTGCGGTGCAAAGAAGCTCGCCGCACTCACCGAGCACGCAAAGATAGCGGTGACAGCTTTCAGCGCACAGAGCGGCGCACTGGCGAAGCTGGGGAAGCGCCAATCGAGGGGCGTGAACAGATCGAAGTAGGCCACGCACCCTCGCCCCTAGGTTCACTTCCAGGCGGCGCAGCCTGTACCGCGAGCCACGCGCTCCTCTGTTCGCATTTCATTTTTCCCCGATAGTACAGGCCACAAAAGCAGGACATAAGAAAGGAAAAGCTGTTTGACAATTCACAGGGAAGTGCTTTGCTGTTCGAGGCAAGAACAGGAGTTTTGAGGACGTATAGGGCAAAATCTCAGGAGATGGACACATTATGTGCGGCCTGCCATAATGATAGCGAGAAACTAGAGCACTTGGTTCTGAAGCCCACGGGGCTTTGCCCTGCTCTCCCTGAGGGGGTAACGGATTTGGTTGGGGCCCTGGGTTTTACTGGCGACGATGGAAGGACGGAAGAGAAAAGGATTACAGTGAAAAAGAGACGATTAGAAGATTGGTGGAAATTATCTAGGGAAAATTAAATGATGTACAACTAACTAGAACAGCTGGGGACAGGCGGGACAGAGGAAAATTGGGACTCCCTCCCGCGTGGCTCCGGCCCAAAGTCTCTACCCTGTCTCCTAGTGGGTCCGGTGCTGAGGTAACGCCGACAAGGTTGACCAGAGCAAAAATTGGCGACTCCCTCGCCGGGGGGAAGAGGCAGGGGGGTGATGTTTTTAGTTTTTTTTTTTTTTTGTTTTTTTTGCCTCATCTCCCAAAGGTTATCCTGGTGATATCCCACACTGCCTGGTGATAGTTAGGGGGAGAAAAATTGGTCCTAAAAGGGCAGGAGGAATCGCGTTTTTGTCTTTTTAGACTTAGGCTAGGTGGCGCAAGCTGCAACTCGTTTTGAAGGGTATAGCCATTAACATCCATCCATCCATCCATCCATCCATCCATCCATCCGACTCGTCAGCTGACAAAGAGGATGTGTTTTCCAGAGCTCCTGCGAAGCTAAGTGATTTTTGGTGTATTTAGTTTAGATGCAGGTGTGTTTATGGGGTAGTAGAAAACAGTTTTTAAAGTAGCGATAAGATAGGCTTGCTTGTTGGTTCTTCGTTGCGTGTGTTTGCGTTTTCTTTTTTCGACAGTTGGCACCGAGTTGTTTTTAAGTATATGATTCCGAGCATGCAGTTGAGGGTTCGTGTTTAAAACTAAAACCGGCATTGTTGCCAGTATTGAATATCGTGATGTTTTCCCAGTGGTGTACTCACGCCTTACCACATATACACGAATGTTTTGTTGCGGCTAGTGAGCGCCTTTCCTCTCCCACTTTTTTATTGTTTGGCCTAATTAAAATAACATAATGTTATTAGTCTGTCCTTTGAATTTTTATGATTATAAAATATGTGTCTGCTTGAGTGGATTTTACAGAGAAAAAAGTAAACTAAATATAAATTTCCTTCCTTTTGAGCGCCTCTTCTGGAGAGAGTGTCAGTGTCACGGACTCCCAAGACGATCTCATAACTGCAATCATCTTTCCAGAGATGTGAAGTGCCTCTGAAAGGATGATTGCTTATTTTATAAATATGATAAAACAGAATAGGATAAAATGATTTTCATCGTATTCTGACATGAAGAGTTTGTTGTACAAAGGTAAGTAGACGGCTCATAAGATACCATCCAAATTATCTTTTTTTTTTTTAATTTTCATTCATGCTTGATTTCATGATGTCAAATGAATGCGCGGAATGAGGGGCGGATGCGGGTTCAAATTTTGCGGATGATCAAACTGTTATTCGTGCAGGGCTCTAGAAATAGCAATGAAGAACCAGTCATTTATTGTTAGCTTTTTTGGACATCAATGCAGCATACGATAATGTGAGCCATGAAAAACACTGGAGTCAGCTGAAGGAGTTTAACTTAGATGCCAATTTGGTTAGGTTTCTACAGCAGGTGTACACAGACAATGAGGTAGTTATAACATTGGACGCAAAAACTACACAACGCGCAGCAATAAAAAGATGGCTCAGGCAGGGCTGTCCACTGCCACCTCTGCTTTTCATGATATATCTCAGTGAAATGGAAAAGAAATTAGAGCAGTGCAACTTAGGTTTTGATGCGAGTTATATGGAAGGAGGGAGAAATGTAGTACAGATAATACCAGGACTGATGTATGCGGACAACATAGTTCTTATGACGGATAACCAGGATACATTATAGGAACTAGCTGGAATATGTGGAGAGGAAGGGAACAAACCTTGGGCATGAGTTTTAGTAGTGACAATTCTGGAGTAATAATGTTTAACAATGGGAAGAGGGAACCCCTGAGGATACAAGACATTGTAACAGACCAATACAAGACATTGTAACAGACCATGTAGAAAAATACAAATATCTGGGAGTCTGGCTCAATGAGGGAAGGAAATATCTAGAGGAACAAATGGAGAATACAATGAGAAAAGGGAAAAGAAATTCATCTATTATAAAGCTCAAGCCACTATGGAACTATAATAGATATGAAATGGTCAGAGGCATATGGAAAGGAGTGATGGGACTGTATTTTGGCAATGGGGTAGTGTGCATGAAATCAGAGGTTCAATCAGGATTAGAAAATCGACTAAGAAGCATAAGCAGGTTGGCACTGGGAGTACATGGAAAGACACCAAATGAAGGTGTGCAGGGGACATGGGCTGGATGCCTTTTGAGTGTAGGGAGGAAATTAGGAAGTTGAAATGTGAACAAAGGTTGACCAAATTTAAGTATTCATACATGAAAAGTTTAAACAGAAAATGGACAAAGTGAACACGAAAGCTTACATTTAAATACCTACACACTAGTGATGCGGCTGAGCAGATTACTTTAGTGGAAAAAGGAGTGAAAGAAGCAGAAAGAAAAATGTGGGAGGTAAGAAAGTAGGAAAAATCAGCTCTAACAATGTACAGGTGTCAAAAGCAGGACATAAGAAAAGAAAATGTGTTTGACAATTCAGTGGGAAGTTCTTTACTGTTTCGGGCGAGAACGGGAGTTTTGAGGACGAGGACGTATAGGGCTAAATTTCAGGAGACAGACAGATTATGTGCTGCATGACATAATGAGAGTGGGACACTAGAGCACTTGGTCTTGAAGTGCACGGGGCTTCACTCTGCCCTCCCCGAAGGGGTAACAGATTTGGCTGGGGCCCTGGTTTTTGCCTATGACAATGGAAGGACAGAAGAGAAAAGGGTTAAGGCCCGTTCACACTCTTGCAGCCTCTTAGAACTGGGTCCCTTGAAACCTCTTACAACGAGAGGGCACACAGGCACCATCCATTGGGTAGCAGTGTAAACTTGGTGGTCCGGCATATTTTCTATTCCTCTCGCGCATTATCCTTTCTTTTAAGGCTCGAAAACTTTTTGTCAATGTTATAAACGAGCCTTTCTCATAGATATTATGCACATTTGACCTCGGAAATCCCCCAAAACCTTCGCTTTCGTAAAATGCAGTTCCAGGGTCACCGCATAGATGGCGCCAGAGTGCCAGTCTGTTCTCTCGTCCTAAGAAATTTTAAGAGGTTTCAGCAGGTCTCGTCTCTCTCGGTCGTACTCGGTTGCAAGAGTGTGAGTGAGCCTATACAGTCACAAAGAGGCAATTAGAAGATTGGTGGAAATTATCTAGCGAAAACTGAGTGATGCACAACTAACTAGCACAGCTGGCGACAGGCGGGATTGAGCAAAATTGGGACTCCCTCCCAAGTGGCTTCGGCCCAAAGTCTCAACCCTGTCCCCCAATGGGTCCGGTGCTGGGGTAACGCTGAAAAGATTTGACCAGAAAAAAATTGGCGACTCCCCATCGCCGGGGGGAACAGGCAATGTTTTTAGTTTTTTGTTGCCCAATCCCCCAAAGGTCATCCTGGTGATGCCCCAGACTGCCTGGTGATAGTTAGGGGGAGAAAATAGGCTTAGAAGAGCGGGAGGAATCATACGGTTGTCTTTTTAGACTTAGGCTAGGTGGTGCAAGCTAGCTGCCCATTACAAAGGGTATAGCAGTTAACATTCATCCATCCATCCAGAATCGACAGAACCACCGTTGGTGTTGTCACATTGTCTTTTGCCAACACCGACTTTTTCGTTTGCAATAATAGACTTCTTCCGAAACCGACGCACCCCATCGTGGCGAAATACCACGCAGTGTACTCTGGGAACTAGTTGGCCGCTCAGTTTCGATTTCGACTGAGCAGCTTCATCTCATGCTATCACGCCGCGACCGAACGCGCTGCCTGCGTCTTGGATTATCTGGCTTTTTACGAATGCACAATACACTAATTTTTGAGCGATACAAAACAAAGACCGGGGCACTTTCCCTGTTTCCCGAAACACCGGATATTGTGTGTGCGTATGCAAACGTAGTAAAACGTGGCTTAGTCACCTCACCCCACGAATGCATCTTTGAGCTCAATGTCAGTAATCCCATCTAGTACCAGAAAACTACTACAACTGAAGTTGGTCACCTTCAGCCCTACACGTGTATTTTGTTTGCCAAACGTCCGCTTCTTGTTACTTCATTGGGTGAAAAGCAAGTCACATCCTCACAGGAGTATTGAAGACAAGCCCAGCGTTGGCGCATGAACTTTTAAGGAAACGCAATAAATTCGACCTCTCTACTGCACAAAAGTTACTATGATGTCTTCCTCATGCTCACATATCTCACACTCAAATTTTATGCTGATAGAAGATTAAGTTTTCGCAAACGCTGAGATCGGCTAGCTACGACGGAGGCCCTAACAAGCGTCCCCTACTCCTCGCTAAGCCTTTTTGGACGAGCTTTAACTGACGCCCAAGATCTGTGCCTGACCGCTGTGTCTCAAATTATCTCGGCATATTCAGTCAGAAGGAAAGCAAACACATAACAAATATTATGGCCATTAGCTACCGTCAAATGCGCTTTGAATAATTTCATTAGTGTGGCGCACGTTCATGCCCGTCTGGCGCACTTCCAGCAAACGGTGCGGCATTCTTCACACAAGTGCTAGACTTTTGCTTTCTTAAAATGGTTTGTATGTGCGAATGTGCCTATATGATTGCAGGGTAACTATGTGCATACGCGATGTTGAATATTAGTAGAATGCTAGCGGGTGGGGACTTCACTTCGTGCAGTGCTGCGGGGCAGTATAGATAAGAGATGAGAAGTGTGTTCAAATGAAGCTTTTCAATGGCGACTCCGAGTTTTACCTCGCGTACTCAGGTGTATTAAGAAAAATCAGTAATTGCAAAAATTTATATTACGTCCATGGACGCACAAAACAAACTTCCTGATCAACAACACTAATGTAAAGGCGCGAGCTCTATGTATTAGAATTCGCGCCTTTAATGTATTATTGGTTGCTACAACTTATTGATTCGTACACAGGCAAGATCCCTGAGCTTCGCAGCGTCGAGATTCCCAGCGCTGGCTCGTCCACGCACCTCGAAACGCTAACAGAAGGGCTCAAGTACAAAAATACAACAAGCATGCGTTAAGACAAGCTATACGTCTCGGGCTTTTGCTAAAGCTTCGAGGTCTGGCCATTTCGGTTAGTTTAGAGACCACAAACGACGCTCTCGGGACCAGAAAACATAAGATAACGTCCGTTTACGGTCAACGCTCAGTGTATAATCTCTTGTCGACGTGTCGATCGAAACCGAAACCATGCCACTCTCCTCCCTGGCCAACTAGTTCCCAGAGTGCAACACGCGCCGTTTAGCATGCAGGGATTTATGGAAGTACAGTCAAACCTGTTTATAACGAACAACAGGAAACGTTACGATCAGTTCGATATAGAAAAAACCATTTACAATGAACTTCCACGATGCATTCGTTGTAAGGCGAGAGCTTCTCTTTCTTTCTCATCTCTTCGCTTCCGCCTTGTAACAAAACGCTAGAAAGTTTTTTTCTTTTTGCATGCGTGCAGAGTTTGTTATATTAGCTTATTTCCCCTTCTGAATCGCTTCTCTTCATGGGCAACCGCTTTGGGTTGAAGAGTTTTTCTTTTTCTGTGCGTGCGTGCTGAGTGCTTTTTTAGCTTTCTCCCCTTCTGAATCGCTTCTTTCGCTCATTTTTGTTCGAGCTTGAGCTTTTGGAATTATCTTTCTTACCTCCTCTTTTTTTTTTTGGGGGGGGGGGGGGGGGGGGGGGGTACAGGCTAGAAGACGATTGTTGGCACGTTTTCTGAAGCCTTTCCGGGGTGCTAAAAAGTTTGATATAGCCAATACGATGTTCTTTATAAAAAGCACTTTTTACATGCATTTTTATTTAAATTTTCCGTGAGTTTGATATCGACAATAATTCGCTGTACGTGGGTTCGTTCTAAACGGGTTTCACTGTAGTCTATTGCTGGTGAACAAAATGGATTTCTAAGTTTTGCATGCTACAGGTGAAGCATGAAATCAGCTTACCCAGAAGGATGACAAAGCCGCTGAGTATGGGGTGGTTTCGCTTAAGATTCATGGCGGCTGTCTGGGAGTTGGTCACATAATAGAAGAGTCCGAACGCCACAGTGACAGCCAGCATTCCACACAGCATTTTGGAAGGGTGGAGTATTCTAGGGGAGCAAAGAGACACAGTTGAGGGACAGGTTTGCTTCTGAAGGGGGGAAATCTTCTACAGACTCCGACAGAATAAGAACGACAGCAGTCTTTCAGTGGCCCCGCCTCCAGCATGAGCTTCCTACCTTTGATAAGGCTTCGGTGTCTCGTGAGCCTCGATCGTGCACACGCAGCCAAAGCACGACGGAAGGCAAGGAGAGCGTGCTAGAGGCCCGGCATCCGAGAGACACGCCCTGCCGTTCTCATCCCGTCAGTGACTCTAGCCACGTCGGCGCTTAAGATAGTTACGTTTCTATTCAACCTAGGGTGTCTCAATATCTTTGTTTGGGATGATGACGTTCGTTGTGGTACCCGACGTCGACAGAACGCGCTTACGGGGAAAATAAAAAGAAATCGCCGGAAACAAAATGCTGCTGTAGTACAGTCAACGCCAAGAGCGCGTGGAAGAGACGCTGTTTCACGCGCTCCGGAAAAAAAATGGAAAAATTAGCGTTCGAAACAAAATGGTCAGATGTCATCACCCTAAGCAACTCGCACACGAAGGCGCCCTAACCACTTCGCTTTTCTTTATCGTAATACGTGACATCCGACCTATAATTATACACACATCTTACACGGAGCTCTTTTACAAAAGAGGCTTCTCGTGTGCGCCGTGGCTCGAGTGAGTGCTAACGAGACGTTTGGGTTTACATATTACTGCTACTGCCAAGAGCGTCAAAAAGTCAGTTGACGCGTAGAGCTCGAAGCCCATATCCGCAGGACACAGTCCGCAATTTTATTATTGTTGGGCTAAGTTTGGTTTTCATGGTTATTGTTTGTTTGTTTTTATTTATCGCAACCAAGGCGTTGCACATCCAGGTCATCGACAGACGACGGCAAACCTGGCGCAAAGTGTTTACCCGTCTAAATTTAGGGTGGAGACTCGGAGCGACTCACCCAACACCGAGGAACACCAAGATGGCCAGGACGAAATAGTTGGACTGGTAGTAGAGCAGATTGTTGACGACTCGATTTCCCCATCTCTCGACGTCTTTTACGTTTGGCAGCTGAAACCTTGCCGATTCAAGAATAAAATCGTCCAGACTTCGCAGAGGCGCGACTTCCACTTCGTTCGCCATCTTGTTTTGCGTGCGTCGCCAGCGTCGCCGGAGGCGCCCCCCTCGTTTCAGTTTCGTTATTAGCAAATTTGTTATTAGTCTCGTGAGCGAAAATGTCGAGTGGCGAATATGACGAGTACACTGTAATGACGAGGTTGGAAACCACAGCAATCAACAGGGATTGGTGTTCCACGCGCCGCACGTGCTGGCGTCAGCAGTAGTAACTTTTGTAAAGCAAATACCTAAAACAAATTGTATCTTGCACGCGTGTTCCCCTACGCTTTATTTTGGTTATTTAACTTCGAATCTTTTATACGGGGAAGGCGTGCGCGTGTGGCGCGTGAACACCAATCCTTGCATTCTCCTTGATGCTTGGGTAATTCAGCAATATACCTACTCTCTAATCACTCGCATTCGAACGAGTAGGTAGGAGAGCTGTACAATTGCTGTACGAACGTTCAACTTAGCGTTCTAAAGCTCGGGACATCAAGGAAAAGGAGGAGATTGGGAGCCGTGAAAATGCACACTTTTCCGGGGCTTTTCATCGAGTAACTGAATGAACAAGCACCTTTCTTACCCATTCAGCAAAACCTAAGCATACCGAATTTGGTAATATAGGAAAGTTCCCCGTACACACGTCTGTGCGAACAAAACTTACTGGCAAGTGGAGCCACAGAAAAATCTCAAAATCATGGGCGTACCAACCGGTACTCTGAAAACGGCGGGGGGGGGGGGGGGCGTACAACCCCCCCCCCCCCCCCCCCCCCTCCGAAACAGCCACCACTGGGCATGGCAAACACTGTCCGGCAGCGCCCAAGGGATACCAAGGGCACCGGGCCCTGGGGAGAGGTCTGGTTTGCCGCCCCCCCCCCCCTCCCCCCCCCCCCCCACACACACACACACTCAAAAACAACTTGGTACGCCACTGCTCAAAATCATTCTAATACACTGTCAGAAGCAAGCATTTATTGTTTTCTTACACTTGCTTGGTACTTATTTTGCGAGCAAGTTCCCACAAAAACGGAACATTTAGTTTTACTGATACCAAATGGCGGAACGGCAAAAATGACCCCCTAAAAGGGACTGTCCCGGCCACTCTACGCTACCCCACACATAACGCAAAACCCGGATCTCCAAGGCATTGCTGGCATTGCCTCAGCGACCGAAACCGTTGAAACCCAATGCATTGAACAGGTTGTTGCTTGTTGCAGCGATCGCCGCAAACTAATCTGGCCCAACTCTGACGTCAGAGTGACGTCACGACGCTCCCATTCCACACAACACTTCCCACGCTATCTCCACTATCTCTCCTTCCATTCGTTGGCTGCCGCCACCGGTCGCCCCTGTGAGCGGTGAGTCAACTACTGCGGAATCGACGACGGGCTTCTGGGGGTTGTTGTGCCTCCGTCCGTTTCCGATCTCGAGGCACATCGGGTGATTAGACGGACCAAACAATGAACCTGCTCGTGCTCGTCAGCGTGGCCACGGTCTACCTGTCATCGGTTGTCGAGGAAGGTAAAGAAGAAAATGCCATTGTTTTGTAAACACGCCGCTTTTGTCGAAAGAGCCACGAACTTGTTGCGGCTCGGCTCTCTGGCCCGTCGCATGGAAACAGATTTTGACGGGCGGATGGACGATTCCTTTTCATTCATACCTCGACAATGGAACGCAGCCATAGCTCGTTTTACGAACGAAAAAGCGGTGTAATAGAAGCGGACGCGCCGTGTCTCGCGCGTTTTGCGTCGAGAAGTGGGCGATTCCTTTGCCCTTTGGTGCCACAGACGTTTGAAGCATTCGACCGGAGGGGGGTTTACGTCAAATTAAGATATTTGCCCGGCATGTTTTGCTTCCCCCTGTTTTTTTGTTGCGAAGTCACAAACTTTGACTGCGGCGGCGGCGGCTGTGTCTTCGGGCGCGTTCTCGAAATCTGAGACGCTGCGGAGCGACGTTAGGCCTTTCGACAATCTCGATATTTCGCGCGCACGAGGACTAAAAAAGAATCAACAAAAATAACGGCAGTGCTTATCGACGACTGTCATCCTTATCTGACACTGGTGGTGGTATGTTACGTGACACCCCAGTAACGCGATTGTCAGTCACGGCGGGTAAACGGCAGTCCGCAACAACGCCCTGTTTTCTGCTTTAGGGAGGCGAGCAAACGCTTGTGGCGGCGTCGAACTAGCACGCTCGGCATTTATTGATCGGATAAATATGTGCATTCGGGGGTCCCTGAGCGGGCTAATGACGGCTATCAGCTGTTAATCGCATTTCGTACGTACGGCCATTCGAATGCTTCGGAATGAAGTTGTCATTGGCCGAGTGTTGCACTGTCAGTCGGATTCGTAGGCAGGAGACGTTTGAAGGGTCACTTATGTGAATTTTGATATATTATGTTTATGGCGTCTCCCGTAAGTATAATAGAAAATAAAATTTACATTCATGCCTGACATTCTCCCCCTTTTAAGACGCGACCGAACACCGCGACACGCCCCCCCCCCCCCCTTTTTTTTTTTAGATATCTCAGATTGTGATGGTAGTTTTGGGTTTTATAGGATGCTTAGGGTGTGTAGATTCAGTTAGCGTCATAAAAATAATCTAAAAATCCACTTTAATGCCCCTTTAAGGGGGGGGGGGGAAAGCACAATCATTGCAAATTCATCAGCTGGTGCACTTCGGGACACAAAAGGCTACTTTTCACACAGAATGCACAGACAACGTTTAAATTCTCCTTTCTTCGTCAGCTCCTTTTTCGCCTGAAACAGATGATCACCCGTATGCTGTCTGTCTAATGTCATTGATAAGTCATGTCTCAAACAAGCACAGACAGGATGATACCTTGGTAACCTTTTTTCACTTGTGCTAAATAATGGATCCAGAAGAGAGGGGCTGCCACAACACGGCCGTTGTAGAGACTCGGAAGTAGCAAATTACGAAAAAAGAAAGGAAGCCCGGCATCCGTCCATTTGCAGCTCTAGCTGGTCATGTCATTGTTACGTTCATGTAATCTCAAGAGGAACAGAAGGATCATTCGATTTCCTACTGCCAGCTCTGTTTAATGCTTCATTTAATTGAGAGGCAAACATTTGTCCAGTTTACGCATGCTCAGCTAGCCTTGCCTTAGGCTACAGCAGCTTTTCAAGTTGACCTTGGCATCACTAAGATCAACATTCTATTTACGGCAGCTATCTTTCATCGATGGGAATTGGTGGAGCCTCCTCAGAGGGAGCGAGTGACGACGTTTTGGTTAGAGACTTGGCGACATTTCAGCCCCGAAGGTGCCGAGTCCCTTAGTGAAACATCAGTAGCCTGTCTAAGGCTCAAAGGAAGTCCTTTTTCGAGTTTATCTTACCAACTTTAGCTGCCTTTGCAAATTTTTCTTTTTTATCTTGTGGAAGGAATTCACAATATGTCCTACCAGTTCCAGCTGGTGGAGGTTTATTTTGCTATGAGCTCTAGGGAACTGTAAACATGATTACTGAAATTCGAAGAAATAAAAAATAAAAGGGACAAATTCGAAACAATGTAAACGACAAACGAAGAATGGTTGTCCCCATTCATTGTCTGCGTATATATATATTTTTGTTTTTCAAATTTAATTGAGGTTTTTTTATTAGGTTGGTGTTGGTTCCAGCTGTGCTTCAGGGTGGCTTAAATATAGTCTTGTTTTTGTTCTCCTCAAAGGCGTCGGCTTGTTGGGAACGTGAACGCTCCAAATTCGGTTTCCCACCACTACCCGTCGGTTCATCAGTTGCTAGTGTTCATTCAGAGTTGTGACAAAGCGTTTTGTGTGCACATTGTAGCGCTTGCGGCAACATGCACGAGGGAAGTGTATGACATCACCCAGTACTTCACATGTCCTGGACCGTTGGACAAACGCTCGGCAAAGTACTGCTGCGGCTCAAAGAAGCTCAGATTCTGCTGCGACCTTGAGGACTATTCTGAAGCCATGTAAGTATGCCCCATTTTTTTCTTTTGTGTGTGTGTGTGCATTGGGTGAAGGTGGAATATTTTATGCAGTCCTGTCCGAGATATCTTCAAATGAAACTGGTACCTGACAACTCTTCGTCGGTGCTCTGCATTAGACTCGGCTTTTGTATACATGCTTTGTACCGACGTCACATTATGCATTTCGCGCCACTACGGAAGAGTGAAAGGAGGAAGATGCTTTTGTAAAATTTTGAGTTTATTTATTTATTTATTTATTCATATTACCCCTAAAGGCCCTCGTGAGAGGGTATTACATAGGGGGGGTACACAAATCGTTCCAATAGGAACTAGTGCACAGTGAACAGCATATGAGAATACTAGAAAACAATCAATACACTTAATAATAAAAAGAAAATAAAGGATACACTCAAAAACGAATAAAAAACATACACTCACTCATCACACTGCAATAAAGCTAAGTCAAGCTAAAACAAAATAGTACACATTTGCTCTGCACGTTCCGGAAAAAAGGAAACAACAATGTAAAACAGCAAAAGTTAGATGGCATCAGTATTTTGAATTTGTTCTTGAAACTTCGTGGTGTCTTTTTCTGAGGCAATGTGCGATGGTAGATTATTCCAATCGATTGTGGTACGTGGAATGAGTGACCGGGAAAAAGCAGATGACTTACAGGTTACGCGTTTAACTTTGTAGGGGTGATCGCGGCGTGGAAAAATAACGGCAGGTGGCTCGAAGAAATCACCGTGAAGTGACGCGTGGTGGTAAAGTTTATGAAAAAGAGATAGGCGTGAAAGTTTGCGACGATGGAGTAGTTCGGGTAGCTCTGCTCGGCGTTTTAGTGCTGTGACGCTGGAATGATGAGAATAATCTGAAAATATGAAGCGAGCGGCACGATTTTGCAGTGATTCAATGTCGTTTATGATGTAAGCAGGTTCGGGATCCCAAATGGCTGATGCATATTCTAATTTCGGACGTATTAGTGTGGAAAGTGTGGATTACTGGTTAATCTTCTATAATCTTTAGACGAATCGGCACGTCTTGGACACACAAAAGAGAGTCCCGGTGAGAGGGGATTTCATCCTCCCCTCTTCTCTGGTTGTTGCCGGAGTTCTGGCAATCCGATTGCAAGCTAGTATGATTTCTGGACAGAATGCAATTCAAGTGCAACAAAGCTGCCAATTTGCACAAATTGTTCCATGAACTGGTTACATATATGTGATGAAATGTTTGAAAATGAACATGCCTTTATGTTAGAGATACTGTGAGACATAAGGACAAGCGTATGGATATAGAGAATAACATAAAGTATGGTTAGATGTTCAATTATTTTAAGGTTTAATGTCACGCTGCCCAACATGCCAAATGATGCAGTTAGGGTTTGGTTTTCTTTTTCTGATACCTCAGTTTTTATGGTGGGACAAAATTCGTGAAGTTTGTTTTTTATGGCCAGGACTGCTGCAGTCTGCAGCAGCCACCCGCTGCTTATTATTATTTTTATTTTTTGTTTCAGCTTTTATATTTGAATGTTTATATGCGGTGAGATGAAGGTCAACTCAAGACAGCTATGAAAAGTTATACCACTCATGTGCCAGGGGAATTTTTCTTTATTATTTACAAATTGAAATAAAATTTTTACAGTTTGTTATGCTTAATCTTTATAAATCTGGTATTATATTTGATATAGCTTGTTTTTTATGTTCTCAAGGCAATGTACATGCAGAAAAAGTCATGTTCTTGTGCACACGTGAGGGATGGCGACACACTTAAAAAAGGCTAGTAGAATAAACAAATTCTCTAATTTTAAACCAGTGAGTGCAATGAACAGTAAAAATAATGTGTGTGATGCTTCTTTCATTTTAACCTAATTAAAATAGCAAAAACACCATTTCAAGGGCTAACAAACGTTCCTTAAATTTTTCATAAATAAAAAAAAAAAATTCTAATTAAATCTAAGTAGTTACATTCTGCATATTCTAAAGTATATGCATGCCAAGTTTGGTTGTGATAGGACAATATTAAGAACAGATTCTCGTGCACCAACTGTGAAGATGCCCCAAAATTACATAAAAAGGAAAACGCGTTTGAATGTTACCATACATGTGTAGCTATACTCTTTCGCGGTGCGGAAAATATTATGTTAATAAATTTCCATGAGAAATTGAAGCTACAGCAGATAGCAATGGAGAGGAGACGGCTAGGCCTACTTGCCAACGTGTGATGGCGGATGATGTCGCAATTCTGAAGAACCACACAGAAAAATGGCCCAAAATCATGCCGTTTGGGTTGCCTGGAGGTCTTCAAATGCGTATTTGACTAATTTCGTGATCAAAACCGGCACTAATTATTTTATACACCAAATATAAAGATTAAAAAACAATAAAACATCATAAAACTCCAGATCAAATTTTTTGCAAAATATTGCCACCATTTTTCGACTTGCATCTACCCATAAAATGATTTGCTCTCTGAG
Source organism: Ixodes scapularis (assembly GCF_016920785.2). NCBI lineage: Eukaryota > Metazoa > Arthropoda > Arachnida > Ixodida > Ixodidae > Ixodes > Ixodes scapularis. The sequence goes on along the minus strand of NW_024609857.1, from coordinate 41,375,460 downwards.
CACCCAGTCCAAGCTCTTTCTGCTTCGAGTCCTGTAGGTGTGACAACCTGTGGTTCAGTAGGTGGAGTGGTATCAAGTGTGGGGTTATGCCCGGTGTTGCCAAATAATGAAATTTACTACCAGATTTTGGAAATGTGGGGAAATTCCTTGCTGTCCTGGTTAGTGAACCACCACACAAGACAATATCTGATGAAATGTGGGGAATAATGCCTCTTGACCCAAAGTAACTGAAAGTGCTTCTTCTGCCGCATCTGCATCAAAGTAGCAAATGTTTGGGGCCACAGGCTGCTGCTGGGTTGAAGTAGAGCTGTAGATAGAGCCTGAGAGCCACAGATTGAAGAGGGCAGATTAGAAAAAAATAGTTTACAGAAAAGCAGCCTTCCAGGGAGTACACCTTTCTGAAAAGCATGATGAGGACAATATTTTGTGCGTGCTTTTAAGATAAGTTAGTTTTCATTTTATCAGAACATGCATGTTTCAACTGCAAGAAATATTGCCTTTTCCTTCCGAGAACCGATTCTTGTAAAAACTCATGTGCACAGAGCATGAACGGTGCACAAAAACTTGTTTTTTTTCTTCTCGTGGTGACATTGCAACGAGCACGATGACAGTTTCGGTTTGTTGGTCCATTTTGTTTCACTTTAGCTTTGTTTCTTTGAGCACTGGGCTAATTAATATACCTGAAACTGATTGGGTTAATTTCACTTCCTAAAATATGTAATTAAAATAGAATGCTTCAGGAGTCTTTTATGTTAACTCTAGTGCCTGTTGAAATTTGGTGAAATTCCAATGAATCTTGTGTCGCGACTATTTTCCGATGTGGCAATGCTGGTTATGCCACTGAAGCAGTTCGTTGACACTGTCCCTGCCTTGTGCTCTTTGTTTGCAATCACTTCAAGCTCCTCTATTTATGAAACTTGCATTTTGTTTCTTAGGCCCCGTGTGGACTCGGTTATTAACTGGATTGTTCGTCTACCGTGTCTTCAGTCATATCCTCAGCAGGGCTCAATTGTGCCTGAATTTTGGAACTTTCTTGCTGCATATCCTGTCCTCATTGCCCATAGTCTACATTGCTTGGTTCATTGTCCACTCTGTGTTGGGTGTATTGTACCTCGTCTGTGCTTTCAGCAAGCAGAGACATTCAGTCCCAATTTTCAACTACAAATTGCACACTAAAAGTTGAGATGCCGGAGATATTTAATTTCAGTCACATCATATCATAGTGGGTATTTGGGAAAGAAATGTGCAACCAAACGGGAGGGAATGTTTACGCATTGCCACAGACCTTAAAAATGTATTTGCCAATTTGCTCTATTTTTACTAATACTAATCTCGATTGAACTTGGTAATGAAAAGAAGTAGGCTAGACAGCTATGATTAAAGATGGATACATTTCTATTTAAAAGGAGAAGCAATGCTACGATGTGGCAACACTTCCAATTAAAGCAAACCGTTCAGGACACCAGTGACAGCTTGGTGCGTCTTTTACGTAACTCGCCCGTTGAATTTGAAGCCACCTACGGGCCGTTTGTGCGGCTTGAAGTGTGTAGCACTTTGGCTTGTTAATCTGGACAAGGGAAAGAGCTGGTCTCTCTGTCGTCTTTTGTCTGCTTCAACGCCCTCTCTGCGGTTCTCTCATTGTCTCGGTGCTTTCCGGTGACCAAGCTACAAGCACGGCCACAAAAACAAACACTGGGGATTGAATGAGGATCGAAAGAAGCTGCGTAAGGCGGTTCACATCCCGCGGACCAACAGGTGACTCGAGCTGTGGCCACTGCCTGTCCCCACCTGCCCGCTGGCTCTTCCGCACCGTGTCGCCTGCCTGGCTGCAGCATTTGTTTTTGTTGCTGGTGGTCAGCCTGACTGCGTGCACATTGCTATTCCCCCTCCCCTTTTCTCGTTAGTTTGTTCATTCTGATGAGTTTCACCCTCGGGACTGTAATGTCGCCTTCCCAGAAGAAGGAATCCCTCGAGCTGTTGCAAGGAACGGGTGAATGGGAGTGCGGTCGAACGTGCGTAGAGGTTGTACGTTTGCCGGTTTTAACTCTCGTTTGAATCGGGGTAGAAGAAGCTCGAATACTGCTCCCACCGGTTCCAATATGAATGAGGCGTTGTGCCTGCGTGCATTCGCGTTGTCGCTACCGCGTAATCCAGGTTGACGGCCCCAGGTTAGGAGTTGTACTGCGTTGGCAATATTGCTCCTCCACAGCAGTAAGGGCGTCAGACGCCGTGTAAAGCAGACAACCCACCGTTGCTTATAGTACTTTCGTAAAACAGTTATTTCACTTTTGTTTCGAATTAATAACCACAGGTACAAATATAAAATAGTACGAGGTGTTCCCGAAAAAATAAACTTGAGCAGTGTGCTCGTGTTGTCCTGTTCTTTCTGTCCTATGTTCCGCGCTGTTCCATCTAATCTATTCCCGAAAAAATTTACAGGTTTTTTCCACCGTAAAAATAAACTATGCATCGCCGAATGCTCATTCTCCGCCCAAAGGTAGCACTAGAGGCCAGAACCAGATGCCAAAGTTCAGCTCGAACCAATGTTTTGTTCATAAGTTATAAGTGATTTTCTGAAAATTTCAATGGGAAAATGGGGCCCATTTTGCTCGTTTTCCTTTTCTGCGTTGAGAGCTCCACATATTTGAGAGCTCCATCGGCCACCATTTTCCCATCGGAATTTTAGAAAATCGCTTATAACTTTCAAATAAATATCAGTTTGTGCTGAAACTTTAAAATCTGGTTCGGACCTCTAGCACTATTTTCGGGCAAAAAATGAGCTTTCAACTATGCATAAATAAACAAAGGCCCTGTAAATGTTTTTGGGGACACCCTGTAGTTGGAATTGAATAGGTTCATATGAGTCAAAGCCTTCTCCCGCTGTGCAAGTGCGGACCATGTTGCAGAGGGTGTTTAACTCCGGCTGTGGAGCAGATATCGCAGTTGTCCGCCACAAAGTCCCCAAGTGTTGTGGGAAGTCATTGTTGCTTGCTTTCTAAAAAATGCAGTTACAGACTACCTAGGAGTTGCACGCAACATTCAAAGGTTAAAGAAGCTTCTTGCTCGTCTAACTTCAGCGTGAGGTTTGCATTTCTTGAACACTGAGTGAATGTTGTGCAAAAACTCTTGGCTCTTCAAAGCTGCTTCTCTACAGTACTTTTTGGAGACCTTTTAATAAGAAGTTGGCGGTGGATGGTAAAGCAATGCAACACTTTAACTCCACCATTTTAGTTACTCTTTCACTTTTTTATGCTACAAAAGATGAAAGTAGCACAGCAATCTTTGATTCATACTTTCTATTCGACTGTTCATGCAGATCGAGATAGTTTTAGTTCTTATTTGGGAGGAGGGACAAAATTTTATAATTTGTGTCAATTTCTGGCCCCTTAATGGCTGATCCAGGTGACAAATGCAACAAAACTATTCTCATCTCTAAACCCGTATTCCCCTCACGAACCGTATTAAGGAAAGTCCGACTCTTCACGGAGCATTACTAATTTCCTCCTTTACTTGGATAATTAAGATATATGTAGGTGAATTTTAGATTAGATATATGTTATCTTACCAAGACGCACATGTTCCAAACGCCAAAAGCATTGTTTTCTTCGACGAGCAAATCACGTAAGAACTACTTCGCGCCGCATATTGAACAATGCGCAAAACTTGCTTTTTTTCTTGAGGTGAAAACTGGTATAGTATAGCTTGGGTGAAATTGGATTATGCCCCTGAATCACCCAACCCTAACATATGCCGTCAGCTTTCTCGCAGGATGAATATGACCGCTTCTATTACTGCCAAGGCTTTTTCCTTCAGTTATTGAATAACTTGTTCACACATGTATTTGACCTTTTTCTTTTCTTCTATGTTTCTTTTGTTATGCATCGCATGCCTCAGTCCTCTCGGTTTTGCATACAAGGCTGCCAACCTGGATCGGATCTGAGCTAAGAGGCAGGGCACCAAGGCCCCCTGGCAATGTTCGCATGAGTGATTAGCAATAGCAAGCCTTATTGAAAATAGATGAAGCTTAGTAACAGAAGTTTGTAGGAAACTGCAGAAATAAACTCGTAGAAGTGCGGAAGAACAGGCAATGAGACTCACGTCGACACCCGCATGATTGGGCGATAAAACAATGCATCTGGGCTCATTTACTTCATGGCACCTTCTTAATTCACTGTGCCATGCACACCTGAGCGAGTCAAAAGAAATGGAATTCAACTTCACATACATAAGTTCGTTTAAAGATAAAATGCATTTTCTTTAGGTCGTTTGGATAGTAAATTTTGTGGTGAGGCGAATCATTTTGGAAGTGTACTGTGTATGCTTATTAGTTTTGAACTGAAACTGTTATGTTAAGAAGACAGTTGGTTTATAGCCCATTGAATCGGCTGGACGCAACTGCAGATTTTCTGGCATCAGCTGCTGTTTGGTGTTTATCTTTATCGGAGAACAGAGTCCACAAACATGATTAATCTTTGGTAGCTCAAAGTACAGATCGATGCCGCAATGATTCCGGGTGTTTTAGATTTTGCCATAGCCTCTGTCCTTTCCGGCATCGGAAGTTCCTTTTTTTTTTTTTGTCGGCGTATCATGAAGTTCCCGCATCATTGTTCTTTGTTTTTCACGTTTCTACAACTGTTGCACCTGGTCTTGTCTTCTGAAAGATTTTTCGCTTCCATATTTGGTTATTTTGCTATGCTTTCTTTTTCCTTTTCTAAGGGGCTTTGTTTGTGAGGAATGGACTTTTTCTTGCTGCAGTTTGGTATTATTGTGTGCTTGTTGACCTTTTTGAAAGTTTGTGAATATTTAACTTTTTTGTGTTTTTTGGAATTGTCGCTGTTCTGAATGTTTGTTCCTTTGTCAGCCTACAGGTAGCCATAGTGAGTGGCCATTGTTGAATGGTAGTTTTCCTCAAATATTGCATCTTTATTTTGTTTCTATTTGCTTCTACATACGGTCTATCATGCAGAAAAAATGTTTTTTATTGATATGTGCTCTATTTTACTTTTTTTTTGCTGCAACTTTGCTTATGCTTAGCTTGTGTCAAATGTCTTTGCTCAGTTGGTTAGTTTCTGTTTGATTCAACATCATTTTGGTGTTGGAACTTGTTTCCATTTCTAGCATCTTGTTTGTGAAAAGTCTCTATGCCTTGTTTGTGCATATTACTTTTATTGATTTCACATAAATATTGATTATATGTGAGTGAATATCTGATTTATTTAACTTTTTATGCTGTACAGTAGCTTAGTTTAATGCCTGCATACAAGGCACTTGTGAACATGTATCTTAGAAATTGCAATATTTTTTAATTTAATTTTTTGCGTTTTTTTTTTTATAATAAAGTACCTGACCTCAGTAGTAGTAATGAGGAGTTTCACTGGTGAATCTGGAATAGTTTTACAGTTCTTTAACTTTTTGACCTTGTGAGTGAAAAACCAATTCTAACCCTATAAAAAGCCCCCCCCCCCTCTCCCCCTGCACACACACACACACACGAAAATTAAAGCAATTTATTTTTATTAGCTCTAAATTCAGTTGTAATTTTTTTAGTACCTGACAAGAATAGAAAGGATATCGATTTTAGAAATCCCTCTCGATGCAGCATTATTATTGGGATGTTCCGGGCATTCTCGATAATTAGTGGGGCAGACAGAGGAGAGGGTACATGGTCTTTCAGATTCTAAATGACGCCATCAAAAAGTGCAACCTTTGTCTCCAATTTGGTACTTCATTTATTTGATATGGATCAGTAGTGCCTTCTAAATTTGTTCTACAGAAATCTTCTAAAACTGGACGTGCCTACTTTGTGCCACGTTAAGAGAATGCCGAAGGCAGTACTTAGTTGTGACAGTAGTATTTGAAACTGGTTTTGACAAGTGAAACCATTGTTGTCGAAAAATGGAGGATGGGGAATGGCGACCACGGTCCTGAAACACGACCATCGACAGTTGTTCCAACGTTCCTCTCTCTCCCCTTTTGCAGCAAGTCGGTTGGCGTGGTCGTTGGAGTGATCATAGTGATCATCATCACCCTAGTCGTGGTGGTGATTGTGTCCTGCTTCTGCTGTAGCTGTTGCCTGCTGGCCAGGAGGAGACAGCAGCGAGGGCAAGTGCTCTACGGTGAGTCGCAGCTGCCGAGATTGACGCTTGGTAGCACCAATTGAAGTCGGAGAATTCCTTCCTACACTGGGCTACCCGACGGCTTTTCATTAAGAAGGTTTTTATTTCGCTGCACGGATGTGCAATTTATATTGGAATGCTGCTCCTTAAAGGACCAGTGCAATGATTTTAACATTGAAAGAACTTGCAGCGTACAATTTTTATATAGAATTGTCTCGGCACAAGTGAAAGAAAACGCGCTACTTTCCCCGAAATACTGCAATTCCACTGTGTAATCGTGGAGGAAAAAACGGATTACTATTTCCCAATCTGCAGCTGCATCTGGCAGACGTGGCAACCACGGAGCAAAGTCATGGGAAGTACACTAGTTTTCGTGGCACCATCTATGGGAAGTTGACAAACTATTCCCTCTTTGTCGGTACTCTCCCTATCGTCTCTGTGGTGAACAGTCTTTTGTCCCGATCGCTCGCCACAACCTTCGCCGATGCTGAACGGGTGCGACGCTTGTAAAGTTGACAGTCGCGGAGGGAGCGCTGGGGGCCATGAAGAGACTCCTACACTGGTCCTATAGTGTCCCGCCGGACGAAGCAAGGACCCACCTAGGATCTAGATCGCTCTGTTGGCCACGGCAATTAGGCAGCAGAACAGATAAGGAGGTAATGGGTTTCAATTTCCAAAGGATAGAGGAATGATATTATAATTTATGCCTCCTGCAGTGATAGAAGTGCTGTGCCATTTGCGCCAAATTCTGCCGTGACTGAAAGTCTGCTACCTCTTGCACCAAAATGCCGTTTTCGCTAAGAATTGTGCCACACCTGTGCCAAAATGGGCAAAGCAAAAAAAAATATATTATTGGTCGATTTTAATATTTAAAGAAGTAGGAGACCAGGAAAATGGTACACGTGTATTTCACAGCATCTATAGTTGTTGTATAGTTTATTTTATCTTAGGTCAGAGTACAGTCAAAAGCTAGAACAGATACAACCACAAACGCATACTAAAAGCGCAAGTCACGGGACATTCGCTGGACTTGATTTCTTTCGTCGACAAAAGACCATGTACAGGAAGGACGAGTTCCATGATGTTGTGCCTTGACGCTGGTCGGTCCCATTGGCTCATAGCAGCGACTGCGCCTTAAATTAAGGTGAAGCTAAGTATTAATATTGCGCATCAACCGTGCTGGTTGATTGATGCACTGGTGGATTGATCGCCGACATTGTCTGAATTTTTAGATGATGTCGGTAATGTGAGAATCTGAAAGTTGCGAGAAAACGTCCAATTGTAGGATGGCATCTATTCTGATGAGACAGTGTCAGGGTCTTGTACTCCTGATGAGATCACTTGGCTCGTCTGCCGCATGCCTCCGTGCTGCCTCTCAACAGTGCACATGTCGAGCTTCACTGCTTTGCACAGGAGTGTTAGGCGCAGTGGCTGACATGGGTGAGCGCCGAGGTTTGCGCGATAGGCTCAGTAGTTATGCTCAGTACTATTCCAGGTCAACATTTTTTTAGAGCGCAGTTCTTTGGCACCTGTCTCCGTGTTTCGCGGCATTGTCGTAGGCGTAACAGCGCTAAATTTAGCGACAAAATTGACATCACGTGACCTCAACACCAATTCAGTTTCCCCGCTAAATTTAGCGGGGAAAATGACGTTGCATGACTTGGTGTCACGTCACCTATGAACAAATTCAGTTTCTCCGCTAGATTTATCGGGAAAATTGACGTCGCATGACGGTCAACAGCTATTCAATTCCCCTCTAAATTTAGTGGGAAAATTTACGTCACGTGATTTCAACAGCAATTCATTTCCCCGCTAAATTTAGCGGGGAATTGAATTGCTGTTGAGGTCAATTTTTTGCTGTTGGCGCTGTTGGCGTCAATTTTTCAGTTAAATTTAGCGGGGAAACTGGGAGAAGGGGAGGGTAGGGAGGAGGAGGAGGATGGGAGGATATGCAGAAGGGAGGGTATGCAGGTGGAGGAGGAGGGGCAGGTATGGAGGAGGAGGAAAGAAGCAGAGGACGAGGAGCAGGGGAAGTGGGGAGGAGGAGAGGGTATGGAGGAGGAGGAGGGGCATACCCTCTCCTTTGTACCCTCCCCTCCTTTTTGAGAGCTGCGCTCTAATTTCACATTACAGAGGTTTGCAAATGTCTTTCACTTTAGAGCGCAGCTCCTAGGCGCCCGTTTCCGGCTTGAGCGGCGTCGCCGTCAGCGTAACCCTCGTGAGGGTTACGAGGGTTAGTTACCCTCAAAAGGGTTACCCTCAAAAGGGTTACCCTCAAAAGGGTTGCCCTCAAAAGGGTTGCCCTCACGAGGGTTACCCTCACGAGGGTTACTAGGGTTACCCTCGCAAGGGTCACGAGGGTTACCCCCTGAGGTCACGTGAACCCCCGATGTCAAGCGACCCCCCCCCCCCCCCCCCCCCCCCCCCTGAGGTCATGTGACCTCAGGGAGTCACCTATTCCTCAGTGCCCTTCCATCCTATCCCTCAGTACCCTTCCATCCTCCTTCTTAAGAACTGTGCTCTAATTCGGCATTACAGGGAGTTGTACACGGCTTTCATTTTTTTTTGTCTGGGAGGTAGGTTGATTTCCAATTCTAAAAATCTGTGCCAAGTTAAAAAAACGTGGGTCTATATTTGAATATATGGTAGTCAAGGTTGTTCCCTGGCAGCTGTCGATCAAATGGACAGTCAACTTTTACTTCACTTTGGTTCGATCGCTGCTAAGAAGCAGTGTCACTTGCAGTAGTGTAGGTTTTAATAATATTTGGAAGAGGTAGTTTTGGCAGTTCATAATATTAAACTCTCAAGTTTGGTAGGTATTTAAAACTTGGGGGACGCATTTTTGTTGATAGACGAGCTGGTTTTTGCAGGCATTTTCCTGAACTTGTATATACGGGCTAAATGAACTAGCAGCTGTAAAAGTGTAAGGGGAGAAAAGCTCTATCCCAAGTGAAGTCTTGCACTATGATTCATTTTTCATAAATTTTTTTGTACCCAGTGTAAATGAAAAGCAGGAAAACAGGAGAGTCGGGCTCCCCTGTGCTAAAATATATATTATGTCATATCATATCAACCTTCTCTGACCGTGATAATGGAACCTTCTCTGACTGTGCCTTATATCTAAAAAGAATGCTCTGTGTTCCTTTGGCACCCTATCTCTTATTTCAAAAGGTGAAAAGTAATATGCTCCAGTATCAAAGAGCAACCCTCAGTCATTGTCAGAGATGAACTTATTTAGGGATGCAATCACTTTTTCATTTTCAAATTATGTGCTAACAGATGTTGGCATCTACTCCAAAAGGATCAGCGATTGCTCCAAACCAATGTTTTGCCTGCCACAGAAGCTGCTACAAAAGGTCAAATGCCACTTCTATCAACTTCTTTTGTTTCCAGTCTGATTTTTTTATTTACAGCTTTTTATTTACCTTCTGAAAACCTCCATTCCTTAGCTTTGAATGCCAAACTCTCGACATCCTAGTCACCCATTTTTGGTCATGTGGCTCAGTTGTCAGGAGTTCGAGCTGTGTTCATCCTTGCTGAAGGCCACTTTTTTAGTTCCCAATTTTTTTTTATTTCAGCAGCTTTGTTCTTAAATCTAGAAAGTAGTCCTTGACTTTTTGACGGTAGTCTTTTTCCCCAAAAGATGTTTCCCAGTGGTTGGGTTTTGTTTCCAGAGGAATAGTATAAAGCAGTGGTTCTCAAATGGGGGTCCGCGGACCTTTTGGTGTCTGCGAAGGCATTCTAGGGGTCTGCAAAGCCCTGCCTCATCAGTCAAGCTGGGCAATAGAAGTTGTCTTTTTTCAAAATTGAGAAGGAACGTTCCCATATTCGGGTGAGTTTTATGTCAATGAGAGAAGTCTACTTCACACTAGCCATTAGTTATATCAATTTATTTGATAATTATCATAATTAACCTATAGTTTTCACTTCCCCTAATCACGAACGGGGTCCTCTATCATCTTGGTCGATCCACAAGGGGTCCGCGAAACATGAATGGTTGGGAACCCCTGGTATACAGAAAGGGTGGATGCACAAGTCGATGCACATGCGCAAGCGGGAGCGCATACTGTGCACACAAGCGGTTCAGAAGCTCCAAATAGAAATATTGAAGGCAAAAAGTTGTCACCTTTCTTCCATCCGGTTTCATTTCGGCACGTCCACTTCCGCGACATTGCATACGTTTTTAGATTCCGAATCGCAGATACTTTACGCAGCTTCTCCATCGGATTGTAAGCTCTCATCATCTGAATTCAATTCTGACGAGCGTTAAAAGTTGGAACAGTTGGCGCTCCAATAGACATTATTCATAATTGTGGCGCCATCTATCGGGAAGGTCGGAAGCACATGATTCAAACTGCCTCAAAGATGGCAGCACGCCACCCTTGTTTTGGGACTCAATAGGAGGCCCCGTGGAATGGGATGCATCTAGACTGCTGTGACGCATTAATTTACTCAAAGCGTTCCTCGTCAATCTAAGCTCCTCTGATGCAGCACTCACATTTGGAGTCTCAAATTCGCTGATCTGCACAAATCTCTTAAAGGAATTCCTTCTTTTGGGTTTTTGTTTGATACGAAATGTGTCCCGATCTCGCCAGGGTTATGTCAGTGCTGACCCATGCACCCCTGCTGAACACTGGCGACTTGTACGGTGGAATCGTGAAGCTGCACGTTTGGATAATGAACTCTGAAATTTGCGGAATGTGTCCTTTTAGCTCATATTTTGTTTAAAAATACTTTTTGTTAGTTTGAAAGTAAGAGATACAACGAATGCTTAATGATTGTATAGTGTGATCCATAACAGACCTTGTCAAAAGTTAGCTTGCGAGAAATTTTTTTTTTTTTTAAATTAACGGTCACCGCAATTTTGAAACTTCTTGTCCAGAGTTGGGTCGAAACTCGGATGAAGAGGCAGCCATCTTTGAGGCTCGCAGCCTGGCATTCCCATTAAGGTGCTGATAGGCGGCGCCAAAAATGCATAGGGTGTAATGCCACAACTGTCAGAGCAGGCCGACATGTGAAGCAACCACCTCCTCGTGCAGATCACTTGTATGTATCATATGGCATGTGCGGAGTGTCTTATTTCAAAACTATAATTAGCCCCAGCAAAGCAAAACACTGTGTGAATACAACATTTGTAGTTCACCAAAGACATAGCAAAAAGCATGTGCGGTTTTGCGTTTTGGTGGGCACTTTTGAACGCGTAATCGCCGCGGTACACGTACGGCGACGATAGTCAAAGGGTTAAGAGTAACGAGATGCACGGCCGTTGCATTGGCGTGCGGTCGAGCGTGTCTGGGATGCTCTCTCCTTGTGAGTGTGTGCGGGAGCGTGATCATATGGTGCAAGATAGGCGTACGACTCACCCAACAAGCAGGTAGCTTTGACCATACTGCCAGCTTACGAGTGAACAAAGTATAATTCTGGGCAATAAGCTGTCTGTGACTTACATACCGCCTATAAAAAGTTTTAGCCAAGATTGACCTCCATCAATTGTGAAGGTTTTCAGTTATCATTGGTACCCATACCACTTGCACTGCATAAATGTGCCTTCCGTGGTGTCTTTTTTATGAGGACCCTGTTAATGTAGCTACCCCGCTAGGCAACATTTCCGGGGATGATAGGCGCATTTTTCTCTCGTTATGAACAACCCGAATTACGGACACTTTTCGGGGGGAATGGAGGTGTCTGTATGAATGAAACGTTGCCGTATATCTTGTGTCTCATGTTGTCATGTTTTCCGCTTTTAACATTGACTGTAAAGCCCTTCCCTCTTTTTTTAGTCTCTTTGCAATGGTCCCCCTATGGACCATAGCTATAGTCGCCCTATGGACCCTTCAAAAGTGACCGTTCCCGTCCTCGTGCGCAGGAGGACCCACGGGTGCTACGACGGCACCCAGCACGCAGCCCGTGGTATCCTCGGGGGCCTACCCCCAGCAAGCCTACCCTGTGCAGCAGATGGTCAGCTACCCTGTACAGCCCCCGGCTCCCGCGGGAGCGCCGGGCGCCCCCGGATTCGGCTACTACGCATCCCCCTACGGCAACCCGCCGCCCTACACGGACACGGCCATGCCCGTGCAGCAGCCCCCACCCATGCAGCAACCGCCCTACAACCCCGGCTACCCCGCCAAATGAGAGAGCGCCACTGAGTGAAAGGGAGAGACTGTTTGGGAAGGTGCTTTCGCGTACCCCCGCTACCATGAGGATAGATGTTTCCGGGAAAGGTTTGCGTGCCATTGGTCGCACCGCGGACGACACATTTGTCGTCGTTCCGCTCAAGGGTTTCCTCTTTCTTGTTGCTGACCAATTCCGTCATATTTACGGATTACATTTATGAATTGATGGATGGGCTTCGTTCCCGTAAATAACGGTGCTTTTTTCTTTTTTTCTTTTTTTTTTTTTGAAGAGCATCTTGGGAGATGGTATTTTGGAAGGAGGGTGGAGGACTCTGCCATGGTTCGGATGACTCGGTGCGGGTAGCCACCAGTGGCATGGGGACAAGGGGGCATTTCTTTTGGACACCCCAGCTCTCACTGCTTTTAACGGCGCTTGCACCATCTGTACGTGGTGTTGTGTTGTCGCCGAATGCGAAGGACATGTATTGGGTGTGGGAAAGCAAGAGAAGTCATTGTGTCTCATCGTTTCCAGTGTCTGGCTGTGTCATTACAAACCTTCCAACATGCCAGTGTATAGGTCTTGCTTTTTGGCCCCCGCATTTAGAAAGTTTGTGCCATCTTTTGTCAACGAATTGCTTGTCGGACGAAGCGTGGAGTGGGCTTTGGATTGGAGTTGCTTTCAACTTTTTCGTTTTCATACTTTGTTTGTTTCTATGATGATGTCTTTGTCGCTTGTCTCGTTTTATTCTCTCCTGGTTGCCCGACTCTTTTTGGTGTGAATCTGCATGGTCATGGAAAAAGACAAGTATGCTGTGGGTTGGTGACCTACAGACACCCTCACTTGTGATTTTGTGAGAAAATAGCTTTGCCAAACAATGCAAATTCGTGTAAGTTGTCACATGTCTTGCACATTTACACCAGCATAACAATGTCAACCATTCTGCTGGCATTCTTTCTAATTTTTTTCGTGTGCATTTGGAAGTGTGTTGTGGGCATTGTACTAACTCAGGGAGGGGGTGAAGGTTGGGAGTTGGCAAACTTGAATCTTGGTTGCGTTTTTCGTTTCGGTTAGACTCGAGGGCTGTTTGTGGAAATCTCGGGTGGTGAGTGATAATGCGCTTGCATCTGATCCCTACTTAATGCCCCTCCCTCGTCCCTTGGTCTCAACTCCAGTGTATTTATGAAAAAAGAAGAAAAAAAAGAATGTGTGTCTTTTTGCACAGATGTGTTTAGCCTCCCTAGTTCCTGCTCTAAGAAAATTGTGCCTGTTCTGCCTCATAGACAGCATGCTCCATATGCCAAAGTGAGAATACGACTCCCAAATAATAATAAGTAAAACAGCCGTGAGGGTCGGGGAAACAGTTAAAAAGGAACCGAATCAGCTCAGATCTTTGCAAAGGCTTTTACAACTTAGCCTGGCATGCAAACCTTTTTAAATTATTATCCCCTGCACAATTCATACCTTCCGGAAGACATGCAGACTGGTCTTGTCAGTATACAGAAAAGGTGCCATCCCAGGTGTAGTGCATTCGTCACATGTATGAGTTATGTAAAAGTTTAGAATTTACTGGTTTTTTTTTTGTCTTTACGGGAGGATTCTCTGTCTGCATGCATGCTGCCCATGGCCACAAAGAAATTGCATGGGGCAAGGATTTCATGCTCAGGTTCGAAAGGACTTGCAAAACTATATGTCAGTGCTCATGCACTTCCTAGCACTTCAGTCATCTGTAGCTTGCTGCGGTTGTCAAATCTAACTATTATTTATACACTTCCCCTTCATGCATGTCAAGTTTGGAACACAAAAACATTTCCATTTGGCATGTGTATTTGGTAGTAACTATGTCTGGGTCACACTAACTACATTATGGTTTCCTCCTTTCCTAGTGGACTCCTTTCCTTGTACAAGGCAATGCTGATTGAAGACGGGAAAATGAGTGATTTGCGTGCATGTTTCACCCATTTCGTTTCCGTGATGTTGACGTTTTGTATGGATTCTTGTTATTCCCGTCTCCCGTCCTTATGCCCACATTATTTCCGCTAGTCACAGAAGTGTCCCACTGGGTTTTTGTCAGTCTTTCAACAGTCGCGGTACATTTTCTTTTTTTTTTTTTAACAAGCGACGAATGTTCCTATGTTAAGAACCCATACTGTTGCATAGATTGCCGCACAGCTTGGAATAACCTTGTATTTGTTTGGCCTTCATGTTTAGAAGGCTTTCATTACTATGTGGGCTTTCGTGTACAGGGGCAGTTGGCTGCGCAGTTCCGACATCAATTTTTCCGCCTCTTTGCCTGAAGTACAACCTTTGTCAATGAAATTCCAACCAACCAGAACAAACAAATTTCCTGTGCCATTGCTGTCGCTCAAGGTTCTCAAGTGTGGTGCGAATGCTTTCGCGACTACCAAGGCTTGTCGGCAGTTGAGTTTGATGTACGTCCCACCTAAGAAACCGGCTGTGGTTCTCAGCACGTCCCAGTACATCGCATTTCGGTTTTAGTTATTCCGTCACACGACGAGTCGCAAAACTGTTTGACTGCTTTAATAAACATCTGTACATGTCAGACTTGTTGGGCTCTGAAATCTGGGTGTTGGGCATGGTTCCCGCCAAAAACTCAAGAAAAGGTCGCACATGGGGAGGGAGGTCTGTGGTAGTTAGCAGAGCGTCAGAATGTCATCTTTTTACTGTACATTAGAAAGCCCAAAAATATAGGTGTGGTATCACTAGTACTGCATGGTGCATGCTAAAGACCCCCGGGCTAGCGGTTGTACTGCACTGGCTAAATCACTCATATACAGCTGAGAGACAAGTGGCCAGTTGAGGCAGATAACTTCAGGCTGTGTAAACATGCACACAATAGGATCAGAGTGTTTTGTCGCATTCTGCTTTATCGACAGAAATAAGAGTAGCACAGATTGCCAACTTTGACGGTGTTAGATTTATGAACACTATGGCTTCAAGCTTCCGCCGTGCTTGTTACACATACCATCAAGCTTGTCGTTCACATTTGATAGTCCTAGTCAAGCCGTCGCGAGTAGAAGCCATGAAGCCACAGTCCCCCCCCCCCCCCCCCAACAGTGTTCATATATGCATACAAAAAGATTACAAGATCCATTGGTGGATTTTTAGGGAATGCATTGGCATGACTCTTGGAAATGCCACACAGACCCTTTGGGAAACGCTAACACTGACCCCTTCACTTTTTGCTTTTCCTTCCTCTTTTTGCTACCTCTTTTTGGCCTCGGTAAGGGGTCAGTGTTAGCGTTTCCCAAAGGGGGACGTGTGGCGTTTCCCAAGGGTCATGCTAACGGATGCCCTAAGAAACCACCAATGGATCTTCCCACAACTTTTTTACCCCTTTACTCTGCCAGTGAGGTCATCCAATGTGGGGTCGACGCCCCTGGATACGGTCATCCATATCGCACGTGGAACCATATCCATATCACTCGTGGAGGGAACCGCATTCATCGTACTAACTACACAGACATCACAGCTCGCGTACCGCTACTACGGGAACCCAGAGCGAAGAACAACCGGCGACGGCAGAGCGGTAACTGAGCACGCCCGCATTCCTCTGCGCCTCGGCGCAACATTACTAAAACCGTGCAGTACAGCCAAAGCTACGGGGGAGAGAGCGTATGCCAACCTGTTCAAAAGGAGGAACGTGAAAAGGGCTGAGATTCCCCTGTTCCTCCTTTCCCTCTTCTTGAACAGGTGGGGATAAGGTCCCTAGATAAGAGCTTCCTACAAGTAGCGACATTCTTTGAAGCACCGACTGCGTGACGGTGGAGGTTTTAGGAAGCGAATGGCGGCGCACAGCGGAGGTTTGAACTGAATGCCGCCATTTCGTTCCAGCGGAATGTGTCTTGTCATTTTAGTGGTTGTCGTTACTTGTAAAAGAAGTTTCAAAGGACTTTAGGTCGGGATACACTCTTTCCTTCTAGTTTTGGCTGCACTGCACAGTTTTAGTGAGACGGATGGAAACCCGTAGTGTTGAACAGACTTACACGTAATCCGTTACAAGTAACAAAATTACTTGTCATCCCTTACATTTATCAGTAATTTTGTAGGGAGATAATTACGTAATTTTTGAAGTAATTTTCTTACTTTTTTATGTAAGAGAATGATCGTAATCAGTTACTTTTTCGCAAAGAAAAAAGCGGGAATTGTAAATAATGGAGCAAATTGTTTTTTCTTGGAATTTTTTACCTTATCTACCTTAATCACTGTCATCGGCACTTGCTCGATGCAACATGTCGCATTCTTCAGATGCTCAAAGCCTTTCTCCATGCCACCTAAGAGATCGTTTTTTTTTTGTTGCTTTTTGGTGGTTTTCAAATAGGTGAGCGGCGTTTGGCAACTTCCGGTTACTTAGGAAATTTTGTTTTGCTCTTGACAAACGACGACGATGATCTGCAAGCCTGCATCTAAGCATGGTTCTGAAAACTGCAGTCTGGAGGTTTCAGAATTAGGCTTCCACAGGCTTGCAGCTCATTGTCATTTGTCAACAGTGAAACAAAATTTTCTAAGTAACTAAGAGTTGCCAAACGCCGCTCACCTATTGTAACTCGTCAGCTTGCTTGCCCACCAATGAAGGGACTCTCCGTGCAAACAGTATCAGACAAACTACCGAGATCAAAGCTTCTTTTTAACGAAGAAAAAGAAAACGGACAAGGGTGCACACGAGCTGGTGTAACGGATTTGTGTGCAGTAAAGCGCTGGAAGCTGGTGCATGCTGAGACACACTTTAGCCAAAAATGGTGGAGCGTCGCCGCCAGCCAATCTAGTTTGTCGCTGCGGCGTGGCGCCGGCATCTGCAGTACCAATAGAAACGTGCTCGCAAACGGCGGCGCGTCACCGGCAGCCTCATCAGACCAATAGGAGAGTGCGCGTCTGGATGTGTGGGATGCGCCATGAGCCACAAATGGCGACGCGTCGCCGGCATCTAATAGGAACGCCCGCGGTACGATCAAACGATGGCGGTACTTGTATAGGCTCCTTGCACAGGACGTCATTTCCGTTGCCCTCCAAAGAAGAGGGAAAGAAGGAGCTCCCCTCTTATCAGGACCCTCCTTTGTACCTCCCGGATTTGTACAGGCGTCGCTATTCTCCCCCCAGAAGATTATAGAAGATTAGCCTGTCACTCAAAATTCTTACAAAAGCAGCTTCCCTCTCCTCCTCTTAGTTGGTGTTCAAAAGTGTGCGATATGACGTCAGTGCAAGGAGCCTATAGGCTCCTTGCACATGACGTCATTTCCGATACCCTCCAGAGAAGAGGGGGAGAAGGAGCTCCTCTCTTATCAGGACCCTCCTTTGTGCCTTCCGGATTTGCACAGGCGTCGCTATTCTCCTCCCAGAAGATTATAGAAGATTAACCCGTCACTCAAAATTCTTACAAAAGCAGCTTCCCTCTCCTCCTTTTACTTGGTGTGCAAATGTGTGCGATGTGACGTCAATGCAAGGAGCCTATAAGTCAGGATATCCAGCGCTTTAGTATGCGGATTTTGTTTTACCTCTTCATTTTTTAATGCGAATTCCATGGAGCGAGCCGACGTCATCAGCTTTGAAGCCGCGCCAAACGGCACCTTAAATCCTTTCTCCAAGTGAAGCCAGCTTCCAGCTATGAAACCACGCGAAAAATCTAGCCAAACGGCACCTAGTTTCTCCGATCCCAAAGGAGAGGAGTAAAGCTGATGGATTTCGACTTTGGTCCCATTGGCTGGCGCGCGCCGACGAGGCTCCGATCGGCCGCCGCGCGTCAGTTTCAACGGCCGCCACGCCATGGTGCTGCGTGTCCGCGAGGCAGCGGCTCCACCGCTCCACGCCCATGGTCAGCGCGCCGAGGACAACGCGCTCGCTCGACCGTCGACGCAAGTACGCCGCAGACGAAAGAAGAGAGCGGAAGAACTTTGTGGATGCTTTCGCATTCACAACTCATAAGAAATGCATAAATGTACCTAAGTCTTTTTTTGTTTTTTTCCTTCTGTTTAATTCAGAAAGAAATGACTTCTTTGTATCAACTTCATTGACGAAAACAATTCACACTGGAGAGAAAAGTGAAGTTTGGGAGAGCCGTACCTATAGATCACAGCGTCTCAATGGGCCGACAGGATCTGGGTGACAATTTGGGCGACGAACGGGTAGGAGAGACTTTGCGAGCGGATTGCTTTCTAGCCGCTCAATCTCGAACCCACTGCAGTCACGCGTCCAGGTGACAGCACCTATTTGGAAAAAGGTCGATTAAAAAGTTGTTCAGCTCGGCGGACGACATCTTCACATAGAAAGGAGGAAGGATGTCCGATGGGACTTTTGAGAGCCAGATGTTTCTCGAGGTCAGAAAAGTGTGAGTGGCGGCAACAATAACCGCTTCCATAACACTTGTGTTTTTTGTCTTACCTGAGCCTTACCTAACATTGAAAGTAACGGTCACTTACTTTTCTGCAGGTGTAATTGTAACTGTAATTAGTTACAATTTAGCCATGGGTTCCCTACTTTTTTTTAGTAACGTATACGAGTCTGGTGCTCAGATGGCGTCATCAGAGAAGTGCAACACTGGACACATGCTGGACACGACGATTGCGCCAACGTTCGGCTCAAACTTGACTCGAAGCTGCGCGCCACGCAGCACTCGTTTCCAGGGTTGTAAAAGTTACTTTAAAAATGTACCTAAGATACAGTTACAGTTACTCATACGAAAATGTACCTAGGTGCGTATCTAGCTACTCGCTTAAAAATGTACCTAGGTACAGGTACAGTTATTTCAAAGGTACTTCTTTATTTTCACGTCAAGTATTTTTCTCAAATTTGTGACATTATTATTGGAAGTAAACCCGTTTTATACTGGGATGTACACAAAAACAAGTTTCATAAACGTGCTTTATTGGTGTCAATGTTTTTAGGAAGGAAGAGAATATTTTAACGCGAGCGCGTTTAGGAGCTCGTGTCACAGAAAATCCGTCGGATGTCGGTGGCGTCGGTGGCGTGACGGGAAATTCCTGAATGGTCGATAGGGTCGTGACGTCACAGCCACATGACTTCGCGCGGGAATTTCAAACAACCCACAACGCTCATGTGAAACGTGACGTCACGCATGGAATGAAGGTGGTTAAAGACATACGAATTAATGGTCGCCGCATGTTTCAAATGATCCTCCTTGATAAACTAATTCATTTGCCTTTAAAGAAAAATTTGAAGAATTTACGCAGGATCGCACCCACGACCCTTCGGTTGCGAGCCAGACATGCTACCGACTAGGCAACGGAGGGCTTGGGAATGGCACTGCGATCCTGCCGTCATTAGAGTGCCTCGATGCCTGTCTGTGTCAGGGTAAAGGCATTATCGCATTGAGTGTTGTTAGCGCGTGCTGTAAAACACATAAATAAACCTTGCGGGGTAAAATGGCATCAAAGCACTGGCAAAAGCTCCTCGATCGCGCCGGGAGTGTTGTATCATAAGGACTGGGTCGTTGTGTGACTCAAGAGCATGAGAAGCAATTGAGAAGGCCATGCGAACGGGGCCCGATAACCCTATCGCGGTCAACTCTTAAAGGCGAAAAATAATCGTCCTCCCAGTTTTTTTTTTTTTTTCTTCACAAACATTTTCAGTTTTGTAAAGTTCAAAATTTGAGTTCGATTTATTGCGTGGAAACACTACGTGATGTTATATTGCTTTACGACTGTAATTATAATTTATTTTCAGTTATATGTCATATTGTAGTTTCTACGATTTTGACGAAGTGAATATAAAAGTACCTGTAAAAAGTAACTTCACTTAGTTACTAGTTACTGGAAAATGTACCTAAGATACAGATACAGATACTGAGAAATGAAAGTACCTAGGTTTGTACCTCAGGTACAACACAAGTACCTAGATACCGATTTAATTATTACTTGTACCTAGGTACTTTACAACCCTGCTCGTTTCCAATCTGTGTCCAGCGTTTGCCTTCTCTGATGACGCCATCTCATTCATCACTACGGCTTTGTTATCTAGGAGGTGTTGCGCGGCGCTTCCTCTTCTCTGCCTCCGCGCCGACTGTGTGCGTGACTTTGACGAAAACGAAAGAGATCGTTTGGACGGAAACCCGGCGGTGTCTGTCAGTTTGTCAGCGCCGGGGGGAGAGGGAGAGGTTGACGCCTGCCGACGTCAGCGCTTCGGGCAAATGGGAGTGTCGCACGCGTCACCCTCTCCCCCTCCTTTACCTCTCTCCCCGGCGCTTACAAACGAAAAACACCTCAGGGTTTTCGTCAAAACGACTGTTATAATGCTAACGGATTAAAAACACGGTATTTGCTACAGACATAATGACAGAAGTATCTGCGGACGCGCCTCAAGCGTTTTCAAAGCATGTTTATGCTTCGCACATGTCTGCACGCTGTTTTTGTATGGGCAATATTTGGCAGGTACGTCATACAAAGAGGCCTCAGACGGCGTCTGCAGACTGTCTTTCGTATTAGCTGTGGGAGCGTGGCCTAACAGTACGCCCGAGACATCTCGTCGTCAATATCCCCGGAATCCCAAAGGGTGGCAGGCGCCCCCTCCCTTGCAGATGCCCCCCCGGACGCCCACGATACTGAAGTAAAAAAAGAGCAAAGAAAGATGGGAAGATTAACGGGAGAGGGCAGAGCGTTAACTCGCGAGATACCACCGTATTCCACAAACTCGCACGTGCATGCATTCACCACCCAGCACCCAGATAGCTATAGCTGCTCAGCTTTTGACATGCCAGGGCCCCATTGTCCAACTTCAGGAAATCTATTTATTTCCTCGCTCGACAACATCACTGGTGCTTCACTGATGCCGTCTGTCCCTCCGATGTAGACGTATATACGCCTCGAGTACCACTTTCGTCCTTGTGCCTTTTTCAAGATGGTTGCGTCCGGAAGCACGGTTGGCGCAGGCATTCTCTACAGTGGATCGGAAGGTCTCCTCCCGACTGCGGCTATTAAAGGGAAGCTGTGCTCACGGAGCCTATCGCTCGTAGCAGTACCGTTTGTCCGATGTAGCTACGGCCGCACGAGAAGGGGGGTCTTGTGGACAACTTCCAAGGTGCATGGAAGAAACGCCTTAGCATGCTCCATAGGCTTCTCTCTTCATGTTTACTCTAAGGCAAATAAAGTCATTTTCGAAAAAGATGAAAAAAAAAAAAAAAAACACCTTAGTTGCGAGTTAGCGCTTTGTCCCATTCTTCTTTCTATCTTTGTTTTCGCGTTGTCTTTTCTTACTTCAGTATGTTTTGATTCAGGAGACACCATTAGTGTAACGCACATTGGCTGTGTATACGATGGGACATCCCGCAAAGCGAAAGGTGTAAAGATTTTTTTTTTTAAACATGGTTACATCACCCTCTTATCTCCCAAATTTGTCCGTCCGTTCATTTCCCCACTAAATTTATCTGGGAAATTCACGTCACGTCACGCAAGGGTTACGGGTATCACGTGACACACCTCGACTCGACACCGTGACGTCAGTTTCTCCGCCAAATTTAGCGGAGAAATGAATGTAACGTCGCATGACGTCAGGGCACGTCGAGTACTCCGCTAAGTTCAGAGAGAAAAATAATAAGCAAAGTTCTTTATATCCTGTCTCTTCTAAACAAATTTAAGCGATCGCTGCTTACGTACTGCATTTCTTTCATTTTAGAACCTTAAAAATAAAAGTCGCTGTTTTTTTTTGTTTTTTTTTAATGTGAAGTTAGCATATTTTGCCCTTTCCCTACCACGGCTCCTGGCTTTCGGAATATTTCTGCATCCTAGCTCGTAGGTTCTAGTACGTAGCCTACTCCCGACGATAGTCCAACAGGAGGACTTTGCGACGCATGACGTTTGCGGTGGTCATCGTCCTCGAGTATGTTACTTCCGTGCTTACCCTGCTGTGTTCCTATGCATCTCAACAACATATGAGGGACTTGCGCCGACATTCCGTGAAAGTTAATCTCTGTTTTAGAGCGCAGCTCTTAGGGGCCCGTTTCCGGCTTGAGATGCGTCGGCGTCGCCGTCGGCGTCGCCGTTGGCGTCGCCGTCGCCGTCGGCGTCGGCGTCGGCGTCGGCGTCGGCGTAACCGCGCGGTGCATCATGGGAAATGTCCCTAATGCACCGCGCGAGCCCCCCACCGGGGTCACGTGACCTCGGGGGGGGGGGGGGGGCTCGTGACCCCCCCGAGGTCACGTGACCCCGGTGCATCATGGGAAATGTCCCATAATGCACCGCGCGAGCCCCCCACCGGGGTCCCGTGACCTCGTGGGGGGCACGTGACCCCCCCCAAGGTCACGTGACCCCCCGAAGTCACGTGACTCCCCTGAGGTCACGTGACCCCCGCCGATGTCGCGTGACCCCCCAATGACGTCATCGTCACTGATGACGTCACCGGCATCTACATCGTCATCGTCATCATCACTGATGACGTCATCATCACTGATGACGTCACCGGCATCCACATCGTCATCGTCATCACTGATGACGTCATCAGTGACGTCACTGATGTCGTCACCGGCATCCACATCGTCATCGTCATCGTCACTGATGACGTCACCAGCATCCGCATCGTCATCGTCATCATCACTGATGACGTCACCGGCATCCGCATCGTCATCATCACTGATGACGTTACCGACATCCGCATCGTCATCGTAATCATCACTGATGACGTCATCAGTGACGTCACTGATGTCGTCACCGGCATCCACATCGTCATCGTCACTGGTGAAGTCATCAGTGACGTCACTAATGACGTCATCGGTACCCGCATCGTCATCGTCACTGATGACGTCATCAGTGAAGTCAGTGATGACATCATCGGCATTTGGGGGTCACGTGACCCCCAAGGTCACGTGACCCCCCTGGTTAGTTGAACCCCCCCCAGTGCCCTTCCCTCCTCCTCCTCAAGAGCTGCGCTCTAATTCGGCGTTACAGGGAGTTGTAAGCGGCTTTCACTTTTTTTATTACCGAAACTGATAACCCAGGCCCCGGTTGCGTATTAAAAAAAAAAAAAAGCTTATAGAGAAAGTCAACAGATCAATTTCGGCATTCTGAACCCCACCCCCTTTATCTCTGTCTCTCTCTTTCTCTCGTTAGCCAGGCGATGCGAGGTCCATGAAAACGTGCCAACGAGGGCGCCGAAGTTGGCCTGCCACCTTAGCCCACAAGCTTTTCAAACACGCGCCCGGGGCCGCTGCCTAGTCGCTACGGCACTTTCGATTCCAGTAACGCACGATTCGATTCCACCTTTGTATCGTACACTGGCTGGCACTTCTTGTAACCACTTGTAACAGTGACAGTTTAAGAAAAGTTTTCTGGCTGGGGAGGAGGAAGCAGACGGAATGCTGACGAGAGGAGGTGGCTTCCTCTTCTCTTCTCCAGTATTCCGTCTGCTTCCTCCTCCCCTGCCCTCCTTTCCCTCGAAAACTTTTAACGGTCCGCTTTTGGACGAGTCTGTTAGCCCCCTTGAGTGCGCTTCTCCTCGGGCATTGCTTCACTGCGGAGAAGCGGCACCCGCGTAGTGGACGCCGCGATTCTGTGCCTTGTTTCGCTGTAGCGCCGTCGGGTGCTTGAAGACAACAAAACACTGAGGCGCACTTATAAAATATTTTAGAAAAAAGAAGGAAGAAATAAAAGAAATGCAGGACTCAATGGTATGAATTCACAGCAAAAGTTTCAAAATCGAACCGCGACTGCGATGCAAGAATATTTGTTAGTCTTTGATGTCCTGACAAGCAACGCACGTCATTGACAATTCTTTCGTAGATAATTTCCGGAGTTCTGCAATACTCTTCGCAACCCGCTACGGGACGCGGGACTCTGCGGGCAAGGCTGGCGGCGCGCATGCGTAGTGGAGGCGCCTTCGTTGCGTAGCGGAGGGCAGCTACGCTCTCCGCTACGAAAACTCAAAATTCAGTGTTTTATTAGATCATTCCGACAATTCCGATAACGATACCCGATACTCCGTCGCCACCTTTGCGCATGCATGGCATCGTTATCGGGTTTATCGGAGGTATCGGAACGATCTACTGAAATTTGGATTTGCGGTATCGCGAGAGGATTTCTATGTTCCTCCGATTAGGTCGCTGCTCATAAAAAATCTAAGCAAAAAAAAAAAAAAAAAGCCAAAAGTTTTGCACGACGTTTTGAATGACGTATCGAGTTCCCAGAGCGATCATTAAATTTTTAGCGTTTTTTTTTTTAATTTTTGTTGTTTTTGAGGTTTGCGATCCTCAGTATGGCCCGCTTCAGACGGGGCAACTTTCCCAGCAATTTCGGTGTTGCTGACGAGTTGTTCCCTAGCTTTCCCTAGATCCTGGCGCTGACACGAATAGACTAGAGTCACTAAATACGCTACGCTTTCAGAGTACCGCATTCCTTTTCTTTGGCGTTTTGCCGACAATACAGCCGCTCCATCCAACAATATTCTCGTTCGCTGCGGCATCATTGGACAGCAGCAGTCACGTGAGTCGCTATCATCATCATCGCGTTTTTTCAACGCCATCATCCTGGGTCCAGAGAAGCGTGCCTGCTGCGGTTTTACTGTTTACTGCGCGCGCTCGCTGGAGTCCTTCGCTAAGCATGCACTTTTTCCTTCTTACGTCGAGATACGAACAACACGACCTTGATTCGCTGCCACAGTTGCGGATACGGCAGCTGGCGCAGGCGACGGCTACAGCTCGGCTTGGCTCAGCTACAGTCACTCCTCCATCTGCGTGTGGACCCAAGATGGCGGCGCCTGACGCGCTTCAGACGCTTAGTTTGGGAGTTTCGGTACTCTGAAATTGTAGCTTTATTTAGTGACTCTAGAATAGACCGATATCACCAAGCGCTTGGCGCATGCGTGACGCCGCCATAACTTTAGTTCGCAGGAGGCAGGCAGCAGTGCACAAGACGGCTCGTGCCGCCTTAGGCTCCACACGCGCAGAGCTCCAGCGAGGTTGTCGCACGTGCAGAAAGACTGAAGCTCCCTCGATGCATTGCGGCAGCGGTGGTGTAGTCAAACTGGCTGGTGAAATCGGTCTATTGCTCGGATCGCGTCCGGCTCGAAACAGACGAGCAACTCGGACAACTCGGAGACGTTTGAAGCGGCAGCAGCCAATCAGGGACGCGATGTTTTAATGTAATACCCCGATATTCCCAAAAACACTTTTTTTTTTTTAATTTTTCTTTTGCAAGAAAAAAAACAACAACAACTAGAAAACATGGCCGCCGGATCCTCTGACTTCCAGGGAACGTACGCACGTCACCCAAAGATTTGGAAATTGTCCCGGTACCGATATGAGGAGGAAACGAGGTAAGGGATATGCGGTTCTCGAGAAAAGTGGCAGCCTCGTGGACAGTTCGGTCGTGCGGGCTGTGTTCCGAGTCAGCACAAAGTAAAACTCTAAACAAAAACTTATTTCCCTAAAACTTTATTTCTTTTTTTTTAAATTTTTTTTTTATCAAGGACGGTTTAATCTACTGGTTCTCTGCTTTACCTGAGGCCCGCTTCAGACGGGGCTATTTCGCCCAGCAACTTAACGTCGCAACACCAGCAACACGGGCCGCCCGGTTTACATGAAGCAACCGAATTGCTACGACTTGACATCATCAATATTAAATTTGATTGCTCTTGCACTATTTAGACGCACAGCTACGCGCTAAAATTGTGTTATTATATCTTTGAATGGCGTTGAGAATACTACACTCATTTTTCCGAAAAAGTTTATTCCTAAAAACGATCCATTTCAAACCAGAACCAAGTCTTTAGCTGTCATAATCACCACCACAGGGATTTCACGTGAAAACATCGTGTCCCTGATTGGTTTCTGCCGCTTCAAACGTCTCCGAGTTGTTCGAGTTGCTCGTCCGTTTTGAGCCTGACCCGACCTCAGCAATTCGTGTCAATCTAGAAAAAGCTAGGGAACAACCCGCCAGCAACCTCAAAATTGCTGGAAAAGTTGCACCGGCGTTTGGCCACAATGGGTGTGGGCAATGCGCGTGCGAAAAAACCACATTCTCCATAGGCGAGGCCTCTGCTCACGCGCAGTGCCGACAGCAGCGCCAGCGCAGCGGCGTGAAGCCAGGCAGTTCAGTTGGTCTATAACACGGTGGTCTATAAACGGCTCAGGGGTCACATTTCGGAGCTTATCGGTACATACACAGCGAAAAGGAGGAACCTATGTTAACAAGCGAGGGTTCCATCACCACGCCTGACCGTTTCGATCTGGATGAGGATCGTGCCGGCGTGCGGTCGTGCATCATTACTGCGTGGTTGGATGGATGGATGGTAATGGCTATATCCTTTGTAACGGGCGGCTGCCTGCTCCACCGAGAAAACAGGAGGCCATGGTATGATGGGGAGGTAAAGACAGAAATTAGGATAAGACGAGAATGCAGCCGGCAGCATAGGTGCACGGCCCAGAGGAGAGGAGATCCGCACAGCCTAATTGATCGCGTTTGAGAGTGCTACGAGGAGAAAAGAGACAGGGTAAATACATTGGTGGCAACAAAAATCGAATGTTGTCACAAACACACGGAGATGGAGATCCAGGGAGACAAGAAAACGTGGAGCAAGAAATATTGGCACTATGAAACCGACAAAGAATTCTACACAGGAACACATGTTGGAGAAGCAAGGACAACTTCTCACGACACGAGAGGCATTTGAGGCATGGCTGACTGAGCACTTCAGGAACCAGCTAAATAAACTGCGACGACCAGCAGGAGATCCAAGGGACAAGCCCAATCAAGTGGCAAGCCAGAAGGAAACTATGACCGAACCTATAACAAAAATGGAAATAAAAAAAAAAAAAAAAAAAAACAGAAAGCAGTAGGCAGGGACAACATTACCAACGAATTCCTCAAAGCACTAAAAGCAAAAGCACTAGAGAACCTAAGACTCCTATAACGACATATTAGAAAACAAAGTAATACCACAGCCCTGGAAAGAGGCAAATATCCAACTGATTTACAAAAGAAAAGGTAAAGACCGTATGGACCTAAACTCGTATAGGCCAATAACAATTCTAAGCAACGCCTACAAACTGTTTACGAGCATACTTAACAGAAGACTGCAAGATGTATGCAAAAAGACAAACATCCTAAGCAAGGCACAGAATAGATTCAGACCCAACAGACGAACTAGCGACAACCTATTTACTCTGAGCCAGGCCATAGAATTGAAAAATCACGAGAAGACTAAATTGTTCTTGACATTCCTGGATCTTAAAAAAGCCTATGATGCCGTCCCCCATGACAAACTGCGGAGGAAATTGGAACATATTGGATTTGAAACCGAGACCATGAAACTACTAGAAAGCCTATACAAAGACTGTATAATGACAAAATGTTGTATGAGGGGGAAAGAGGAGAGGAGTCCCCAGCAAAATTGAAGATTTCAGGGGGGTTGGGGGCCCGGGCCCCATGGGCCACCCCCCTGGCTACGTGCCTGACTGGCACCATGACTCCCTTCCATACATTCCTAGCGACTTCATATAGACGCTTTACACACGCGCCAAATTACAGCCGCCATTGCTGACCTTCTCTTGTCTTACCGAGATGCCGAGCAACTGAAACGGTAGTTGACGATCCTCTACAAAAGCCGATGCTTTAGAAAAGGACACAGTTGAATCTAATGTGGCAATAACCTGGCCTGCTATGGTAATGGTGAAGTGAAATAAACGAAATAAGGGGAAACAAAAACTGAAGGTCAGTTATGGCAGCGCCCATGCACAGTTGCTGCAAAGCGTCTATATATTATAGTTCCAGAGTGCCCTTTGTTTCATAATAGCTGAATCTCGTTTCCTTACAATATCTTTATGCTCTTTTACATACTTTTTCCCCTCATTTAACCATTCACCCAGATATTTGTACTTTTCTACGTGTTCTATCACTGTGTCCTGTATCTCCAGGGGTTCCCCCTTCTCGTCTTTGAAAACTAGTATAGCCAGCCGACAACAGCCAGGCGGCGCCAGCAGAGTGAGAGCCCACGGTTACACCCTGCCTCGGTGTAACTTGGCAAAGGGTGAACGCCCACATTGCGTGCCGAAGGCTTCGAAATGCGCGACGTATACGAGCGCAACCCACACATATTGGAGCATGACGCAGCGAAAAGCCTGATACTTCTTCGGAATAGAGGCGCGCTCCGGCGATACGCAGTCACGTTCCCATTGGCCCGCCAGGGCCATAGCTTCCGCTGTATTGTCATGTTACGCGGTCACGGCTTCCTGGGATACCCAGTATTTCTTGCTTCAGACGCTAGGCTAAGCGGCGCCTCCAGAGTAAAAGTTCACGTTTGAACAATGCAACCGCCACTCCCAGGGGTACCCAATTGTTGTGTTCGTGCCGACAACAGCCACACCACCGAATAATAACTGGGTTTTATTCGGTGACGGCCATCAGCGACCGCTTGTCCTGCTGCCGCTCAAAAGTACCTCCACGCGCTCTCTGCTCGTGCACGCACGTCGTGCTCGTCGTCGTCGTCGGTGCACTAGTTATCGCTATCGATTATGACACTTCTCCCCCTTTAGAGACAGTCACCATATCGTTCAGGCAACCTTCTCATGCGTACCGGTCTGGATGATGCTTTGTCGAGTTGTGTGCTAGAGACTGGTACTGGCGTATTGTGCTCGACGTTTTCTTTTGGTGGTTCACAGTTGATTGGAATAGTCCACTGGGGCGCTTGGCCTTGAGCTGACTTTCTACTCGTGTCCTCTAGACACGCTTCCGCTACCGGCTGGTTTGGTTGTTGGTTAGCCCGGTTGCTGATGTGGTCCTTATGGCGCCGAACAGCCCCTCGCTTTGTAGCGACTAGCCAGGATCGAGATCCCATCCTCGTCATCGTCGACCATCCAAGCACATCACCAGTGCTCCGTACCATCCGGCAACAAAGGACAAGCGGTCGCTGATGGCCGTCACCGAATAAAACCCAGTTATTATTCGGTGGTGTGGCTGTTCTCGGCACGAACACAACACCAATATTTCTAGCTTCAGTCGCTAGATGGTGCCAAACCAAATAGCATTGCAGGTTGCCTATACCCGACTTGTCGTTACTGAAGTTTAGGCCTAAACTGTCCCCTTCCCTGCTGCAAATCCTAATTAGTTCCTGTATTGTCTCCCTGCTTTCTTATAAGAGGACAATGTCGTCTGCATATATTAATTCTGGCAAATTTACTTTATGTCCTTCCTTTATGCAAGTGAGGTTAAAACCTAGGTTGCACTGCTCTATTATTTTTTCCCATCTCACTGAGGTATATCATAAAGAGCAGGGGAGACTATCGGCGACCCTGTCGTCAAAGTCCTCTTTTTATTGCTGCTGGTCTTGTAGTTTCGGCTTCCCATGTTAACCACCATATTCTCCGTATATACCAGGTCTAGAAATTTAACCATGGTTCCCCCTAGCCCATATCACTTCTGTTGGTCCCAGAGTTTTTCCTGATTCACATTGTCATAGTCCCCTTTGATGTCCAAAAATGCTACCCATAATGGCCTTTGACTTGTCATTGCTATTTCTATGCACTGAGTGAAATTACGAATAAGTTATCATTTAGTTGTCTGTCCCCCTGAAACCGTTTTGAAGCTCCCCCAGAATCTGTTTTTTCTAATGCCCATTCTTCCATTCTTCTTTTTACTATTTGCATAACTAGTCTGTACTCGTATATTACTGAAGTTGCTGTGATTGGTCGGTATGCTTTGATAGTGTCTTTGTCTCCCTTGCCCTTATATACCAATCTCATCCTGCTCAATTTCGAATCACTGGGTACCTCCCCTCCCATAATTATCTGGTCAATCACCTGCCTCAGTTTCAATTTGCTTTTTTTTTTTTGCCTAGAACTTTTATTAGTCTTATTGGTCTGGACGTGTCGCAGTTCCAGCCGGAAACTTTCCTTCTGCTTTTTCCCATTCCCCTGTGGTCATTTCCCCTTCTGCACTATGATCATCCTCTTGTGTTGTGTAGACGGCAGTTTCTACGGCCAGATCTGGTTCTAACTTGAAAAATGCTGCTCCAATGTATTTTCTTGCCTCTTCTCCCTGTACCTCTGTCCCTTCCTGTGTGGTTAGTGTCTGCTGGTACTCCTCAGACTTTTTTCCCTGTGCACTGATGTGTTCCCAGAACATTTTTGCCGCCATTTTTATCCTTCTGGTTTATCTCTATCATCCACTGGACCCCTGCCTTCCCAATTTTGGCCTGTATCAATGCTGCAGCCTCCAGATTTCTTTGCTGAAATTCCTCCCATTTTGATGCTATTTCGGCTGGTGTGGCCCCATTTTTCTTTGCCCATCTGTGTTCTCTACATTAGGGAGTTTTCGTAGATCGTTTTCGCCGTCAAGCACCGCTCTTCACAACCCGCTACATTGGCGCGCAGGCGCAGTAGCGACTTCTTTGTTGAGGAGGGCTTAGTGGAGGGGGAAACGCGGTTTACGAAAACTCCCTATTAGGGAGTTTTCCTTGATCGTTTCCCCTACTCCGCTACGCTCTCTGCAACGGAGCCGCTGCTGAATGCGCGCCGCTGGCCTTGACTGCAGAGCTTCGAATTTCGTAGCGGGTTGCGGAGAATGTTGCGGAAAGGAAGAAACGATCTGCGAAAACACTCTATTAGGGACTTTTAGCAAACCGTTATCGTGTTCCGCGTACCGCACTACCGGAGCCTTTGAAGCATGCTTTTACGCGCGAGCCCGGGTGATGCCGTGACCGCGGGGCTCGCGCTTATAAGCATGCATCCAAGGCTCCGGTAGTGCGGTACGCTGAACACGCTAGCAGTTTGCTAAAAGCCCCCATCATCGCAGGGTGAGAGGGTGGGCGCAGTATAGGTAGTATATAATCACTTGACATTCACACGCATAAGGTGAACCAACAAAGACAAATAGATGTTCAAAACATTTATTGACTGAGCAGAGAGACGTATCGAACAAGGCAAATCGCGAAACGTTTTTTTAAATATTTTTCTTTTTTTTTTGGTCGTTATTTTGATGGCGCGAGATTAAATGAGGAATGGTGTATGACTGAGGGTTGTCGGTGTGCCTAGGTGGGCCGGTACTCGGGGAAGACGGGCTTCTGATTCTTCTTATTCGGGAATCCTCCGTTGTCCGCGAGCACCGATGGTGGCAGTAGGTCCTTCGGGAAGAAAGGCGGCAGCAGAGCTTCTTTCGGGATACCCAGAGCCCTGCAAGAGTGCGAAGAGCAGAAGTCAAGACACAGTAGGTTCGAGGGGCCATAAAACAATATATATATTTTTTTTTTTATAAATACAAGACGATTTTTAAGCTTTCGGGTACCGGAGCTAGTAAATCATCAACCCATTATATTAAATAAGTGGCATAGCAATATCCCACTATACTACTACTACTACTACTAATAATAATAATAATAATGATAATAATAAGTACAAGGTGTTTCTGCGAATGCTTTAAAATATCCTTAAAAATATGCTGTTCGAGATAAAAAGAAACCCTTTGCAGGAACAACCTACCAGTCTTGGCGGACGTCAAGAATTGCCGAAACATACAATTAGCAACAATAATTTCCTAAAATTTACCATTTTTTTAATTGGAGAAAAAAATGGTTTCAGTGACAAAAATTGCTAAAAATCATCGAAAACACTAAATCAACTTTTCTTTTTATAGAAATAAACAAGGCAAAGGCAACATTTTACAACGTACTAAAAACAAAAACAAAACAAAACAAAAAAACACGCTTAGTTTGGACGCGTTTCTAGGTTTCGGTTTTTTATCGGAGCGCATATTTGCGCCCGCGGTCCTGCTCCCCGGTGGTCGCGGCGCGAAGCTACCCCCTCGCATCTCTCGCAGCATGGAGGGAAGTAGGGCGTACGTGTGTTGGAGCGTCTCAGTCACTGGGGAGCAGGACCGCGGGCGCAGAGATGCGCTCCGATCAGAAACCGAAACCTAGAAACACGTCCAAACGGAGAGTTTTTACGGTACGCCGTATAATGTTGCCCTTCTAAAACAAGTTGATTTAGTGGTTTTCGATGACGCTTAGCAAGCTCCTAATTCTAACCATATGTATACTTCTACTAATTAAAAGGAATGAGTAATTTTTAGTTAATTATCTGGCTAATTTGTATGTTTTTGGAATCATTGAACCGCCAAGGCTGGTAGTTTGTTCGCGCAATGAGTTTCTTTTGATAGTGACTATTTCAACGTCCACAGTCAAAATATTTATACAACTATTTTAACATCTGTGACGTCACTTCCATAAAATGTAAAAATAGTGACTTTGTTGTTTCAACGTCCCCCCGTCCCCCGTCAAATGCAGCCGTCGCAGTGGTAACCATTGCGTTCTGTACAGTGCCTGATGGTGTTGTTGCTGTTGCGTTGACGTGTTGACGGAGTCATGTGTCGCTGTGTTCTATGCCTGAGACGTTTCGGTCCTACTTGGCACTAGAAATGTCTTATTATGCGTGTGTGTGCACGACTGGCTCGACAGTTAATCCTTTCAGACGTGACACGCCGGTGGCGTTGTTCTGAGCTCTCGCTGGTCGTTTCGGCACGCGCCTCACTTAAAATATTGAATCCACAGCAAAGACGAGCTGAATATCCTTCTAGTGCACGTAACAAATGTAAGTGTGTACAGTGGGTAACACTGAGAGTTCGGCACACTTTTTGTGACTCCACGCCTCCAGCAGCGTGCGAGCGCTTCGTCGTATGGTTGCAGTCTCGCTTTTGATCTGGCTCCCGCCCTGTTTTTAGCCGGGTTTCCTGAGTTTTTTGTTCAGTTTAGATTTAACTTTTGGTTCGTGTATAACGAGCGGGTGAACTACGAAAAGATCGGGATATTAACTAGATTGTTGTGACTGCAAACATTGTCTTCTTGATGTTTCTTGACCGATGCGAACGAACAACAAAGATTTTGACGCGTACAACCACGGCGCAGTCTGCGCCGTGGTTGTACGAGATACACGAATTTCTGTGGCAGCAAATGTCGTCCAATCAACTGCAGATTTGATGACACGAGATTCAGCTCCTGTCTTTACGAAAGGCGTGAAATAAATCACGCAAAGCAGCGGCGTCGAATTCTGTAATGTTTAGCACACCAGAGCCTTGATGCGCAGCGCAAATACGTCTGCTACTTTTGAAAGGGTGTGGGTTGTGTGCAGTACTACATTGAGATCCTTTTTTTTTTAATTTCTTAATGTTTAAAAGGTAAAAAATTCAGTCGACTTCACGTATTCAGAAAGTGTCATCACGGACGTGAAAATAATACTTATACTTAAAATTATTTTGAACGTGAACGTCGAAATAGACACTGCCTTTCCTTTTATCTCGAACAGCATATTTTTAGGGATTTTTGAAATCTTTCGTAAAAACACTTTATATATATATATATTTTTTTCTTTACTAGCCGAAAAAAACGTGAATAACAGTGTCCTGTGAGAATTAGGACGATTATAGTTATCAACAAATTCAGAACTGCGTGTCGCAGGAACGCCCGGCCCGGCCTCCAGCAGGCGCTGAATGCCGTACTTTGGCTGCGCGCGTGCGCTCGAGGTGCCTAGACGCCGTAGCGTTGTGCAAGGTAAGTTCCCGCCGGAGACGGAACAACTGAAGCCCCTCCCTGCAGTTCCCATCTTGTCAGTGACTATAGTATGTAACATGTACGGTCTGAATTTCAGAAATTGTGAACCATTGCTTTGAACTCTCCCCGGTTTTGGTGTTGTTTGCGTACGTTTTACAGTACATTTTAATTTATTTTACGCGTATTCTGTATACCACTGTAGTCTAAGGAGTGGTATGGCCTCGTAAGGTATTTATTACCTTTAGCTATATCCCCCAAGACATTGTATTGTTGCCTCGAATAAGTTACCATGTATGTACAGGATGTAAAAAAAAAAAAAAAAAAAAAAATACAGTTTTTTTGTTTTTTTTTTTAGCCGCAAAAATAAACTAGGCATCGCCGAACGCTCATTGTCCGTCCGAAGATAACGCTAGAGGTCACAACCAGATCCCTAAGTTACAGCCCGATCGGACGCCTTATTCAAAAGTTATAAGTGATTTTCTGAAAATTTCAGTGGAAAAATGGCGGCCGACGGAGTTTTCGAATACATGGGGCTCTATGACACCAGAAACCGAAAACGGGCAAAAATGGGCTCCATTTTCCCATTGAAATTTTCAGAAAATCACTTATAACTTTTGAATAAGGTATGGGATCGGGCTGAAACTTTGGGATCTGGTTGTGACCTCTAGCACTACCTTTGGGCGAAGAATCAGCGTTCGGCGTTGCCTAGTTGATTTCTGCGGTGAAAAGAAACCTGTAATTTTTTTTTTTTGTGACACCCAGTATATATATTGGTAACTGTCAACATCCGTTTGCTCTGCTGACGGCTAGTTCCTGGTTAACTCGGTTGGTAGAGCGCTCCGCTTGTCTTTGAGAGGTCCCGGGGTTCGATTCCCTGACCGCGATGGAAGAAGAAAGGGGCGTCCGAACAAGGCCAGCCAAGGCGGCTGGCCTTGTTCACTCGGTCTTCGTGCATCTCCCGGGCAGGGGCACTGTCGGTTTAGAAGCCTTCGCGCAGGCATGGTCACGTACCGCGCGGCCCCGAAGACGTGTGCGCGAATCAGGGCGGTTCCTCGAGCCCCAGATCATATTGTGCATATCACGACGTTTGCCAGAAGTACGAGCAAACCTTCAACGCGCTTGTTCCATTGCGATGCGGCACACCAGTCGCCTAGAGGGCGCGAGATACGCTCCATCTCAAGTAAAATTAAAACTATTCTTGCGTACATCTTCACCTTGCGGAGTTACCGATTCATGAAGATACACTTTGAAGGCTACGCACAAGCATAGAGGAAAATAAGCGACACAAGTACATATACTTGCATTGCGCAACGCCTCTGAGCCATAATCGTCCGTCTCAATGTAATTAGAAGAGGAGCTCTCAATCTCTTTTTCACGACGTTCATTGGCGTAATCCCGGAGATTCCGTTGTTGACGTGTAGTCCATGGGGATTCCCCCTTTTTAACCATAGCCGAATGCGGCTCATGGGTTGGACACGTTCTCTGCGTGAGCTTTTGACTTGGGCCTCGTCCTTGACCGCGGACATCCGGGTTGTCACTAGTGTTCATTCAACGTGTCCGGGGTACAGCTCGTGCCCTGTGTGTTGCCACTCCCGACGCGCGACTGCGAATAGAGATCACGTGGTCGTTTGTCCTAGCAGTAAGATTAAGGGGGAAACGCCACTCCGTGCTTTCGTTTTGTCTGCGACTCTTACATTGCGGGAAGAAAGAACCTAATGCGCGTGTCGTTAATAACAATATATGTAAAAATATATCTTTATTGCGCACACACACACAAAAAAACAACATAATTACAAACAGGTCCGCAAAAGCACGAGAGTGCTTGTAGGTTATGAATGTTTTAGAACATTCCTTTTTAGCAGTATTTAGCAAAATGTAAAAATTATTTAATGATGCCTGGTTTGACGAATGTTAGCGGTTATCATGGAGAAACCGCCGTGTGAGATTTCAGCTGCACGTCGAAAGATGCGTCCTTAGGCCTTCGCTTGGGCGTGCCAAATGCCCTTCGTTTAATCGACACGTGAGCCCGATTTTTGTTTTATGACAAATTGGTTAGAGAGCTTTAGTAGATCGTTTCGATACTTCCGATACCCCCAACAACGATACCGTATCATATCGTTATTGGGGCTCGATAACGATATGATGCAGGCGCAAAGAGAAAATGAACACAAGAAATTAATCGCTAGTTTGATTCTTTCTTCGTGTGATATATATCACAAAGACGAAGAAAATTGATGGTTAGATAAACACGGAGCTGCCCAGTATGTATGTTTGAAACCTTGGTCCATACCCGACAGAAACACTGCCACCATTAGGTAAAAGCAAAATCGCCAAGGTCACAGCCTCGCCTCGCAGACATGCCCTTACCCCCAATCATTACAGGTACGCTAAATTAAGTTTCAAACGCCATAAGTGACGCCTCGCGGTACCTGGCACAAGGAGTGTCCATAACTCC
This sequence comes from Ixodes scapularis, assembly GCF_016920785.2. Classification (NCBI taxonomy): domain Eukaryota; kingdom Metazoa; phylum Arthropoda; class Arachnida; order Ixodida; family Ixodidae; genus Ixodes; species Ixodes scapularis. Next base: position 41,339,286 of record NW_024609857.1, on the reverse strand, counting down.
CGCGGAGAACCGGTCTCGAAGGTCTCAGTACGAGCGCACTAAAACATCATTCTCGAACTCTCGCTTCAAGATCGTCTTCATGGAGTACCCGTCGCTGAGGGGGCAGGACTTGAGATGGTAATCGCCGTTCCTGTTTCAGCGTTTTAGTGCCGCCGCATCTTGATCTTGCTGCATTTCCGTATTCGTCTCGTTTGACAGTGTACGCACGGACGGGCGGTTTTCGCAATTCGACGTGTTCCGAAACGTTTGAAGCTGCCTCAAGGTCACACACGCCACCCCGATATCAGGAGTCAAGGTGTGTGTGTCAGCTATAACGACTGCCTTAATTAAATAGAAAAAAAAAATCTCCTTTGCGTCTTTGTGCATAAGAAATCAAGGACTACTTTCCTGTATATCTTTTTTTGTTTGTTCTGAGAAAAGTTCTAAAAGAAAGAGACAAACCAATCGTGTGCATTACCCCAAGCAAGGTACTAGACGTGGTGGCATTTACGCCGCCGGCTCGGCGTGCACACGTTTATTGCAACATAAAAAAAAGACAAGATTTCACGTGAAATAAAGAATGATCCTTTTTCTTTTTCCTATTTTTTTGTGCAATCGATGTTTCTTCGAGAGAATACAAATTAACCGCCACCACCACCTTCGCTCGACAAGCTCTTCCCGACAGACGAATTAAGAAGAATGAGCAAATGAAAAAGCGATTGCAGCGTCCAGATGAGTTCGTCCGTCTTTCATGCGACCCCGACTTGTTTCGTGAGATGTTCGCAGGTTGCTTCTCTAGGCGGTTTCAGGTTGGCGGCACTGTCTGTTTGCGTTTGCGAGGGTCGACTCCATGCAGGGCGCCGGAAGTAGGTGCCCAAGCGGTTCCGGTGGGGACTGCGTTCACCGGTACCTTCGGGAGTTGCCCGTGAGCTGCTGCTTGTGCAGCGACGAGATACTTGGCAGTCCCAGTTGCCTACGCCGGTGGACGCAGAAAGTCAAACTTGCATCGATGAACAATAAGACCGGAATACTAGGGTTGTTAATCTGTTTCGTTTGTTTTTTTAGGTTGAAACCGGTTGAAATAACAACCAAGAAGTGCCCTCTTATCCACGACCTACAAGGGTCTACATGGGAACGTATACAATATCATCCCCCCTTTTAACAAAAAAAGAATAAAAAAAAAAAGAGGTATAGGAATACAGGGAGCACTAGATGCGTATTTTTGCAGAGATAACCACGATAACGGATAATCAGCACGCGCGATGTTAGGAAGCAGTATCCTTTAGGGGCACACACCTTTCTAAGGCTCTTGTAAAATGAAAATATAATAGAGTCGCCACATCACTTTAGTTAAAAGGGCCAGGGAGCGATATTCAGTTCGATTCTTACGCAGTTTGCACGCACATACCGACTCAAGTGGGACACAAGTGTGCATAGTGCTCAAACTCGATGTTGCCACTAAACCAGATGCTTTATCGTGGCGTACTTTCACGGATGAAATCCTCGTCATTTATTTAATTCTCCTCTTACGCCGTATTTTCACCAGCACGCTCCATTTCCACGAGCTGTCTATTCTTTTCAATCTGTTTCGCCTAGCGTGCTGACGTAGTCGTGTGGAGCGCAGCATGGTTGTGATAGTCGAATAGGGTTCGTAGATTAGACGCGAGCACTGCGTGAGCATTCGGCTTGGGCCCGGTTACAACCAATGCCTCGACGGACGTTCGGGTTGTGACTCGTATCCAATCGCTGCAGTGGCGAGAATAGCCAAACGCTAACAATGTCCGGAACACAACACATTTCCCAGTGCGTGGATCGTACATGATCACGTGGGCGCCTGTCCTGGCTGCGAGTTGAGGCGTTGAGATGAACGCGTGCTTGCCCTTCTTTGGTGTTTTAAACGAAGCGGGGCATCTAGTTGCCACCATGTGTCTGCTCGTGATGACAAGCACGTGCAATTGCAAGCCTACCAAAGCTACTTTCACGCACATGCGGCACGTGCTAGCACGCACGGGGCACCAGCCGACAACATAGTTTTGGTAGTTGCCCTTGCTACGCGAGAGCACACTGTAGCGACGAGAGTTCGTTCAGCCGAGCTGCGTCCTTGAGCAAGGAGCTCACGCTTCGAGCGTGGGAGGTAAGAATTCAATGCTCACCATTTACCATAAGTTTTTCCTTTGGCCGCGTATGAAAAAAACAAAGCAAAAAGCAAATGTGGGTGGTTTACGTGCAAAATAATCGAAGAGTACACCTGACACCCTCGCGAAGGATTGATGATTATTTTGGACTCGTATTCGATAACCTGCAAATGATGTCTCAATTACACCCTGCTACACACGGCGATGAGAATGCTAGATTGTCGGTACCTCGGTCGTAAATCTGCCCTGCACGTGCTGATAACAAGTTTGCACGGACTTTATGGTCTGATCACCAGCAGCGAGCCGGATTGACAACACGCGCTTGCGATTACTTCGAACGGATTTGATTTCGCCTTCTGTAAGTCCGAAATGAGATGTCTTGACTTTGCCTATCTGTGACAAAATAACCGTCAATTATAGTGGGCTTGTGTGGTGAAGTTTGTTTTACTTTCCGCAAACTTAGTGGCCAAGCTAAGAGCTGGAATGGGGGCCCACATGGAAGCCATTCATATATCCTCTTCCCGAAGACAACACAATGACATTCAGAGAATGTCCTAAGAGCATCCCGGTGTGGTCTTTACACTTCTCTGCAAAATATCGATTCGTCATTTCCCAGTACTTGCTGTGGGAGGGGAACTTTTTAGAACGCCTGTAGGGGTAACCCAATGATATCTAACGATGTCACTGCGTTGGTTCTAGTTGTGCATAAACAGACAGCTTCGATTAGTTTAAAAATAAATCTAAAATGTTTGTTCTTAAGGATAGGGAGATCGGTGGCCGAGTAGGCAAGCTAACGTGCCTTAGCTTGGAGCGTGGAGCAAAAGCTTGCGCTGGAGAACCTCCTGGGTTCGATCCCCACCCCCTGCCCGTTTTAATCTGGATGAGTTTCGTACCGGTACGTATTCTTGTAATCACTGTTACGTGTTGCACGTTAAAGACCCCAGCTTAGCGGTAGTACTGCACTAACTAAATTTGTCATCTACAGCTGAGATACAGGTCACCCGTTGAGGTGTACCAACTTCAAAGCTGTCCAAACATACAACATTTTTTTTTTTGGGGGGGGGGGGGGGGGGGGCGGAGGGGGGCAGGAGGCGACGACGACGTTTTCTTACCGCACAAAAGCAACGTTTCATGGTTGGTTAAGAGTATTGTGATTCGAATTATTGAAGGCATCCTGAAGTCTGTGTGTGTGTTGTCAGGCCAGGGAAGCTTTGGGTCATGTGTAATGGACTGAGCTATGTAATCACACATGGTAAATTTAGCAGGCCACTTTTTGTTCTTATCAAGAGAGAAAGAAATGCAGTATGTCGAGAAAGTGCACGTGACGTCTGCATACAAATTGCCTTGCACCCGCGCAAGAAGGACAACACAAACTACTTCGAGAAACGAAGGTGTACCCAGGTTTATCTACCGAACCATGCACATTAAACTCAAATGGGTGAAAGGAGAAAGAAAAAAAAAAGGAGAAACATGGATGTCGATTAATCGGCACGCGGGTTTCTCTCACGAATGATTGCACTGCCGCTCTGCGATGATTCTACCTATCAAAGACACGTAGTGTTTTACTGTTTCTCAATCGATGCCAAGAGTCGACAAACTGAATAGTGTTGATATCACTTGACAGCGCGGCAAATGGCCTCTTTCTACATTCTTCACAGACTCTAGGCCGGTGTTTGTGGAATCGGCAATCTTTAAACAAACGGAGACAGACCAGGGACAGAGACCAAGGTAAGATAACTGACTGGCGAAGCTGACATCTGCACCCCACAGTGGGTCAGCCGTGCGCACGCGAAGCACGTGAGAGACAGGAAGAGAGCGAAAAAAGACAAGGATTGAACCAGTTGGCCTTCTCCCTCCGCCCGCGAGTAAAGAAGCGAGCGGAGAAAGCGCATCTTGAAGGCCGACTCTCGCTTTTCCGAAGCATCCGAGCAACAGGCTTTGCGAAAGAGATTGCCGATTAATCGTGCTTTTTTTTTTTTTTTCAAGAGGTAACGCGCGTCTGGCAAACCTTAAGAAAAAGAAAAAGAGTTTAAACAGTTACTGTCTATCTCATCTTGAAGCGCCTGTTTTATTACTGTTCTTAATATTTGCAAGTCCCGCATTGCTTTCGTTTTTACATGACGTGAGTATTACTTGCGTTCAGCAACCGCGAACATTTATTTTTTATAGACAATGCCGTGACAATTTGATCATCTTTTTGTTGTCCCTATGTTTCTTTTCTCCTACTACATACTTATTTAGCATTCTTATTCGTCCAAGGTAGGCAGCCAAGAGTCGGCTTGCTTCGTGCATCTCACACCGTGCACTCAATGAAAAGCGGCAAAGGTCTCGACAAACTCATCGCAGTGCGGGCCACGGGGAGATGATAGACCCCCTGTCGTTCTGATCGTGCGCTTGCCATATTGCAATACATTTCTTCGGGACGATCCCCAGTTAGAGTTGTGTTTATGCAGTAGTGAGCCAGCCAGCCCAGCCCAGCCAACCCCCCCCCCCCCCCCCCCCCCCCCCTTATGCCCACATCACCTCAATATTAAACCAAATGCGACTGTCAGCGTTTGATATTTCATTGACTGGGAATCGGTGGCCGAATGTGTTAGCGTAACGAAGCTAACACATTCGCGATTACACGCGCAAGAGGATACCAACAAAAAAGCGCTTTAAAACCGCTCTTAATCCACCAAAGAAATTCCCCACAGAGCTCGTGCTGCATGATTTATGGATTGAATCTGTATGCTATTCGCCCTGTGGGTGTAATCACTACGGCGTGATGCAAGTTAAACACCTCAAGTTCGCAGTCGTATACTGAACTTGCTAAAATGACTCAAAATGATTCTGTATAGACAACTTTAAACCGGTGTCGCGATGTGTCAGTGGCAGCCCAACCTCTCGCTGTATAAATATTCACGACGTTCAATTTGTTTCTTGATTCTGCTTCGAATTCGTCAACCTAATATCCAGAACTGTTTTAAAAAGAAAATTTGCGACACCGGGAAACATAAAAAGAAAAAAGAAATCGATAGCTCGTTTCAGTGATCTGTTCATAATCGGGCGCTTCATTGTAAGTTGCACCACGAGGAACTGAGAAATAGAAGCACGAGCGTATATTTTCTCAGCACCTGGTCAAACCCGAGACAGCCCTACCTGAAGAAGGCTTCGGGATTGCTGAAACTGTCGAAGCCGGGAATACCCGGAAGGGCCAACTTGCTGGGGTCCGGCAGCAGGCTGCGACTCTCGATGTCTCCCTCCGAGTCGTCGGCAATGAGTCGCCTCTTGCCGTCCTTTCCGATGTGGTACTTGGTGAAGCGGCTGTTCCCCGTCGAGTCCTTGTAGCCGGACCGGCCCATGATGATGCCGTCCGGACCAAAGTGCTCCGAGTGGTAGCTGCTCACGGAGTAAGAGGTCTGCGAGGACACCAGGACACCGCAACAGACCACCGTCCACACCGCGAGCCAGGCCCATGGGATGCACGCCTGCGCCGTTGACGGTCGAGGTTCGTAAAGCCCCAGTCACACTGACCGCACATCATGACACAATGCTGGCTGAAGACACGTGCTCCGAACATGTCTGGATATATTTTTGTACGGCCAATGTGATTGTCTAACAATGAAAAATCACGCCTTAGACAGTACTGCAGACTGTCTTCTTATGATTTCTTAGCAAGAGAACGAAAACTTTAAAATAGAAATAGAAATAAAAAGAAAAAAAGGTTCTCCGGAACGAACAACACGATACTCGCGACCGCTCGCATTCGGTCACCACTTACTCTTCTAGCCATGGTTAAGAAGCCGTTTGGACGTCTTCCGTTCCGTTTGCACACGGGGTACAAAACACACTCAGTCGGCTTTGCGGACGGTCTGACGGGAGTACAATGGTGCGTATATATAGCGGAGCCGTGGACGCGTTCTGGGAAGTTGTCCTGCCGCAGCGGTCGCGATACGCGAGAAGAAAAATATAAGACAAGACCGGGTGTCCTTGGCGGCGGTCTCTCGAACGCGCCGACCCTCTGTGTGGATCCGTTAGCTTCCTGGGACCGTATAGGACCGGATTCGCGGGCGTCAGATGCGGAGCTCTTCCTTTATATTCTTGCTTATGCATGTATGTGTGTGTGTGTGCCTGTTTTATCGGGACGGTTCGGTTGCCCGTGACGGGACTTACAAAACGAGGGAGGCGCTGATGGACTATGGCTTTTGTTCGTGTGTATATGGTCTCGTAGCCAGCAGACATCGCCGCGCGCGCCGTGTAATATTCGTGACGATAATTCACCGGCGTTGGGTGCCTGGAAGTGTCGTCGCGGAATGGGCTTATTGATTCACAAATCAGGATTATTCTCGCGGACGCAATAACGACCGATACCAAGAGGTTCGTCTGCTTGCGCTAGTGGACCCCTGTACCGAGCTGCCGGTATCGACGAGCCTGCGAGCCTGTGTATGTCGTAAAGCAAGAGGGGTGTCAAACGGCTCTCGATAAGATCTCGGTTTTCAAGGCGCGAACGTGACTAGAAATATGTCCGAATAATGTCTTGTTTCTCTTTATACCATCAGCGGCAATGGCGCCGACGCACGAGGCGCACGTGCCTCGTACAGCCTTTGAGAGGGATGTCAAGAACAAGATGCGTTGTTCTCTTTTACAAAACTCGTTTGTGATGCGTGTTTCAGATGTCTGCACATCGTAAGTTTCATCCAGATACTTTAACAGTTCCAAGTGGCCGGTGGTTTAATTAAATTTTTCCCGTGCAGCGGACATAATGTTCAAGAGTGAAAAAGTGCCGGGACTATGCGAGGCACCAATACCATAATAGCTTTGACAGTACGATCGCTTTTAAAACATTATGCGTCGCACGGTGGCTTTGCTTGCTTCCCAAACAACGACAATAAGAGAAATGTAATGAAACAAAATACGTGCTTTTCGGGGAAAAAAACAAATTGCTGTTTATTGTTGCTCACGAGCGAAAACTTCATTTACCAAATACTTAAATGGGCGTCGAAAACATGTTTGACCGGCTTGCTCAAAATTAAAGGGGCGATGCAACAATTTGTGTACTTTGCAACAATTCCGCTTAGAACGAACCCCTGACGTTAATGACCTATGAAACACGCGTTCGTTTTTCACCCCACGCAATAGAAGTCCCAGAAAAAAATTAAAAAAAAACGAGAAGCGTTTACCCCTTCAACTCGCAGCCAGAACAAGCGGCCACGTGATCTGGAGCTGATTATATGCCGCCTATTCGATCATAGCCACGCGCTGTGGTTGGCAAAGCACAGGACACGCGCTGAGTTCCAGACATTGTTATGGCTCGGCTATTGTCGTCGTTGCAGCGATTGGACACGGGCCACTGCCCGAACCCTTCTCGAGCTAGTAATTATTACGAGCCCAAATCGAGTGCCCACGAAATGCTCGGGTCCAATCTATGAACCGCATTCAAATATCGTAATTGGGGTGTACTGCGATCCCCACGTTACGTCATCAAATTTTGCAAAGAGACTGAAGGAAAATTATCGCTTCTGTCCTTGAAATTACACCGCAACAAAGGTGTTTCTTGGCCAGTGGCGTTGCGTGCGAGTATCCTTGAGTCCCACTTGTGCCAGTAAGCTCGTGTAAAGTGAAAAACATTCCAATTGAATATCGTTGCACCGATCCTTTAAGCACTAGTGAAAGAGCCGAAACATTACGGCACGGTCGTGAGAATTTTCAGAACTTTCGGTAGCCACTTCCTATAAGCTGCTATCTGATTTGACCCCTGTACTAGACACTAAAGCAGGGTCACATTGCTTATACATCATAAAAAAGGCAGTCTGCATACAGATTCGAATGCGGGTCACCGCAAGATCCGTGCTTCGAATGCCGCATGGCAATGAGGTCAAGGAGAAACTTGGCACGCGGCATTCGAATCACGGATATCGCGGCGACTCGTGTTTACAGACTGTCTTTTATGCATGAGCAGTGTGACCCCGCTAAGAAAGTAATTGGAAGCAGGGGCGTAGCTAAGGGAAGAGAAAGCGGGAACTTCTGCCCCCCCCCCCCCCCCCCCCCCCCCCCCCCCCCCCGGCAAAACAAAATCATGCTGCATTTTGTGTTTAGAAGTTCAGGAATATTTCGCGTCGTCCGTAATTTGTCCTAAGGGGCCAGCTAGCTTTGTTGAGAGCACTTCTTAGTGCTCTCAACAACGACGTACTGTAGAGAAGCTACGGTCGAGGAGTCAATATTGCGAATTCGTGATCTTGTGGGCTCGTCTCGACTCCGACTAAGCCCCCACTTTGTCCCCACCGCTTTTATACGGTAGTTGCGCGCGCGCCCATACCGCCACTCCTCCAATGGTCAGTCTGGGTCCAGAGTGCGGGAGATTATCGAGGGAGCTTTGGCAGGGTTCAGGAGGGTGGGGTCCCAGCGCGTCCACAGGCTTTTATTCACAAAAAGCAAGCTTTTTTTGTGACTCTTTGTTAGATTGGAATAGGTACTGATCCTTTTGTTAAATTTTGGGGGAGATTGTAGAGTTGTCTTTGTGAATCGGCATGAAGGCCGTCCATAGCGCTACTTTGTGTATTGGAGGGTTTGGCGTTTGGACTGTTTAGAGGTTGTCCCTTTGTGTTGGCAGTGACTGATTGGAGGGTTTGGCGTTTGAACTGGTTAGAGTTGCCCCTTTGTGTTGGTGGTGGCTGATTGTGGGCTATATTGCCGCGCGCGCCGCTGGCCAAGTACGCAGCGCGCGCGTGGCCTAAGGGTTATCGCGCTTGCCTTACACGCAGAAGGCCAGGGTTCGATTCCTGGCCGCGGCTACACATTTTTTTTTACACTGGCACGCACCTGGTTTGAGAACCACGAAGCGTCCATTGCGTCGTGGGAAGAATTCTAGGCCGAGCTGCGACGGACCTTTGCCAACCAGCACCGACGGCAGCGTGCCGAAGAACTCCTGCGAGCGAGAACCCAAGGGCCGACCGAGAGCGTCACAAGCTTCGTCGAAGACGTTCTCCACCTCATGAATCGCGCCGACCCAACCGCTCCCGAAGAGAAAAAGCTGCGGGTCTTGATGCGCGGTGTGAAGGAAAACATCTTCGGTGGCCTTGTGCGGAGGCCGCCTACCACCGTCGAAGCTTTCGTCGCCGAAGCAACCAACATCGAGCGCGCGCTTCAGGCACGTGCTTCCCACTACCAGCGACATCCAGGCGTCGCTGCACCCACACTGCTTAACGGCGAAAACACTCCGGGTACACCGGACATCCGGGAAATTATCCGAGAGGTTGTCCGGGAGGAACTGCGAAGGTTGCTGCCAACTACCAGCCGTCCGCCAACCCTTTCCATCGCCGAGGCTGTCCGAGAAGAAGTGCATCGGGCGCTCCAACCAGAGGTTCCCGTCACCGCGGTGGCACCGGAGGAACCGACGTTCAGCTACGCCGCGATGGCCCGACGACCGCCGCAAGCTCCCCGCCAAGCCACGTCGCCACCCCGAAGAGACGCCCCAACGCCGCAGTACCCCCGACGACAGGAAGATCAGGCGCACGTTCACCCAGAGCAAGCTGCGCCGAGGAAGACAGACGTCTGGAGGACGGCCGACCGACGCCCGCTGTGTTACCACTGCGGGGAAGCTGACCATGTGTACCGCCGATGCCCATACCGACGACTCGGGCTGCGCGGATTCCACCCAAACGACCCGCGCCCCCGGAATGGTGAACGCCCTCGGGAGATCGACGAGTACCTGCGACGACCTCAGTCCCCCGAACCTGCGTCCAGCCGAGAGTTCCGGTCGCCTTCGCCACGACGTCCAGCTTCGCCGATGCACCGACCCCGACGCGAAAGCCTGTCGCCCCTCGCTCCACGCCGGGGAAACTAGGCGCGGCAACCCCTGGAGGTGGAGTTGCCGAAGACGACCGACGTAAAGAGCCTCCAAAAACGACGGAGCGCTCCCACTCTCCCGACGCTGCGCATCACAACGACGCTCCTGCATCGGTGTCCAACAACCTTAACGTTGTTATCGACGGCCTCGACGCATCGGCACTCATGAACACCGGAGCAGACTACTCAGTCTTGAGTGGGAGGCTCTCCCGCCGCCTTCGAAAAGTCATGACGCCGTGGGATGGACCACAAATAAGAACCGCCGGAGGACACCTCATTACACCAGTTGGGAGACGCACTGCTCGCGTCGAGATACATGGTGAGACGTGCCCTGTCAAGTTCGTCGTTCTGCAAGACTGTTCGAGGGACGTTATTCTCGGAATGGACTTTCTCTGCGAGTATGGCGCCGTCATCGACCTCGGAGCAAACCGGCTAACTCTACGAAAACCTGTTTCACCACCGGAGGAACCCGAAGCGACGTCAACCGCGGTCCGAGTCCTCACAAGTCACGTGAACTTACCGCCGCGGTCGAGTGTCTTCGTACCCGTCGGGATCACCGAAGCTTTCTGCGGCGAAGTTCTGCTTGAAGGAAGCCTCCAGTTGCTTCTAGGAAGAGGAATAGGCGTCGCAAGAGGGGTAGCTGAACTTCAGGATGGCCGCACTGTGGTCCTCATGACGAACTTCCGAAACGAAGTGCAACGCCTCACGAAAGGTGCAGCCGATGGCCACGTCGAGGAACTCCGAAACTCCGCCGAAATCGCCGCCATTACTGACGAATCCTCGCCACCTCAGCAAGACAATACGTCGCCAGCACAGCTAGACATTGACCCTAAGCTTCCGGGCTCGAAACGACGTCAGCTGATTGACCTCCTCGCCGAATACCGCGACTGCTTTGCCACGTCGTCGAAAGTACGCCAAACCGCCGTTGCGAAGCACCGCATCATTACCGAGGACGACGCGCGCCCTGTGCATCGATCTCCATACAGAGTCTCCGTGAAAGAAAGGCAGGTGATCCAGGAGCAAGTTCAAGAGATGCTGAACAACGACATAATTCAACCTTCAAGTAGTCCTTGGGCCTCTCCAGTAGTACTGCTTAAGAAGAAAGACGGGACGCTTAGGTTCCGCGTGGACTACCGGCAGCTGAACGCTGTGACGAAGAAAGACGTCTATCCACTCTCCCGCATCGACGACACGTTAGACCGGCTGCGCCATTCTCGATACTTTTCATCGATGGACCTGAAGAGCGGTTACTGGCAGATCGAAGTCGACGAACGGGACCGAGAGAAGACAGCCTTCGTCACACCGGATGGGCTGTACGAGTTTAAGGTGATGCCCTTCGGACTGTGCACGGCGCCAGCAACGTTCCAGCGTGTCATGGACACCGTCCTGCAGGACTGAAGTGGCAGAGCTGTCTCGTCTACCTCGACGACGTCGTAGTGTTTTCCGGCGACTTCGACGAGCACTTGCGACGACTCCGAGCTGTTCTCCAAGCCATACGGATCGCCGGACTCACCCTCAAGCCGTCAAAGTGTCGGTTCGCCTATGACGAACTGAAGTTCCTTGGTCACGTGGTTAGTAACGAAGGCATTCGCCCAGACCCAGAGAAGACTCGCGTTGTCGCAGCATTTCCAGCGCCAAGAGACAAGAAGGCCGTGCGAAGGTTCCTTGGGCTATGTGCCTACTATCGGCGCTTCGTTCGAGATTTCGCAAGACTTTCCGCACCGCTCACAAACCTCACAAAGGACGCCGAGAAGTTCGAATGGGCCGAGGAGCAGCACCAGGCATTCGACGAGCTGAAGCGACGACTGCAGACTCCTCCTGTTCTTGGACATTTCGACCAGGATGCGGAAACCGAGATTCACACGGACGCAAGCAGCGCAGGAATTGGCGCGGCACTGGTTCAAATACAGGAGGGCAACGAGCGAGTCATCGCCTACGCAAGTCGGACATTGTCCAAGGCGGAAAGAAATTACTCCACGACTGAGAAAGAATGCCTTGCGGTCGTGTGGGCAATCACGAAGTTTCGTCCGTACTTATACGGGAGCCCGTTCCGCGTAGTCACGGACCACCACTCGCTCTGCTGTCTTGCGAACCTCAAGGACCCGTCAGGACGCCTTGCGCGATGGAGTCTCCGACTACAAGAGTTCAACATGACCGTAGTCTACAAGTCAGGCCGCAAGCACAGCGACACCGACTGCCTGTCCAGAGCTCCCGTCGAAACACCTTCCGACAGCAGCGACGACGATGACAACGAGTGTTTCCTGGGCGCAGTGAACACCGACGACATGGCCCGACGTCAACGAGACGATCCTGAGCTGCGCGCACTAATAGAGCACCTGGAAGGGCGTGGGAGTGGCATACCACCTGTTTTTTCACGAGTCCTGCCGACCTTCGCCATTAGACAAGGAGTTCTCTACAAAGAGAACTTCGGCAACAACAACTCGACGTGGCTGCTGGTAATCCCGACCGACCTTCGAGAGGAGATCTTCCAAGCCTGCCACGACGACCCGACGTCCGGACACCTTGGTTACAGCCGGACACTGCCGTATTCGTGAAAAGTATTACTGGCCCAAGCTCCCCAAAACCGTCCACCTATACACACGATCATGCCATGAATGCCAGCGACGAAAGAAACCTCCGACGAGGCCGGCCGGACTCTTGCAGTCAATTCCTCCGCCAACAGCACCCTTCCAGCAGATCGGAATGGATTTACTTGGCCCTTTTCCACCGTCGACGTCGGGAAATCGCTGGATCATCGTCGCCACAGATTATCTCACGCGGTACGCCGAGACAAAAGCCCTTCCATCAGGAACGGCTGTTGAAGTCACCAAGTTTTTCATCGAGTCCATCGTCCTCCGGCACGGCGCTCCCGAAGTCCTGATTTCAGACCGTGGATCCTCCTTCATGGCCCAGCTGACACAAGAAGTCCTTCGTCTCAGCCACACCAGCCATCGTCGCACCACGGCGTACCACCCACAGACCAACGGGCTGACGGAAAGACTCAACAAGACCATCGCCAACATGATTTCCATGCACGTCGACGTGGAGCACAAGACATGGGACGAGGTGTTGCCGTACGTCACCTTTGCCTACAATACGGCCGTGCAAGAAACCACCGGGGTTACACCCTTTCAACTGGTTCATGGTCGCAAAGTGACGAAAATGCTGGACGCAATGTTACCCCACGAACCGACTGTCGACGGAAGCGACGACGCCCAGGTGGTTGCCCAACGGGCAGAAGAAGTCCGTCTGCACACCAGACTCCGGATTCAAGCCCAACAACGTATCGACACTGGCCGCTACAACCTTCGTCGCCGGGACGTCCACTTCCAACCCGGAGACAGGCTGTGGGTGTGGGCACCGATCCGCCGCCGTGGTCTCAGCGAGAAACTCCTGAAGGGCTACTTTGGACCCTACAAAGTGCTTCGTCGACTCGGGGATCTGAACTACGAGGTGATGCCCGACGGAACACGGACTTCATCACGCCGCCCTCCACGACCAGAAGTCGTCCACGTCGTGCGCATGAAGCCGTACTACGCTCGATAGGGCCAGTGAACCTTACGCATTCCAAATGACTCTTTAGTCTACCGTTCTTTTTATTTGCTTTGTTTTGATTTTGGGTTGCATCGGGACGATGCACTTTTTAAAGGGTAATGCCGCGCGCGCAGCTGGCCAAGTAGGCAGCGCGCGCGTGGCCGAACGGTTATCGCGCTTGCCTTACACTCAGAAGGCCAGGGTTCGATTCCTGGCCGCGGCTACACATTTTTGTTGACACTGTAATGTGATGTTCTGGTGTATTAGAGAACCATCTTGCTCATTCGAGGTTAGAATGTTCTACGCGCCGAAGCTTCTACGCCGAACGATCCAGAAACCCATGAGGGTACACAAGGGATTCCGCAAGGCGAGAGGACTCAGTTTTCGCCCCAGCGTTCGACTGTGCTGCTACGCCGACTTCGACGCCCGCGACGCTCTGATAAAACCCGTTTGCTCTACTGATGTCTAACCCCTGGTTAGCTCAATTGGTAGAGCGCTCCACCTGTAATGGAGAGGTCCCGGGTTCGATACCCGGACCAGGCGGATTTTTTCGGTCGCGCACCAGTCACCTAGCTGTGTTTGGAGATTTGTGTTTGTCCTTTGTCCCTCTTGTTCCCCCTCTCCAGGGATTATTTTCGTCATTCTTGTCCAGCTCGCTTGCACCTTTGCATTTAATTGCATTACAATCATAACCTTAAAAATTGCAAGCTTCACCCTTGTTGGTGTTAGACTGGTGGCGGCTGATAAAACCCGTTTGCTCTACTGATGTCTAACCCCTGGTTAGCTCAATTGGTAGAGCGCTCCACCTGTAATGGAGAGGTCCCGGGTTCGATACCCGGACCAGGCGGATTTTTTCGGTCGCGCACCAGTCACCTAGCTGTGTTTGGAGATTTGTGTTTGTCCTTTGTCCCTCTTGTTCCCCCTCTCCAGGGATTATTTTCGTCGCTCTGTTAATATCGTTTGTACCCTTTTATTTTTGGCACAAGTTCGCCAGATTAAACGCTTATTTATTCCTATTTAATTATTGTTTTTTTTTATTATTACCCGTGACAATATAAGGAGGAGGACTAAATAAACCTGGTAGCTGAGTTTGAGACGTCGTCCTGTTCCTTTCTGTTCCTCTCGACTTTTATGTTCATTTCTGCCCCAGTCTCAGGTATATTCAACATGGTTAACATTCACCAGTTCGCCTGCACCCTTACTATGTTATAACAGACTGGAGTGCGGTTCTGTCCAAGGTGTCGGCCGATGAGGCATACGACTGCTTTATTGAATCGTTTTGCGATGTATATAATCATGTATTTAAACACATGAAGCATATAGTTCAAAAAGCTTAGAAAACCATGGATGATAGCAGAAATATTAAAAATTATGACAAAAAAGATGCACTTTGCAGACAATTTATGCGCACAAGAGACCCAGTTGTATTGTCAAGTTTTAAGAGGAAAAGAAACAAGATAACAAGTGAGGTACGACGGGTTAAACGGTCATAATATTATTTGCTTTTTCGGAATGAAAAGAGAACGGATGTTTTGTGGAAGAAGTTAAATTTGATATTACATGAAAGACGTCAGTTTGGGGAAACAACCGGACTTACGATTGAGGGGGATATTAAAAGAGGTAAAGTTCTTGCAGACGTGTTCAAATGATTTTTCTTTGTCGACTTAGTTAATAGCGTTCACTCTGTTGAAGCTTCGAAATGTGTAATATCTTTCTGACAGCATATTTTTCTCTCCAACTAAACACAGGCCTTGAGCTCACAACCCGCGGAATAAAAAAATCATCATACACAACCTCAAGCTTCCAAGAACAGATAGACGAAACTTGATTTTTCAGAAAAATTATAAATCAAGTAACTTCTTGCACTAAGAGCCAAAACGTAGCGGAGTCTTATTCAACAAATTTCCATGCTTTATTATTTGTATTGATCCTTTAAGTATAAACTTGTGTTTTTTTTCCTTTGTTCAAAGCTCTTTCAGTAGAGAACTATAACGGCACACAATTATTTCATAAAACTTTTCACACTTATAGATGTATTGTAAAAGCGCTAAAAACAACGGACAAGTGAAAGAAACGAACAAAACAGAGCGCTACTTGCAACTTCAGTTGCAAGAGCGCTCTTTGTTGTTCGTTTCTTTTACTTGTCCTTTGCTTTTAGGGCTTTTACCCTCGAAAATATGGATCACCAACTAGCCCAAGTGCATACCCTTCTATAGATGTAAATTCTTATCTTTATGAAGCGTTTACGACAACACTCTGCAATAACAACCGGTTGAGCTTAGTATGAGCGTTGCAGAAAAATAAGGATCTGTATTCAGCTGTGTCAAAACACATAATCTAATGTAATAATTCGGGCCCTTATGAAACACTACAGAAATCCATTTGACTAAAAAAAATGACCCGAAGTGTATATCGAAAGAATCAATAACAATGATCAAGCTTAGAAATCTGTTGACTGCCTTCCCTGTGTTTCTTGGTTATAGTGCAATTAAATGCAAAGGTGCAGGTGAGCTGGACAAGAATGACGAAAATAATCTCTGGAGAAGAGGAACAAAAGGGGCAAAAGGCAAACAAATCTTCAAACACAGCTAGGTGACTGGTGCGCGACCGAAAAAATTCGCCTGGTCCGGGTATCGAACCTGGGACCTCTCCATTTCCAGTTGAGCGCTCTACCAACTAAACCTTTCACCCTTGTTAGTGTTAGAATGGTGGCAGCTGATAAAACCCGTTTGCTCTACTGACGTCTAACCGGAAGGCGGAAAACACAGCTGCCGCGCCATCGCACACTGCCCGTACGGTTGTCTTTGATGCCTCCACCGTGCTTCAGTACCGACAACGCTTGCTAACATTAAAATTGCGACGCTTTCAGTGTTTTCAGCCTACCAAACAATTTCGCATAAGGTTTATTGAGATGAGGCAATTTTCTCTGTAATAGTCCCTTTCATGATCTTATCAAGCAACATCGGCCAGAGTGTGTGCCCAAACAATGGCGGACTTCGATAGTTGGTGCTGAAGCTACCATACTTCGTTCACCTCTAAGCTGAGACTGCGGTGGAAGCTACGTTCTCGTTAGACCAGTAATACGCCTCTCTTTCGCAACGTCATCACGCTCCCGGCCATACCCCCGCGCGAAGAGCCGGGTCAGGTGATAAGACGGAGCCGGCTGTTTGGTCTGGCAGGCACTGTAGTCTCAGCTTAAGGTGAACAAAGTATATGGTGCACACTCTTGAAAATAGTCTATTCAAGGGTAGCTGACACCTGTCGGTGGCTGCAATACAAATAGCAGAAGTGCCTATCTGCATTGTTTACTCGTCTCCTATCATTTTTATACAGTCTTTGTTCTTGCCATGGGCAACACTGGATCCCACTGCTGCCACCATGTCGTGGTCGAGACAGGTTAACGACGACCACTGGTGTATTGCGTACAATACGTAGTCTTTTGGGCTGTCGGGCTCGTGGCATCGATTACATGATGGGCCTTGTCTGCTAACCCTCTTTCGCGTCTTGTTGCTGGTGCTTGCCGCACGAGGTGCTGTGCTCGGCAGTGGGCTCCGGTGTTGCTAACAGCAGTTCTAAATCACTATAAAAAATAAGAAAACAGGGTGACAAACCTGTAGCAAACAGAGATGTTTTAGGCTGGCATGACACGAAAAGTCTTTTTCAACATTTTGACATCGCAAGGCAAACTCAATTTTGGAAGTTTCACGGTCTAAACCAACAAGCACGCCAAAGAATCGAGGATCCATTCCACCACCTGGCCATGATCTGACGAGCAGCTGAAATCTCGTTACATCTTGAAGTCGCAATAGCGCAATTCCAGTCTCCCGAGTTCACAAGCAGCAACCGCTGAAATAGCGACATTCTATTTTTGCTATGATCGCCATCAAAAATGCAATTAGGTCATGCTGTATAGAGGCACACTTCTGGAGTGATAACACGCCAGTAGACCCATGTCTTCTTGTGATGCACCTGTAACTATAAATTATAAAACCATAAAAACTAAAACAATCAAACTTTGTTGTGAATTAACCTTCTGACCCTGCCGTGATAATAAAATTAAAATACAAGCATGTACAGATTCATTAACAAAATATGTTTAATATCTATCTTGAATAAATTGCTATATTTTGTATACTAATTATGTCCCATTCTCGCAAGAACATCAAACATAGTCATCGAAATGCGACAGAGGCATCTTGGGATATTTGGGATGCAGTCACCTCACCACGGCCATTGCTAGCCTGGCTGCAAGTATGCCAGTTGACGGTGTCATACTTTACCAGGAAAAATACATTCGTCTCCATGCATTTATGCTAGCGCACCCAGTGCCAAATGTTGCTCTCCTAGTGGTGTAGACACCACGCATCTGAGAGAATGCATGATGATCACACCGTGAGCGCTGTAGAGCAGTCATGCTGCACCAAGGGAGAGGGCTGCCGTGGGCACACCCAGAGCCGTATATGTAGAGAGTTCGGCCATTCATTGGCAAGTATAGGAGACAAATAAGGAGGCGCCATTGGCCGAAAGTGAGCTGGGCGTGTTCCAGGGTGTCTCCACACATTCGAATGTGGCCAACCAGAAGCCAGAAATAATATCTTGGCGGTGGTCGTCAGAAAACAAAGTTAATAAGTGGCATCGGAGTAACTCTCGGTGATTTAAAATATGGTGCACGTGATGTTTCAATCACGGTCATCCAAAATCAGATATTGCTCTTCCACCATGGTAAAAGAGCGCGACTAGCGGAACGATGGACATAATCCGCACGCCAGGCGCCGAGGGCCAGGAATCTGCCGTCCGAGCGGTCACACCCTGTCCGGGCAAAACAGAGTTCAGTGGCACATTCGTTTCTTCCATCTTTCTGCATGATCATTATCGAAACACCACGTGCACCCTATTTTCAACCATGAAGGGTTACTACATTTAACTCTTACGAGCCTATTAAAACGATTGAAACTGTTTCTCGCTACCACCACTAGGGGATTGTTTTCGGCCTCTGGTTGGCCAAGAGAGCATGCCAAGCCCCCTTTCTGCGTCTGGTGCACGTTCTGGCTCTGCCCGCGCCTCCCGTTGACAAAACTCTCTGTATACACGGCTCTGGGCACACCGGGATACCGGGTTTGCCGAGACAGTAAAGACAGCTGTCTCGACTAGTGCTCCAGGTGTCCGCAACCATAGATTGCGACAGTCATCTATTGTTGCCATCAATCGTCCTAATAGACAGATCTCACTAAGCGTTCCACGCATGCGTGACACCACCATAACGTTAGTTCACAGGAGGCAGGCGGCAGTGCACGAGACGGGTTGTGTCATCTCGTCACGCGCAAAGCTCCCGTGGGGTTCTCCCACATTCAGAAAGAGTGAAGTTCCTTTGACGCATTGCGGCAGCGGCGGATTAAAGGAGCAATGCAACAATTTTTGTACTTTGCGCAAATACCGCTTAAAACGGATCCCCAACGTTAATGACCTATGAAACACGCGTTCGTTTTTCACCCCACGCAATAGGAGTCCCAGAAAAAGATTTAAGAAAAACGAGCAGCGTTCATTCCCTCAACTCGCAGCCAGAACAAGCGGCCACGTGATCTGGAGCCGATTATATGCCGCCAGTGTTGATCATAGTCACGCGCTGGGGTTGGCAAAGCGCAGGACACGCGCTGAGTTCCAGACATTGTTATGGCTCGGCTGTTGTCGTCGTTGCAGCGATTGGACACGGGTCACAACCCGAATGCTTCTCGAGCTAGCAATTGTCACGAGCCCAAATCGAGTGCCCACGCAATGCTCGGGTCCAATCTATGAACCGCATTCAAATATTGTCACTTGGGTGTACTGCGATCCCCGAGTTACGTCATCAAATTTTGCAAAGGAGAGATTGAATGAAAATGATCGCTTTTGTCCTTGAAATTACACCGCAACAAAGGAGCCTCTTGGCCAGTGGCGTTGCGTGTGAGTATCCTTGAGTGCCAGGTGTGCCAGTAAGCTCGTGTAGAGAGAAAAACATTCCAACAGAATATCGTTGCACAGCTCCTTTAACGAAACTGGCTGGTGAGATCGGTCTATTCAAAGGGAAAAACCCTGAGGCTGCTTCGCATCCAGTCGTTACAACCATGCAAAGCCTATTCTTTGCAAGGCCACTGGATTTTCATGGGGCGAGATCTTTTAATAGTAAAGTATTTGATGTCACCATGTCACAACCTGGTGGTTTTCAACACCTATGAGCAATATAATTCCTCTTCACTTTCAAACAATTTTGTCACATCTGGAAGATGAGAGGTTGAAAAAGAGATGGAGACGAAAGTCAGAAGAAAGGAGAGGGGAAGCAAAGCAACTGACCGAATCGTCCTGCAGGCGAGCCAACGCAGGACACCTGTCTGTGCGGAGCGCAGGCTAGGGTGGTGTGTTGCCTAACCCGGGGGGCCCTTGAAGAAAACCTACCCGGGGGGCCCTTGAAGGAAACCAACTCCGGGCTTGGCTCAACTGCCAAGACCCCAGTTTCATCAGACACGGGCACATTTAGCGCAGCCAGGCATGCAGGGTTGTCTGAACCCACGCTGGGCTGAGGGCTCATGGTGATTGGTGACGCCACTCACCAAACACCCACAAGCGCACAAGTCTCCTGTGGCGACGCAACCCTGTAAGCAGACATTCTGTACATGAAGTAGATACTGATGGAGCCAAGCGAGAGATACACTTCAACTGAACGAAAAAATGAAGGCACAGCTCAGACATAAGATGGACGCCCAAGTGCGGTTGTCTGTCACGTCCAATGTATTTTACATGCTCCAAGTGAACTAGAGAAAGTAGCGGTGTTTTAATAATAGTATCTCAAAATCATAGATTCTATAGTCATCATAGATGAACTCACAGCTACAAAGTAAATTGTGCCCAAAATACTGAAAGTTGAGCTAAAGTTTGTGCAGCTTTCTTAACCGCTATACCTTATATTATTTTTGTATCACTTGTCTAATTAACTGTGGCACCTCTTTTTCAGCTATAAATGGAATTTACTCATGTGAAATTTATAACTTCATGTAAAATCTGGGTCATTCTTCCTCTGCAGCGTGCCGGCTTGCTCAGAATGAAATCAAATATTCTTATCTCAGTATAAAAAAAAAAAAAATTGTCAAGGCTATTGGAGCCTTAGCAAAGCTGTTTCTTGAGTTTCTTAGATAGTAGACCGACTGAGTTACTTTCAAACAAACCAGCCAATAAATAGATCATGGACAAACAGAATCAAGATTAGACATTCCACTGAAACGAGTAGCCAAGTGAAATCACCAATTAGCTGAATGCCCAGGCGGTTGTAACCTGCCAACTCGATAGCCTCCACCAAAATCGTTTCATTGCATCAGTTGTCAAAGTAAAAGTGAAACAAATGCATAATAAAGACAGGCATTGTACGTTGGTTCCCACATCAATCGTAGCTGGCATCCTATGACACTGACATGGCAAGCCCCGATATCGAATTGTGCACGCTGGCCGATGCAAGCAGAAATGGCAACCGCATATTTTGATCACTCCACTCTAGTGTCAGCTGTATGCAGATTGAATGCTGTCATGTTCTGCGAAGTTACTGTGAGCACCATGAGTGACAAGGAAGATGTTAAGATATCGCCATCTCAACTACAAATAGAGCATTGCAAACAACGACAACGATGTCGAGAAGAGGTGTTCAAATGCTGAAAGGTAGTGCATGCTTTGGTTTTTCTGCATAATTGGTTTAACTGCAAAGATCAGACGGTGAAGAGGAATTGCAACGGCCAGGGTTTTCTGGGGTAATAACCGCTACGAAGTCACCTAAGCAGTGTGGAAGGTGTTAGCTGTGCCGGGGCTCACGTTTCGTAATGACACACTGTGCCTGTTGTCAGGCGCCAGTCACAAGGTGCGAGAAAGATGTGGATAGGTAAACACTAAAAGCCAGTCAAGCAGCCCCATAAGAGGACCTGGAGGGGTGCATGGGCTGATTCAGCTTTGACACCAGAGAGGCCCGAGCCAAGGTGGGCTTTGACTGAAGCCTCAGCAGAATGCACGAAGGGGGACCAGACAGGTCCTTCTATAATGTCCACCACAAAAAGGTTCCTACCGCATACTATTGAGTAGTAGGAGGTAGAATTTGGGACGCAGTCTTTTCTTGAAATGAGTTTCAGTCACTTTCCATGATCTTGGGTGTTGCTTGGGGTCTTGTGAAACGACAGCCCCAGCGTGTTCTTCCCCACATGTACCACGACAAATGCCAAAAACAGCACCAAGAATACAAGAACGCACGAGAGGCTTACTCACGTCGTCCACATTTTCTGCATTGTACGGGGAAGCGGCGCACCCTTGTGGTGATAGCTGACAACCGGCAATTGAGCAGGCATTATCAGTATACAGGAGGCTACGCACCATGAAATCTATTCTGGCATGCCAGTCATGAAGAGCTTGGCAAACACCATAAAAGTGTTTTAAAAGTTTACTTTTAAGGAACTCTACGCATATCTAAAGTCCCTTGGTAAAATTCACGCTTTCAAGTACTGCCAACTATTGTTGTGAAAACGCGGAAGACACGTGCAACGAGCGGGTGCTCCACCGCCATTCCCTTCCAAGGGCCGCTCATTTCAGTGCTGCGCGGCTTGGCGCAAGGCCTGTGACTGTGACGGGTAACATGACCTTCTGCCATTGAGGTGGCAGAGCTGACAGTGCTGGACTAGACACTACTTAATATCTTTTGATCAGTGTGTGTCTTGTTTGAACCTTCTTCTCTTTCTTCCTTCTCTCTCTCTCTTTCTCTTTTCTTTTGCTGCTCAGACCGGGACTGGCAGGCCCCAATTAGAAGGAGTGGCCATACTGTTCCGGTCTTCCTGCCCCCCCCCCCCCCCGCCCCCCCCTTTCTTGGTTTTAAAATATATTTCAACGCTTACACACACACGCTTCCAAGGACCGCTCGAGAACGGGCCTTATGAACTAGCGCATTTGACGCTACTTGGAAGACAAACGCAAACACAGTGAGGGGCTTTAGCTTGTGCCATCTCGGGGGGATCGGTGGCCGAGTGGTCTAGCGCACACCAGCTCGGAGCACGTGGAGCGAAAGCTCGCGCTGCGGAACCCAGGGATCCTGGGTTCGAGCCCCACCCCTGCCCGTTTCGATCTGGATGAGCATCGTACCGGCGTGCGGTCGTGTATCACTACATGCGTGATGCACGTTAAAGACCCCAGGCTAGCGGCTGTACCACACTGGCTAAATTTCTCATCTACAGCTGGGAGACTCGTCGCCCCTGTGAGGCAGACCAAGTTCTAGGCTGTATAAACACACACACAAGCCAATTTGTTTTGTGCCATCTCGTGCTCTGCACGAGCAGGGCAATATCGAGGTTGTCGCGCGTGCAGAACGACTACAGTTTCGGCCATGCATCGCGGTGTCGTGGCTAACTAACTGACGAGATTGGTCTATTCATGCCAGCGTTTTTTTTTCTTCTTTAGACCCCTTAAAGAATGACACCCCCTTACGGTCGATCTGAAAATACTGCAAAGTGGCCTGCGCAAAAGATACTCTAAAAATGGCAAGTTTATCAATGGTGCACGGTCTCTTGGAAGTGAGTATTACATCAGTCATAGACTTGCCAGCTTGTTGGTGTTTTTTTGCGCACGTGACTTTGCAGTACTTTAAGATTGTCATCGGAAACCACTAAATCGGTCAATTTTGACAGGACCTTGAGCGCATGGAGTACACGGTGGACAGCTAAAGCTATCACTCGTGTAGCAGGCGTAAGGTTAACGCGCTCAAGCGATTTTTTCTGTCTCTTATCATCCACGTTTCTTCGCCGCTATTCTCGTGCCTGTTGTACAAGTGGTAACTTCAGCGCATTACTGCACCACGCGCTCAAAGTGTTTCTAAAATCTCATTTAGTGCTTTTTTGACTACGCTCAGCAAGTTTCTAAATAAAACTGCATGTTTAATTTCAATAATTAAGAAGTTACGTAACAAATCTCAATTAATTATTTGACTTTTCGCGACGATTAAACCCCTACATTATGTCCCCCTGGCCGTATAACTCCGCTGCGCAGACCGCAGTAATGTAACTTTCACGGCTTTTATTTATTTATATATTTTAAACAAATTTAAAAGTTATATTTATACAAATACAACTGCATTGGTAACTTGCCACACTTCAGCTCAGGTAACCCTAACTGTAACTACAGTTAATTATTTACTGTAACTTCTTACAGCTGTCATCATGGCGCGCGATGGAAAAGTTTTTTCACTAGAGAGGTTCGTTTTAGAATGCAAGAGGCAAAGCGATTACGTGTATACGCTGGGGAAAACACGATCGCCACGGCGTTCGACTCGTTCCTTAACATAAAACGGAGGTTTCCTCCTCCTTGTAACGAAAAAAGAAGCTCAACTGCATTGCTTAACAAAAGCATTGGGACTCTGCTAGTCAGGTTGACAGGATAATTCGCAGCACGAAGTGAAAGTTGCACATAGGTATCCTCCAGATGCGTGTTATCGCAGATAATTCGGAGGGGCAAAGTTAGACACAACAAATTAAGGAATACAGGTCATGCACGTTACTAACGTTGCTTCACAGCTTAGGCTATATCGTGTCCCGGTCTGTGTTTTGAGGATTAAAAGGACCATACAGGCTACTACAATGCAGCGTGGAATACTATTCAGAAGAGATCCATTAGATCGACATTTATTCGTCAATATTTTCTAGTTGCACGGCTATGCAACATTAAAACGAGCACTAGCTTCGCGAGAAAAACAAAACAAATAAACAATGACGAAAAAATAAGTAAAAATAAGTAAAGTGTCATTGCCTATGTTTTAAACCGACCATGACATACATTTTAAGTTGGGACAAATGTTTTTTTGGATTATACTAGGCGCATGTCATTTAGCGGGCCAAGTTTGGAATATATGAGAAAGTAGAAAGTCAAAAGCCTGGTTTTCGTTACGAATATTTGAAAGTATAGCGAACTATTTCTTACCTCTTTCCCTTCGAAAGCTCTCCGCCTTTTCACTGTGATGCATTCGCGGCGCCGAAGCATGCACGTCGGCCGAACCCAGCTCGCGCATTGAACACGAGCACTGTGTCACTCGGACATATGCGCTCGCCAACAATCAATCCGTCGACGAATATTTGGATTCGCGTTCGCGTCCAATCAATGACATGACGGCACTTATCTTCTCTTGCGAATGGCAAGTTCCAGTGTTCTTAAACAAGTGCGGTGGAAGCTTTGAGTCATCGGTTCCGGTGAAATATTACGTCACGACCACGTAATTTTTCCTTTCGCTTTTGAGAGAGAGAGAAGGGTTTATTAAGGAAGGACAGAGAGGTTAACCTGAACGTAGGTTCTGGTTGGCTACTTTGTACTGGGGAGAAGGGGAAGGGGGAAGGAAAGGTATGACGATGAGGAAGAGGATTGAGGTGAAGTTGTCAATCAGGGTGAGCAATGGTACAAATGTTCAAAATCTCACAGGTTGGTGAAAATCTAAGTAGAAATCAGTATGCAGACTGTCTTTTGTGTGATGTATATGCAGTGTGACCTCCGCCTTACCAGATAGCTTTACGCTGCTCCTGTGGCGTCATGATGGTTGTCTGCAATGCTCATCTACCTGCTTGGCACCTATTTAATTATTGGCAACAAGGCTGCCAACTTACAGGACATTGGCACCATATTTCCAATCTTTATCGCAATTTTAAAGTCTTCATTTGACTCGTGTACTCGTAAATAAGGGCAATTTGAATTAGAGTGATAAAACAATGTTATGCGTGCCCCCCAAGAACATACCTGTCACGTTCCTAACCCTGGCGAGGCCGTGCTCCAACCGGCATATATGTCATCGCGCTCGCTTCCGCCCGGTAGGTTTACTTGAGCGAAGAGAAGGCGAAGTTGGCGAGGCCGAGGCGGCGAGGCCCCAATGGCCCCGAGGAGCAGACGACGGACCGCTCGTCCAAACAAAACTCGAGGAGCGGACGTGTTTAGAGTGCCTTCAGGCACCCTAGACGCGGTGCGCGATAGCTCTGCGCGCCGGAGTACTGCGCTCGTGACGTGCGAGTACTGCGCTCGAGACGTGCGAGCCGTGCGATACCCTGATGGGCGGACGATGGACCGCGACGAGAGGACGTGCCGAGCCGCTTAGCAGTTTGAGTATATAAACAAATGCACGGCGTTGCCAAGACCGAGATGGGACTTTGCAGCGTGAACGGCTGCAGAAACCTTACGCGACGAGTCTCGTTCAACGACACGCCCCTGTTGGATTACGTCCTGAGCTTTGCAGTAACATGAACTTATAAGCGGTTCTCTTAGATTTCCGAGAGAGCCACCGAGCTGCTCAAACGATAAATTTTGGCCCTTTGTTGCCACAGTGAGTGGACTTCATCATAATTGAATTTTGTTCGCTTCAAATCTGATGACTTCGACAGTCGTGCCAGGCGTGCCCCTAAATCGATCGCGCTCTTGGCGCTGCTTCAGTGGCTTCATCAGCCCGTCAGCCTGCGCTCTGAGCTTAGATAAAGCGAAGCAAGTAGTATTCAGATCTTATCGTTTTATTAGCCAAGCCAACGAAGGTCTTCTGGCACGCCCAAGGAAAAGATCATCAGGTTTATTTCAAATTGAGTTGATCCACCGTTGGTCCACAATACACATTAATAAAACACCCTAGTCAAACTCAACTGCATGGTTCAGTGTTGGTTGCTATGTATACCAAGATCACCCCCAACCGTATTCTTAACTCAATTATACGAAGGCTGCACAAAACAATATTTCCCACGGGCATGTACGAAATAATCGCTGTCCGAATTCGCAAGTATATTTAAATTTCTTTTGATGCACAACAAATTTCTCAAGCTGAATGAAGTCACGCGCATCGTTAGAGTCCTTGTGCCCACTTGCACGATGATAACGGAGTGCAAAAAAAAAAAATCTCGAATTTCTTGTTACACAACCAAATAAAAGGCAGCAGGCACAGTCAGCTGCCGTGATGACATGAACAGAACCATGGTGGAACCTTGTGCCTCTGAGTTCGTAGTCGCAACCATGTACCATATCGTGGTCACGTGTGGTTTATGTTTGAAATGGAAATCGGCGAGGAGGGAGAGAGAGAGGCGAATGACAGGAGGATGCCTTGGCAAACGTGGCTGACGTCAGACTTGGGAAGTAATCCGTTACTTTTTAAAGTAATTTTGTAACTGCCACGTTACTTTTTTCGGAAGTAATTTGGGATGTAATTTCGTTACAAAATATTGGTAACGGATTACTTTATTTACTCGTTACTTTTTAAAAATATGAGCATAATACAGTAACTGGAGCAATACGAGCAGAAAATTCAGCAGTATAAAAAGAGCAAGTTTAACAAAATAGAAAGCATCAGGAAGGGGAGAATGGCCGAAAAGAAAACACGATTTTTTTTGTATGACCGGTCACTAGAACCACTAGAAAAACAACCGCATCTCCACGTGGTGAATGATGTTGGTTGGGGCGAAGCTCTGGTGGTGCTTGTCTGCGTAGACGCTGAGCCGCAGCATGCCGAGCCTTTCGTTCGTTTTCATCCATGTCACGCTGCGGTCAAATGCTCAAATGCGTATATAACCACGTTTCATACTACACATTCTCTTTCTGACATGGATGAAAACGAACGAAAAGCTCGGCATGCTGCGGCTCTCCGTCTATCTAGACAAGCACCGCCAGAGCTTCGCCCCAATCAACGTCATACCACGTGGAAATGCGGTCGTTTTTTTGTTTTTTTTGCCCTACACGAGCACGGGAGCACGTGCTCACGTGCTTGTGACCCGACGGCGGACGGACATACGGACATGGCTAGCCCTTAAAGGGCAACTCCGGCCAAAACTCAAAATGAATTAAATTACTGGTATCGCTTTAGTGACACAAAATACGACCCCAGCCAAAATTTCACGTCCGTGGGACGCCGCATTCTCAACTAATGCCGATAATAAAAACGCGACCCGCCGCGAGCCGCTGCTCCTTAGCGGGCGGCCAGCGGGTTGCCGATCGCTAAAGCAACATTGGGCCGTGATGTCAACATCGTCCTCTTTTTTTCCTCCGTTCCGGACGGGCGCACGGCGCAGCCGCCGCGCGCGCTTCTTTGTGCCGCTATTACCGCTACTTCGGCTTGTAATTGCGTGTTTAGCCGTTGCTTTTACCTGTAGCCCGTGTAGCTTCGGTATAGCCTTTTGTTAATTTGCTTGTGAGGACTCCTAGACTCGTTTTAGCGAGCAACTCGGTGCGCCCAAGACTGCCCAGCTGTTCCTCGAAAGATGCCGAGTGCAACTTGTAGCGCTGTGGGCTGCTCAAACAAGCTGCTGCGCAACCCGGAGGTGCTTTTTCACAAGTTTCCAACGGATCGGAAATTGGAGAAGGTGTGGGTGAACGCTGTTCGACCAGTGGACTTTGGATAGCCTTGGACGTCGACCCCCTGATCGAAGCTCTGCACTGATCATTTTTCGCCGGAGAGTTACGAACGAAACCTACAGGTGTTGGTTGCTTGTGGCTTGTCAGCGAAGGGGTCGAGGCTTAAAAAGGATGCCGTGCCGTCGCTCTTTGCCCATCGTAGATGTACAGAAAAGGTAAACATGATAAAAGTATCCTGATCAATAAAGAAAACAGTCATTGTCAAGTGCAGAGTTGAAGATTGAGCATTCACGCTCCATTGAATGTCTGTTGAATGGGGAATGGTGGGCATGTAGAGTACAACCACCAACTAGCTCCAAACACTGAAGTTTGTAATGCAAACGAAAACAATGTTCTGCTTTGCGTCACTGCTTGTTTACTACGCAATCTCGTGCGTAGTATTCAGGTCCGTGACGACTACTAGCGAATAGCCGGCGCGTAAAGCTCATGCGATATAAACATTCGCCTCCCAATCGTTCGAACCCGTTACGCAGCAGTATTAATTAAATATGATTGTAAATCTGAGACTGGGGCAGAAAAGAGAACACAACAGAAGGTAGTAAAAGAGGAGGCAACGTTTTGAGACGTTGCATACTCTTTTTCTACCTTCTGCTTGAGGCGTTGCCTCCTCTTTTACTACCTTCTGTCGTGTTCTCTTTTCTGCCCCAGTCTCAGGTTTACAATCATGTTCAACTTACACCAGCTCGCCTGCACTCTGACTATTTTTTAGTATTAATTAACATTGCGCTTGTGAATACCACAAGCGACTTTAAAGAAATCGCGAAAGTTCGGATTTGTAAGTTACAACTTTTTAATTTGCCCGAGTTCAGCTGGAACTAAATATAATATTTAAAAATGCAAAAAAAAAAAAAAAAACATTTGCCTTAGTTAAAAGTTACGAAGGAAAACTTAAAATCCTATGTATTCTAATAAAAAAAATTGTTGTGCGTGGGGGTGGGAATGCGGAAGGGAAAGTGTTCTCACCTTGCTAACGTTCTCCGTTTTCCTTTATCACCCACAAAAACTTTTGCTAGCTTTGAGAAGAAAATGACTGCCCAAAGAACTTCTCTTTTAGTGCGGCAAGCTTTTTTTTTTTTTATTTGTACAAAGATTCACTACCTGGACGAACTTATGTGGTAAATTAGTGTCGTAGCTTACAAATTCGGCTTTTACGCGCCTGAGGAAAATATAACGAAAAAACAGACGTCTACAGCTTGACACACGTCTGTTCGGTTGTTGCGGAACGCGCCGGAGAGCCTCAAAGCTTCGTGTCTGACACTGACCCGCCGTGCGAAAGCGCCAGCACTGTACTTCACTGGCAGCGCGGCGTAGAGCAACGCCGCTCCATCCACGGAGCCCCGATGACAATTTAAGCCTAGCGACGAGTACGGAAGACCGCACGCACGCCGACAGCTGCCGAGTACGGCACCGAACGAGTTCACTCGTTTTCCAGTCACTAGCTTTTGGGTATACAAGTAACGGATACGGCACGGCATAGCGCACGCGCGGCGGCGGCCGCCGAGTACGCCACCGAACGAGTTGACGGGTTTTCCAGTTGCTAGCTCTTGGGTATACGCACTAACTCTTCTACATATGCTGGATAACTACCACGTATACAGAATCAAAACAAAATCAGCTTACCTTCTATATTTAGACGGCTAGCGCAACAGAGGTAGGTGCCGCTTGGACTGCGTACTCGCTGAACGAGAACGATCTTGGCGTCACGTCCACATAGCGGCTGATTTCCAGTGTTGCCGGAACCTCGAGCGGCTAGTTTCGGTTTTGTCGGCCGCGCCCCAAACAAAACTTTGAGACGTCGATATCTTTAAAACTACGCACAATAACGAGAAAAAAATTACACCTTGCAATTCGGGGGCGCTAACTGCACTAAAAACAGCCATAATCCCAAAATCGAAAGTATAGACCGGAGTTGCCCTTTAAGGAGCTTCGCCCCTAAAACGGCCAATGCATTTACAAATATACTAAAGACAATGATCAAGTAAGGCAACGCCAAGTAGGCCCTCCGTCGCCTTCCATTGTGTTTTTCTTCTTCCCGGGCAGGAGAAAGCTCTTCGTGTTTATTGTTTTTGTCTTTTACACGGTTTCACCCTTTCCAACTTCTTCGACGTCTCCCGCCACCTCCGCAGACATCAAACGTGGGTTTGATTCGAGGGTTCACAACTTGCGTAACAGACGATGTAGCCTCGCATGAGGGGGTCGAATTATCTTTGTCTTTGATGTGCGCTACTGCACTCTAGCACGCTCCTGAGGCACGGCTGAAAAGCGCCCGGCGCGAGGCTAAGATGATCGTATTCGAGGGTACGGACGATACTTCTCTTGGTTTACTTGTCTTGGCATGGTGGTCGAGTCCACTCCTCACTTTACAGTCAACTGTCAATTTAAAAGGGGGAGGGGGGAGGGTTGGGCCATCTAAGGGGTGCTGACAGAGAGAGAAAGAGAGAGAACACGTAAAAGTGGTGTGATCCTCTATTGTTTTGCGAGACCGATGGCTACCGCTTCTCTCGCTCTCTATGCCCTCCCCTACCCTGGCCTCCACGAATATTGGTATGGAAAAGAAAACAGATGAACCATCGATAACCCATAGCCGCCACTTTTTCTCTGACTGATCGAGTTTTCGGTCATGGAGTGTCCGTCGGCTCCATGGCCATCTCTTAATGAGATGTTCAAAATTCAGAGCATTAAGCTACCCGGAAATCTGAAGTTTCAGTGGATACTTTGCTTGCCAAAAAACACACATTATCATCAGCAAGAACAATAAACTCTAATCTCCGGAAACACATCAAAGTAAGCTGGGACATTTGCATTCTGCATTGACTATACATTGTAACGTTATAACCATGTTTTTCTTTTCTTGTGAATAACAGGCGAAACACCCGAGTCAAAAGGGAGCTTTGGTAGATCGCTTCCTTAGCTCCGAATCTCTTAGCCGAGGTAGACGCTGCTACTGAGCATGCGCACAGTTAGCTTTGTCTGCACATTTCCAGGGATCATTTCCAGAGGCCGTATAAGCTAGAGGGATGGCGGGTGTGGTTGCAGCTTTCGGTGCCTTGTCAGCTTACAGGTGAACGGAGTGCACTCACTATCTTTCTCTTAAACACAATATTGTATTTTTACAAGGACTTCCATAATACGGGTGTGTGAGAAGTGAAAACTAGTGTTGCAAAACACTACTCTTCATTAAAATTGTTTCTGTTGTTTTCTGGATAAGTGTACAGAAAATATAACGTGAAAGTATTTTGTAACGTAAAGAGTAAAGTAATCCGTTATTTTTCAGCGAACGTAATTTGTAACTGTAATCCATTACATTTAAGGCTCGGTAATTTTTAATTGCAATCCATTACAATTTTTAAGTAACGAGCACAAGTCTGGCTGACGTACGTCGACCCTCCCCATGACAGGAACTATGATCGCAGCCCCGCTTGGCCGGTTCCCTACCGCCCCAATGGTTCTGAAGTAGCCGTAGTGTGGCGCCACCCGTCTCAGGAAACTGTAGTGCCTGGAGGCTCATTCCGCCCCCGTCTAAAAACTTCTGCAACGCTCAGAAGGCGCGACCATGAAAGCGGAGTTCTAGCGTTCCGTCAGGCCCAAGTCACGGTCCAATGCAAGCGTCTGTCGGCGTCTATCGATGTGCGGTAATAAGCAACCGAGAAAACTAAAAAAATCAACAAAACAAATATGCAGTCCTTCTAGATTTACTGTTCTTGCATAGCCTCCTTCCTCTGTACGTCTTTTCCACAAGGGCGCAGCCATCTTGAATGCCGTCACTTCTTGTATGCGGTAAAACATCATTTTGATCTCCACGCCGCTGGAAGGTGTTTACGAAAAATGCGTGATTGTCACACATTCTTGTTTTGTTGCCAACTATATTTTCTCGCATATTCCAGGTTGAAATGGTTTATTATTTTTTCGTCCCGCATACCAGATACGGAAGCAATGTCACTGAGAACGACAGGAAACAGAAAACGTCTATACTCACAAAGCCTGGCAGTTCGACGACGGAGCCATAGATTGCCCGGTCGCAGATTTGGTGCGCGAGGATCTGGTAGCACATAAAGTCACTGGATCCTCGGAAAGTAGCGCCAAACTCCCCGTGTGGTCGCCATCTTGGTCCGTGAAGTGAGCAATTTCTCCTTGACCCCTCCGTTCTTGGTGAGCCGATCTAGATTCGCTGGTGACGTGTAGCTTTATGGAGTGTTTTTTTTGTATACCGAGATTTTGCTCAACACACACCGGCGAAACAAGCGTACACCTTCGTACCACCACCAGATGCTGTGCCGGTGCTTGGAGGCACTGAAAAATAAGCTTACTGTATTGAAATACGCAAGAAGAACATTATAATTGTAAGAGATCCATGGAGAGGGGCATAAATAATAAGTTGATTGCATGCAGAGTGCCAAAGACTCTTCTAATGGCGAGGAATGCCTCCAGTACGATGATGCTCCATGGTAATCTTGGCGCAACTGGTTTAGAACGACCCTCTGGAAGCTTCGCAGATTTCAATGGACCAAGATGGCGATTTCCATGGCAACGTAGACCGATTAGCCAATCGCCTTGCTAGGCTTGGGTCGTCTGTATGTTAGAATCTGTTTGTGTCCGGCTAGCAGTAGGGAAGGCAATGGCGCTACTTTTCCAGGATCCTGTGACTTTAGTAGCACAGAGCATCAAAGAGACATTTCTCGGGGAACCCAGAGCCGGGGGGAACCTGGACGTCAGCGCACAACTTTTGCAGCGGCGAGGGCCCGAAACACACTTGTTCGCTCGGGAAAAGTGTGATTCGGCGTCTCGCCGCAGCGGGGCGTCAGTCACGTGTCTCTCCTCTCATCCGTTGTCTGCCGCTCCACCATTTCCATTTCGGCGGCCGCTTCTCGTGGCGATCTGCCAGGCTTTGCCAGTATATAGGAGGCTATGGTTCTTGTTATTTTTTACGCGTGGCATCCACGAGCAAACTTAGTGAGCGTCATGACGCAGAATTATAACGCGACGTAAAAATATTAGCATTGTTAGGCCAAGTGCACTGCAAAACTTGAGAGCTACTTGCCCTTCGAGGTGAAATGACGGGAACATACCTAGACAAACTTCTTGCGAGCCGAACGCCCGATTGCCTCCGGCCAGATGGCTCGCAAATTCTTACCTGTGTAGGTACCTTCTCGGTATTGAAAGCATGGTTGCAATCACGACGGTTGCAGAGACAGATCAGCAACATAGCTGTCGTTAGACTCTAGGCATAGGTCAGTCGAACTACGCAAACAAGTACCCACACAGCGCTTTCGAAGGCGCGTACTTGCGACGGTTGTTTGTTGCAAACAAGGAGGTTAGAAGACATGGAAAGGGCATGACGTCAGCTCCGTAGCTCCCGCAAGCTGTCATAGCCTCTTGACGCTGTCCCCTTTCTCACGCTTTTTCACTCTCCGGCGCCAAACCAAAACAAATCTCCTCAACGCTTCAACTGGAGCCCCAATCCCCTTGATGCTCGCGTTTGTTGATGGTTGTACAGACAATCACGAAAGAGCTTGTCGCGAGAAAACGCGGTGCATAACGTAACGACACAATAAAATTTCGCTCGTGGTATGCGTGGCGTTCGGCCCTCTTCTACGCTGGAAACTCAGTGATTACTGATGACCGTCGTTAGGTTCTTGGTGAACAAAGCAAGGCAGGGTGTTTATAAGTGCGCTGTTGGACACTCACCCAAAGCATGATCGCGATGAATGTGCTCGTGTACGTAGGCCGATGCTCGCGTTGGTGCACATCGCAACTGAAGAAAAACATCGAGCGCCGATTGCGTGTGTTCTCACATTCATGGGCGTACCAACCGGGAAAGGGGGGGGGGGGGGGGGCAAGGAGGGGTGCCTGTTCACCAGTTCTAAGAGTGGGGGGGGGGGGGGCAAGGCATGTGTTTTGACCCCCCCCCCCCCCCCCCCCCCGAAACAGCCGCCACAGGGCAGGGCAAACAATAGCCGGCTGCACCCAAGGGATACCAAGGACAGCGCCTCCTGGCACTGAGGGTGGGGGGTCTGGTTTGTTTTTCCACTCAAACACAAGTTGGCACGCCACTGCTCACATTTGTACGAGTGAACTTAATAGGTGTTCCTAAATCGGAGTAGAACAGCGTCTACGCAGACAAGCACCACCAGAGCTTCGCCCCAATCAACATCGTTCACCACGTGGAGATGCGGTTTTTTTTCTTTCTTTTTTTATGGCTAGGCTTCACACGAATGACGTCCTGCCCTCTCCATGACTTCTAACCTCCTTGGTTGCAAACTACGTCGGTCGAGGGGATCTTTCCCTAAACACATCGGTGAACGCAATACAACTCGCGCTCATAAAAGTAGACGACCTGGACGAGCGGTGCTCGCTTAGTACTCCGCAGATGCCGACAGCCACGTTGATTATCGTTTCACCCGAATGCGGAAAAGGCGATCTTGGGATTTTATTTAAAACAATAATGACTCTATCTAGATTATTTGTTACTCCAACATAATATATATATATATATATATATATATATACTTCACTAAAAATACTATTACGCACGGAGAAACAATTTTACAACGAGCATTCCACACGTCAATCATCTAACCAATGAGAGCCGAGTAATGGAACGCAGTTAACTACGTTCCTGTGCGGGGCCTAAACGCGTAAATATTACTGAAAAAAAAAAAAAAACTTGGGAACATTAAGAAAAACAACGTGCCCAAATAAATCCCTTTAAAAAAAATCTTTTTTAATTTTTTTTTAAACAGGAGGTATGATTTTCATTTAATTCAGGAGTATAATCGCTCAGGATAATTTGTTCTTCAGTCGCTCGTATCAAATGTTTTTTTTTCTTCTTCCCGCGTCTCCTACGGAAATACATTCTAACCCCACGGCTCTTGGCATGAACATGCGGAACTGCTCGGTGGCGAAGTTGCAGAGCATGCCTCGAGGCTCGAAAAACATCTTAAATCAAGAGCAGTCCTTGCGACACGCCATCGCACAAAGTAGCGGCTTTGGACGTGAGGAAAACCGCGAGAGCGATCTCTACTCCTTTCCTCCGTTTCGTCATAAGTGCGAGCGAGGCAGACGATGCTTGGCTCGCACTGACGTCACATCAGCGGCCGTTGCAATGGCCGAGCGCGTACCTTACGCAGCGCACATTTCGCATTATTGAATTTGTTTTTCTGCCTGGGAAAAAGCAGGAGCGGCCTTTGATACGATGCGATGACTACACGTGCAAGCCATATTCACAGGACGCCATATTGTTGGACGTTGTTCACGGCGCATGCTCAGAAATAGCTCCCATTTATTTTCTTCTAAGAACAACGATTCTAACAGTGTGGAATGGACGTTGAACGTGCATTCTTGTGCACTCCTCGGAGGCAGTCCAGCCAAAACTATGGATACCCGTGCGCTCTTGAACCTTGAGCACCGATCAAAGCTGTGCACGCGCGGTGTTCGCTTCTTCTGAAATGCCAGAAACAGATGCCCTCAAGCATCGTTCTGAGCTTGCGATGCGAACAACGTTCAACAAAATGGCGTCCTGTGAATACCCACTCTGGGAGGTTAGGTATATAGAAATCATGCTTATTAATTAAGGTGTTTTCTTTTGCTAGGAAAGTTTATCTTTCCAGAGTTCAGTCGGCATTTCTTTTTTTTTTTAAGCTTTCTATGTTTGTGTCGGCGGGGTCCGCGCTGGAAGATGCTTGTGGCTTATAACCGAATGTGCGTGCATGCAGAGGGTTTTTCCGCTTAGTGTAAAATTGTCCTTTTTGCCCGATGCAATAATTTAGCGGTTGGCGCCAGTCAGGCTGGGAAAACTGCAGAGAACAACTCTACAAGGAATTTAGGTTTGGCGGTTGGGACGCCAGGATGACAGCTCGCGTGACCATTGGAGAACAGTGTACCACGTGTGAGTGGCGGAATTTGAAGAGATTGGTCGGTTCCTGAGGGGAAAGGAGGCCCCTACTGGCATACAAAAAGAGCGCGGAGAGGATTTTGAGGGATTTGGACTTTGGATTTGATGGAGAGAAATTGGGGAAGGGGGTCGAGGTTTTAGACGAGGAAGGATGGTCTCCCAAGTTGGGACTTGTAACTAGAGTGTAAATAAATTCACATAGTTCTATTCAAGCAGTGAGTCGACCCGTCATTCAGCGACGTTCGTGCCATCACGCTCCAGACCGTCGGAGCGGAACCTGCCTCCCACACCACCCGGGAGGAACAACAACAACACAACTTTAACTAGGGGGTATTCACTGGGCGTCATATTTGAGTGCGCTGCTCATAGCGCACGCTCAAAACGAGCTCATATTTATAGACAACTAAGGTCGGATATCTTGATAGCCTGGAATGCACGTTGCGGAAGAATTGACTACTTAAAAAAAATCCCTGCATGCAACGCTACGCGCGTTGCATTATGGGTCCACTTTGGCCGTGGAAAAGAGCGGCATGGCTCCGATCTCGATTGCCCCGTCGAGGAAATAGTGCATCTCAACATGCATAAAAATAAAATCAGCGCTCTCTCGCATTGCACCCGTTCGTCTTCGTGAAAGCCTCCGTTGAAACACGAACCTCCAGCAGTCGTAAAGACCTGCCAATGCTTAGCGAGGAGAGGCAGTAGGGCCGGCCGCGTCCCATACCTTTCTGGCAGCCCATGGCTACCACTCCAGAGTGCAGCATCACTCTCCGAGTCACATATCATTTATGAAGCCTAGGACACTGAGACAATGGAACCGGTTGATCGGCCCAGTACAGTTGACTTTCCTCTGTTTACCAGCGCACAAACACGTTTACATCGGGAGCCCCCCAAAAACGCGCCCCAGCATTCTATTCGTGTTGGTAGGCAACACCTAAAGTATTATAAATTATAGGGAAAGCCACATATTTGTCAATGCGTGCACTGTATTTGGTCGTGACGGGATGTCGTTAATTGAGGTTGGCAAATCAAAACCGAAACAGTGACTATTAAGTTCCCAAGATGCTTTGCGTGGCACTACGCCTCTAAAACCGCTTTGATTTTGCGAGATGTCTATGAGGAAAGCCAATGAAATCTTGTGAGCACGCTCTCCGCAGCCGCGGACTCATCTATGGCCGCCACCGCGAATCCAGCAAAACGGACCTAGCGGGAACAAAATTATAGGAGGACACTTAAGACTGCTCACGGGGGTGTAGGAATCCGAAAGCATTCGTATAAGTAGCGTATTCCTAAAGCTGCGCGCCCCGCTGCCCTCTGCACAGGCCAGCCGGACAGCCCAGCCTCTGCGGACACCGGCCGGCCGGTATAGAATCGATTCGCCCAACCAGGGGGCGCTTCGAAATTGCGACGGTAGCGCCACCGCAGTACAACACATGGTCGTGTTGCGCCGGTCGTGCTCGTAGCGTTGCTTTGGCGTCGCAGGTATTTCGAGCGTACGGTGAAAATTTTGAGAAGGATAGAAAGCGTGCGAGAAATGTTTCTCATGGTGAGTCAAGAAACGATAGAAAAGCTTCAATAACACGCATCTTCCACCGAGAAAGCGGTTGATTTCCCCGCCAACGAGTCGGGTCCGCATCGCAAGTACGGCCGTGCCGGCCGTGCGGCGTCTACGAGATAACTTTACAGGTGAGCGGCACTTGTTTAAATTTTGCGCTGTAATAACATTGTGCCTTAAAGATTACTGATCACAATGAACCACTGTTCTCGTGAGTCCTGTTAGACGACGTCGGGATACTATTTTTCGGTCGCTGAACCACCGGCAGACTACGTTCTCGCACTAGAGGCTACGAGTGGGATAGCTTTTCGGGCTCGCCCACGTCGAAGAAATATTAACGTGTCGGGGATCGTGCGGGCATAGGGTGATAATTCCGGGAAGAGATAAGTCCCTCGCGTACAGTTGAGACTGCAGGTCCTCGCTGGGCTGGAGTCGCGGACCGGTGCGAGCATTGTGCCGACGCTCGTAATTTTATTAGTATTGTTGAACACGCGTCCTCATCAGCCTGCCTCAGCAGTAGGGAACTAAAACGCCAGGGCACGACCTGAACAAAGGCCTCGTAGATTTATTACCAGGTTTTCTTGTCCCACTTCACTGAGGCAGTAGGTTGCAGTTACTGGGGACCTGCTCCTGCTGATTAATGGTACTTTTTCTGCGAGTTTGAACAATAATGTGCCGCGAGATTCTGTTAGAAAGGGGGGCAAAACAGTTGAAAACGAAAAGAGGCTAGCCTAGACTAAATCTCCAGCATAAATGTCTGCTATGCATATGACTGCACATAATTTTAGTCGAATTTTCATGACAATGTTCAGTTGGATGGATTTATAAAAAAAAACTTAATTTCTCTTTCAGGTTCAAGTTGTCCAGTCCACATGCAAGATTTTCAAATATTGGGTGGGGGCTTGATTCATACTTTACTGTGTGGGACATTTTAGGAGGAAAATGTTGTGTAGCAAAGAAAACACCAGTGACACATGATAGGTTGTCATTAGTAGAACAATTTTTATTTTCTGGAAAAATAATCCATGCCTGTCAGTGTTTCATTGCTGCTTCACTGAATAAAGTTTCTTTTGTGGCATGTTGGCATGTTTTCAAGCGTTTCCAGGAATGTACCGTATTTTCCGGGCTATGCTTTTAAAAATGAAAATTTTAGGCTGTGCGGACTATGCGGGATTTTTGTTTTTCAATATCGTTGATTATGACGAGACGGATTTTGTGAATGAAAGGGTATGTTAATGATAATTTATGTAAAATACCAGCTTCTTTTTGCGCTAAGAAAGCAGACATTTCTCAAGGTGTGCTGTCTATGAGATGATATTCGTGACAACTAAGCACCAGGTGCAGACGATGCACTGTATGTGTACAATGTAAGCAAAATCTTTTTTTTACCCCAAATTTGCCCCTGTGGACTATAGTCTGAAAAATATGGTACAGCAGCATAATGCATCACTTTCAGAAATGTTTTGTTGACAGTGAAAACGATTTTTATTGAGTTTTGTCACAACCACGAGTAGGTAAACACACAACCTTGGGACAATATAAAAATTCTTCTCGTGCTCTTAACACGGTGACATTGGCGCAGACTCGAAGTATGGCTGGCAGGACACTTGCAGATGATGTACACATCTCGAGAAGCAAGGACTGTCCAAGAAATTGTAGGGCCGAGAACCCCGACTATTTCAGAGATCTTGCACGGCAGATCAGCTGTTCAAGATATTCCAGATCTCACGAAAGATGTCTCCCAGTTCGTGAGAAAGCAGTAGTCATCTAAGCTTATCCATCTTTAGCCAAGCTATATTGAATCTTGGGGTACAGACTAAACCAAAACGTGCAACTCGAAGACGAAAGAGACTACAGAAGTTGCCAATGAACTAACAATACTTTTAACTGGCTAAGAACCGGGCACACATAGATAATGCAACATAGATGAGGAAAGGTCACCTGCATCTTCGAGCGAGGGAGTGAAAATTAATTTAAATTAACTAAGAATCTTTCACGAGCAATTACAGGGTTGGTAGGTTTCCTGCAATTAGTCTTTATTAAAGGAGCAATGCAACAATTTTTGTACTTTGCGCAAATACCGCTTAAAACGGATCCCCAACGTTAATGACCTATGAAACACGCGTTCGTTTTTCACCCCACGCAATAGGAGTCCCAGAAAAAAATTTAAGAAAAACGAGCAGCGTTCATTCCCTCAACTCGCAGCCAGAACAAGCGGCCACGTGATCTGGAGCCGATTATATGCCGCCAGTGTTGATCATAGTCACGCGCTGGGGTTGGCAAAGCGCAGGACACGCGCTGAGTTCCAGACATTGTTATGGCTCGGCTGTTGTCGTCGTTGCAGCGATTGGACACGGGTCACAACCCGAATGCTTCTCGAGCTAGCAATTGTCACGAGCCCAAATCGAGTGCCCACGCAATGCTCGGGTCCAATCTATGAACCGCATTCAAATATCGTCACTTGGGTGTACTGCGATCCCCGAGTTACGTCATCAAATTTTGCAAAGGAGAGATTGAATGAAAATGATCGCTTTTGTCCTTGAAATTACACCGCAACAAAGGAGCCTCTTGGCCAGTGGCGTTGCGTGTGAGTATCCTTGAGTGCCAGGTGTGCCAGTAAGCTCGTGTAGAGAGAAAAACATTCCAACAGAATATCGTTGCACAGCTCCTTTAAACACCTCAGCTGGCATCTCGTCTAGTGACTTGTTGCAGGATGAGCCTCATCGTTGTCCTTGCAGGTGTTCACGAAGTGCACGCTGCAGATCCTCGCTGACGTTGGCGGAATCAAAACTGAACCGCCCCCACTGAAAAATAAGTCAATAATATAAGATCTCTGGTGTGATCAGCAGAAAATCGACACGAAATAATAGAAACTGTTATTGTAAATTATTATGATTACGATTATGTAAACATAATCAGGCTTTCTTTTTATTTTAAAAAGGAAAGGGGGGGGGGGGGGGGCTGGCTGGTTGAGGCTGTTTGGAAGTGCATTCCTTGTGTGTGTTGTTTGGGAGGGGGGGGGGGATGCATGTGTATATTATAGCGTCGTACATGATGGCCATAAACAGCTAAAAAAAACGGGAACAGCGATTAAGAAACACACACGGCAGAAGAAAGCTGCAATCGCAACCCCCAAAAGCCCCTCCCCTAGCTAGAAGTGTTCTGACAAAGTCAGAACGGCAGGCAGGGCGTCTCTTGTGAACGGCCGATCTCCAGCACGTCTTCGTTGCCCTTCGTTGCGATGTGGCTGCACGTGAACGCGCGACGGTCGCGAGATAGAAACCCTGTCGACGGTTGGAAGCTAGTGCTGGAGGAACTGAAGCTTCTCCCTGCCGTTCTCACCCTGCCAGTGATTGTAGTTGAAATATTCGTGCCAAAGGGATCCAACATCGCGACCGAAGCCCCGTCAAACACCTCGAGGGAAGCGACAGACGCGCACAAAAATCAGATATTCCGTCACGCAGGCACTGCCAACTGACTTTCCCGCGTTCGGTAGTGATTCTGCTTCTATTCTGACACCAATTCTATTTAGTTTTTCCCGCGTATTTAGCAAAACTGATCTTCCAACGAACGAGAAACTTACTTTTGTCGGAGCACCGACGTGGTCCAGGCTTGGCGCCGTTCGAGTCTCGCACGGCTTTTCAGGGAAGCGGTAGAATTTTAAGGATCGACTACAACAACATCGGAGATGGTTGCTGCGATCAACGACGAAATATTCGTGCTAGCCGGGCTTTTATATCGTCTCTATCGCAATGAATGTTATGTCCGACCGCCTACGACGGAGAAGCGAGGCGAAAACCAACGAGCCACTCGGACTCGGGCGTCCCGCCAGGGGCTGGAATGGCGCTGTAGTCGGCGGCGAAACTTGAGCGCTTCGGTCCTATATCGGGGAGCGGCGAGTGTGCGCTGCTGCGCGCGGGACCAGCGCCGCTCTGTGGGGTGGCGTTCCTTGGAACTATCTGGCGCGCCGGCCACGTCGCAGTCATTTTAAAAGTGCCGTTTTTCGCGGTTACGAAAAACGCCACCTCCGCCCCATGGGACAGTTAATATGCTTTCGCATTAGTAGTGAACTGGACGGAACGGGTCCTTTTGCGATTTCTGCTTGTCTTTTGTGGCTTCCGTGAGTACATGTTGTGGTGGTTGGCGCGATGGAACAGTTGTTCCGGTGAATTTGTTGTTACTATCGTATAAGCGTGTTGCCAAGGTTGCTCTGAACGCAACCTGCGCAACCGCGTGAATCAGACATTGTGCTTTTATCAACGTTCATCAGCTCCGCAGAAAGACAGTAGCGAGTCCTTTCATCGCTTCCACGAAGAAGGTCAAGCCTCTGGAAGCCCCCTACGCCAAAACATCACCTCAGGTTTGAAATGATAGCGAATAAAAATCGGGGTAATTCATTTTGAGTCCAATGCTTGCCTGCTGAAACTCGAGCGTTCTGAGTTGAGCTGGCACATGGGACAACATGGCCTGTTTTAGACCGCCATATTTGCCCGATAGTGGCACGTGACGTCACTGCACGATGCATTTGCACGGTACTACTTTTGGCGGTAATTCCTACCTGTTTCTGATACAAAAAAAATCGATGGTGCGAAATGCGTGTTGCAGAAGGCACGCGCTCAGCAGCAATGCCACAGAAAAGGCTACTGATGTGACGAGACGTCAGTGCAAGTCGTTCATTAGGCATGGCGTAAACGGGCTCGTTTTTTTTGTTTATTTTATTTATTTACAGATCGTATGTTAAAGGAGCTGTGCAACGATATTCAATTGGAATGTTTTTCTCTCTACACGAGCTTACTGGCACAGCTGGGACTCAAGGACACTCACACGCAACGCCATTGGCCAAGAAACTCCTTTGTTGCGGTGTAATTTCAAGGACAAAAGCGGTCATTTTCATTCAATCTCTCCTTTGCAAAATTTGATGACGTAACTCGGGGATCGCAGTACACCCAAGTGACGATATTTGAATGCGGTTCATAGATTGGACCCGAGCATTGCGTGGGCACTCGACTTGGGCTCGTGACAATTGCTAGCTCGAGAAGCATTCGGGTTGTGACCCGTGTCCAATCACTGCAACGACGACAACAGCCGAGCCATAACAATGTCTGGAACTCAGCGCGTGTCCTGTGCTTTGCCAACCCCAGCGCGTGGCTATGATCAACACTGGCGGCATATAATCGGCTCCAGATCACGTGGCCGCTTGTTCTGGCTGCGAGTTGAGGGGGTGAACGCTGCTCGTTTTTCTTAAATTTTTTTCTGGGACTTCTATTGCGTGGGGTGAAAAACGAACGCGTGTTTCATAGGTCATTAACGTCAGGGATCCGTTTTAAGCGGTATTTGTGCACAGTACAAAAATTGTTGCACAGCTCCTTTAAGTTAAGACAGTAAAAAATATCAGATAATATACAGTGAGACGTACACAAAACTAAAATTAAGGGGAACAGGTGAACAGGTGAAAACTATATATAAAAGATGTTCATCAAACAGGGGCAAAGAGTCGACCAAATATGATAACTAACAGACGTCATAAACAGTGCAAAAAAGAAGGCGAGGTGAAGGGCATATCTAAAACTCAAAGGTTACACAAGAAAAAAAGAAAAACAAAAATTTCATTTGGTTACAGTACATTTTTGGAAGTAAATGTAATGAGGCAGGCTGTTCCATTCGGTTATGGTTCTGGGAAAGAAAGAGCATTTAAAAGCACTTGTGCGAGCGAACACAGGAGTTATCTTTTGGGGAGGGCCATGTCTGGTGTGTCTAGTCAACGAAGGTTGAAGATAGGGTGATGATTTGAGCCGCAGTTTATTAAGCCAGAGTTGATAAATAAATTTCAGTCTACCCAGTTTCCTTCGAGATTCCAGAGAGATAATTTTGTTTCTTATGATTACTTCAGTCGGGCAGTCGGTTTTTCCGTTCATGTGTTCCCTACTTAATATTGATACGAAGAGGAGAAGGAAGTTTGAGCTCGGCTGGTCGAGAAAGAAGAAGAAGCAGGAGCGCTCCTGGAGCTTCGCAGGATTGCCATCCTTCAACCTCTCGTTCATTGTAAAATAGGGTATACCATAATCACCGTAACAATACGTTGCGCCTTGCCCGTTGCGCCCAAACGAAGCCGATCTGCAAGCTCGCTTCTCCGCATCGAAGGCTGCGGAGAAGGTGCCTTGGAGGAGAAAGGAAAAGGAACGGGAACGCGATACCTGCAGAGCCATCTATGAGACGGAGGAAGCATCGTTTCCGCATTGTCGGTATATTACACAGTTCAGAGTCCATCGCCAGATGGCTCTACAGATAACGCGGTGTAGTCGCCCGCTGCGTAAACACAACATTGGAGCATTTTTTTTCCCCCCACAAAACAGACATAGAATGCTGGGAATGTCAGTCTATACGCGCCGCACGCGCTCGCCTTCCCCGTATAAAAGATTCGAATTAAATAACCAAACCAAGGCGTCGAGGAACGCGCGTTCAAAGTGAAACTTGTTTTAGGCTTTTGCTTTAGAACAGTTGCTATTGCTGTCGCCAGCACGTGCAGCGCGTGTAACCACACTCGTAACACGCTCCTTGGGGCTTGGGTAATTTAGCAAAAGGTCTATGGACCATTTTCTATATTACCCAAGCATCAAGGCGACTGCAGAGATTGGTGTTCCACGCGCCGCACGTGCTGGCGTCAGCAGTAGTAACTTTTCTAAAGCAAATACCTAAAACAAATAGCATCTTGCACGCGCGTTCGTCAACGCTTTATTTTGGTTATTTACTTCGAATCTTTTACACGGGGAAGGCGTGCGCGTGCGGCGCGTGGAACACCAATCCCTGCATTCTCCTTGATGCT
Source organism: Ixodes scapularis (assembly GCF_016920785.2). Classification (NCBI taxonomy): domain Eukaryota; kingdom Metazoa; phylum Arthropoda; class Arachnida; order Ixodida; family Ixodidae; genus Ixodes; species Ixodes scapularis. The sequence continues at coordinate 41,295,136 of NW_024609857.1, read as the reverse complement.
TGGGTAATACAGCAAATGGTCTGCTCTGCTGCCTTTGTTATGGACCGTATACGCACAGAACTCAAACGCTCTCAAACGCAACTTTGCGTTTGAGAGCGTTTGAGCGCTGCACGTCGCGAGAAACGAAAGCGAGTCACCGGCACGCTTCCTATGAAGCGTGGAATCCAATTTAAGGAATCATCTTGGCACGCGACATAAGAATGCCCTGGTTTCTCGCAGCCGCAACGCAGTCAAACGCACTCAAACGTTCTCTCAAACGCAACTGCGCGCATAGGCGTAAGCCATGATCCTTACCGAGACGCTGTTTACGTGCCATGTAACGTGCTTCTAGTAGTGGCATGTAAACAAAATAACGCCCACGTTGCCTTTATTGACAAAATACATAGGAAATAGAATCCCAGCATGCTTTCGTTAGCTTCAATCTCCAGTTCGGGCGAAAAGGTAAGGCTCAGCCCCCCCCCCCCCCCCCCCCTCCCCCCCGCCCTCCAAAAAAGAAAAAAAAACTTCTCAACCTGCCCCCCCCCCCCCCCCCCCCCCCCGGGAAAATAGAAAGTCTACGCCGCTGACTGTGCGTAGGGGCCTTTAGTGAACTGAATGAGCGCCCTATGCTGTACAGAGAACGACAGGTCGCCTCCTTCCGATGCCCTGCCTCCGGGACACACTCGATCGTTACTTTCCTCCGTGCTCCGTCTGCGAGCGCATGCTCGAGGTGCACGAGACCCCGAAGCATTATCGAAAGCAAGAAGCTCGCGCTGGAGGTGGGACAACTTAAACTCCTCCCTCATGTTCTCATCCTGTAGTAGCTTTTATCACGACGTGAATTCAGTTTCAATTTAGGACAAAAAGGAACAACCGGTAATCGCTTGTTCGTGCCAGCTTTGTCGCACTCTTCGTGTTTCGTTCGAGCACGACAAAAACTAAAACACGTTATGCTTGCTTTTCGTTTTTTCTTAATAATAATGTTTATTTTTCCGTCAAAACACAAATGACGGAGGGAGACCGAGAAAAAAAGCTGCATCGTGCAGCTTGACGGGCCCTCGGCCCCCCCTCCTTTTTTTTTTTCTTAAAGAATTTAATCTTAAATATACTTTTAACGAAACCATATTTACATGCAGTAAAAAGTTGCGTTCTTCGAAAATAGCGTTGAATTGTTTTTCCGTGCTCCAAGATTAGTCTTTGAAAAACCTCGAAACTGGGAAAAACACCGAAAAGAAAAAAAAAAATTGGGGACACCAAACACAAAGTTTTAAAGTTGAGAACCTATGTGTGGTGGTCCCTTTTATCCGTGTTCCTCAGTCGCGAGGATTTCCAAAGATGAATTATCACCAGCTCTCCGCTTTGAGAATTTTATCAGTGTTCCAAATTTTGTTCGGTTTTCCGCACATGTATCAGAATTTCATTTAGAAAAGTCTGATCGCTAGATTTAACAATTAGTTGACCGTTAAACTGTACGCCAACCAAAATGAACGTCAGGAATAGTAGGGCTGTTAGCACTGAAAAAAAAGGGGTCGAAATCGCGATGTGCTTGGAGCCCTGAACTCCAACTTTCGACCGCCAGGCAAGTTCAGCTATGCCCACAATGGCTGTGAGCACCGACGTGTAGCGCCACCGCTGTGCGGTGCATTGCCCCCAGGAGCCACTCTCCGTTCACTCCCAAGTTGACACTGCGGTGGGAACGCACTCGTCGGACCAATTTAACCTCTTCCCTTTTATCACCTGACCCCGTTCTGTGCGAGTGGACAAGGGCAAGATCGTGATCACGAGATGAAAGATAGACGAATGGCTGGACCAGTGAGCACGCGGCTTCCACCGCACTAGAAGCTAACAAATTATACGCACTAAAACATTATATACCCTTAAGAGTGTAAATCAGCTCATTCCAGGGCTAACACCATAAGGGTGTTACAGCAACACCCCTATAATGTTGGTGCAAACCCTTAAAATAGGATCATGCGAGCCTAATTTTTAAATTTTTTACGGGCATTAGGTTTACAGAGGCAATTAGCACCGCAAGGATATTTCCCATGCCAAGAAACAGCAAAAACAGACGCAATGCATCGCGATTGAGAGAGGAATCATAACCCTGGTGACTGCTCCGAAACTCATCTCCACTCGGAGTTTGGATGGCGCTGTCAGCACAGATATGAAGCCAACGGAAGTGAGCGACCCGTTTCCAACTCTTCCGAGCTTTGTTCCCTACAATGTCCAAGTCGCTGGATTTTTTTTTTACAGCGTTGGCTGTTAAAGCTCTTCCGACCACTGGAAGTGACGTCCGTTGTCGGCGTAGTAGGTCCCGTCGTCGATGTTGCCAAGTCCTTTAAAAAGATCTCCCGCCGCCCGCGGGATTCAATCCTGGGTCAGCCGTCTGTTGAGTATGCGCGTTACCACTGAGCTATACGCCACAGCTTTGACAATCCTCTTTCAAACACACACACACACGCACACGCACACACACGGACACACACACACGCACACACAAACACGCGCACGCACACACACATGCACGCACGCACACTCGCACACACACACACACACACACACACACACACACACACACACACACACACACACACACACACACACACACACACACACACACACACACACACATATATATATATATATATATACAGGGTGTTCTTTTTAAGAAAAACAAACCATGAAAGCTAGGTTAATTTGGTCTGCGCACGTGAGTTATACGGCCAGGGGGACATAGTATATGGGGGCCAATCGTAACAATCAAGCGGCTAATTAGTTAAAATTCGTTAGTTAACTTTTTAATTAATGATAATAGACATATATAGTTCCAATTATAAACTTGCTCAGCGTCATCGAAAACCACTAAATCAGTAATTTTCAGAAAGACTTTGAGCCCCTGAGAAGAGCAAGGCTGGGGCTAGATAAGGGACGGAAAAGTTGCTCGGGCGCCTTATCGCAACCGCTAGCTTTGTACCTGCTCCACGAGTGCTAACTTTAGTGCACTACTACGCTTCTCACGCGCTCGAAGTCTTTCTGAAAATGACTGATTTAGGGGTTTTCGATGACGCCCAGTAAGTTTCTAATTGAAACTATATGTCTATTTTCATTAATTAAAAAGTTAATTAACGAATGTTAACTAATTAGGCGACTGATCGTTACGATTGGCCTCTTATATTATGTCCCCCTGGCCGTGTAACTCACCTGCGCAGACCGCATTAATCTAGCTTTCATGGTTTTTGAAAAACAATTCGGTTAAGCTTAAAAAAAACACCCTGTATATATATATATATATATATGACACTTGCGGATCAAAAATGTGAGTATGAGTTTCGTGTAGCGCCCGCTAGATGGCCACAGTAGCTGTGACGTTGTGGTCGAAAATTCTTCGTTATTCCCAATACGTTGAAATTGAAAGCTTCGGCTAGGTGGCACGAGCCGCCGCCCGATTCGAAGGGTTCAGCCGTGCCCATCCATCCAATACCACCAGAAGACAAGTCGTGCGCATCGAACGCGATTGAAGCTCGACGAGACACGAGAGTATACACGGCGCAAAGCGGCAGACGCGGGTGTTTTTGGCGTCGCCGCGTGATGGCGCAACAAACAGTCTTTGCGGTATACCCTCGATTAGCTCGGTCGTCAGCATCGGCGTCCGCCATTGACCATGTCAAGGGCGTTGCTCTCAGTTTGTTTTAATTGGAACGAAAATACGACTTGAACTTACACGATGTAATTATTTCCACCACAGAAAAAAAGAAAATACAAAAATTCATTTTTGATGAAAATTTCATATCGCTACGTGCGCGTGCCCACTTTTCGGACCTATTATAGAGTGAGCCCTCGGATTCATAACAGTGACACTTACTAGGTGAAGATCTCTACGACATCTTCACCTGGTGAGTATAGGGATGTGCAGGGATCCTGGGGAGGATAGGGTATAGGCATTAAAGATTGAGCGTACGTACTGTCAGTGCTAATTTTCAAATATTGTGCTCTTATATGTATACATTTGAGCTGAATCTGTAATATGCTTTCCTTTTTGGTATGTTCTAGCGGTATTTAGAATGGATAACTTAGAATTTGTAGAATTTTCTATATTTTGTATTATATATTGTATATATTCACATATTTTATCTATTAAGTATATTTTGTATGTTACAAGCTCGACGAAATTGTATTGGTTTCTTTCATCCTCTCCTGTGATGGCCTTCGGGACATCCCAGGGGATGGCCTTCGGGACAGTATCGACAAATAAATAAAATAAATAAATAAATAAACAACCAGCAAAATAGCAATAAAAATTCGTATTGAATTTAGTCCAATGAACTTTATGGTATAGATTGGCAAAACCAGTTTAGAGCATGTAGTTAATGTTGAGCCCACAATACTTTGTGCTGTAGGGACACTGACACCCCCCAAATTTTTTTTTTAATTTTTTGCCAGGCGCTTCATTATGGTGTCGGAGGACTACCCAATTAATATTTTGCAACAGAGTAGCGTATTTTTTTAATAAAGTCAAAAGACGCAACTGCTCGAAACCGAAACCGAAACCCGACGGAGGTCGGAGAAGTGGAGAGAAGAGAGTGAGTGGCGGAAGTCACGTGGCTACACCCGACCATGTTTTTTTTTTTTTTTTCTCCTTCCCGGTAGCAGACGACATGCGGTGTTTGGGAACTGCTCGCCGTGGGATTCTTTTGCAGTTATGTATGTTCCGCTCGTTGTTCTCTACTCCAAGATGAGTTGTTTTGTACATTGAGGAGTTGGAGATGAGTAGTGAGTGCCCGTGGTGAATTTTGATCGGCTCCGAAAAGAATACACCCAAGATGCTGCGTGAAAAGCTGGCTCACATGTCCCGCGTCCGAAACAGAAGTGGCATTGTGCGACAGAGTTTCCGAAAGATCAACGGGATCGGGACCAATGGCTGGCTGCAATTCCTGTAAACCATTTACGGGCACCTCGGAAAGCGGACACTACCTGATTTATATGCTCCTTGTATTTTGTGGAAAGTGATTACATTAAGTTCGCAGGTGTCAAAAAGGATATCCCATACCATCTAATTCAGCGACGTGTCGTCCACAACATTTGTTTCTTCTTTTTTTTTTCTTCAGTAATAATTGTAAAGAAAAAAAGAAAAGAAATGTAGACATCAGAAAATATTTAGAAAAAAAAAAAAGTTTCACGGGGGATCGAACCCGGCTCTACTGCGTGCGAAGGGGACGTCTTTCCCACTGAGCTACTGGGGCATATCGAAAGTGGGGTATCTTTCTCCTTGGTAATAATTCAGCCGATAAACTGTAAGTTGGAAAGTTTGCTGCCGATTTTTCTCTAGCAAAAGCACTCCCGGGTCGAAGTCGGGATGCACCACGCATTGGCGACATTCTCACCTACACTGTTAGAAAATTCCATCAATCTACGTAGAAAAACCGAATAGAACATGTCCCGTTTTCCGGAAATGCATACAATGTGCTGTTTGCGTTCAAAAACGGGAACTGTACCATATGCATCGAAATGTGCTATTTAGGCAATAAGTATGAGCTTATCCGTATAAATAAAAAAAGCCTTACAAGACTACAGTTTATAGTCGGTTCAACTGGTATAAGCGAATTGAACGCGCCCAAAAGTGCCGGATATCCAGCAATTTTTATGGAACTCTATCAGACCGCGGAAGTACAGTGCCCGTGAGCCGTGTTACGCCGCGCGCAGGAAGACATCTCTCACCCGCGCATGCGCAAGCCGCTGCCGGCCGGCGTGGGCCCTGGTTCCTGGTGGGCCCGCGAGCTGCGGAGTGCTGCTGCCCGTTCGGAAGGCGAGTTCGACGTTGTTATCGCGTCGTCAGAGGCGTTCAGCGGTGCGTAGACGGCTTTGTTTTCCAAGGTACGTATACGTTAAGTTGTTCCTAACGCAGTGTTATTTTACTATCGCTAAGGGTGTCGTATATTCCAAGTTCGGGATGCCCAGCGTGTAGCGTCTTGTCTTCCCAGCTGCATAAAGCTAGGCATTTTATAGTTCCTGATTCGGGGCGGCATACTGCCCGACCCTACTTAGTATTGATGGTATGCTGCGCTGCGTAGTTACGCGGAAAAAAACTGGAGAAATGAAGTTAATGCAGAAGGAGAGACAAAAATATGCATGAATTGGCGCAGACTAACAACTGTTTAATTTCTTTCTCTTTTTTCTCCCCCGACCCGTATTTCCGAAATTGCGGCTAAGAAAACGAATGGTTGATGTCTTGAATTTGTTGGCTTCTGAACTGGATGATGTTTGCTGTAGCTGCCTCTTTGATATACGAACTGGATGGTGTGTTTTTGTAGCGTTTACCTGGGGCCTGATGTTTGCTCCGACAAGTTTGGTATCTTATTGAGTAGATCTATTTCTTCTTGTCGCAAAGCTAGTGATGGCTCACTGACGCACGCTCCGTGTCTACCCGAGGCCATGTGAAAGGCCTCGATTATTTCACGCTTTGTTCTGTCCTTTGATCTGGCCAAGATGGAAGTAGTGTCAAGGACAGCTTTTCAGTTGCATTTTGAACAATGCGCTGCAAGGTTGCCAGGTGCTTGCAGTTGTCTGAATGTATGGTTGTGCTCCCTTAAGCCCGGTTCAGACACTTGCTTTTGAGTGCGTTTGACTGCGTTGCGTCGAGAACCGAAAGTGAGTCACCGGCACATCTGTGCTTCGTATGAAGCGTGGAATCCAATTCAAGGAATCGTCTTGGCACGCGATTTATGCAGCAGGGATGTCCTGGTTTCTCGTTGCCGCAACGCAGTCAAACGCAGTCAAACGCAACTGTCTGAGCCAGACATTAGTCTCTCGTTAAGGCATCTCCCATGGGTCTGCCCGACGTAGGATCTTCCACACGACAGTGGTATTTTGTATACCACACCTTCGACACATTCAACAAATTTGCTCCTGTGTTTCACTTGACACAGTGCCTTGCTGTTAGTCTCGTCCACTTCATTGTTGACCTTCCTGCATAATCCTTTGAGCCTGAAAGGGGCAGATAGTGACACTCTGACTTCGTACCTTGCGGCGATGTTTTTTATCCTGTTTTTTATCCACGAGTAGTAACTTCAGCGCACTGTTGCTCTTTTCACGCGCTCAAAGTCTTTCTAAAAATTACTGATTTAGGGGCTTTGGACGACACTCAGCAAATTTCTAATTGGAACCATATGACTATTTTCAGTAATTAAAAAGTTAATTAACGAATTTTAATTAATTAGCCGACTTATCGCGAAGATTAACCACCCCCAAATGCCCCCTGGGCGTGTAACTCACTCGCACAAATCGGATAAGAGTAGCTTTCATGGTTTTTTTTTTTTTAAAACAACACTGTAAAAAAAAAAAAACGCTCGGTGTAGCAGACGCATAACGATTCCTCAAACGTATTGCAGTATTCCCATGTAGATATTAAGGGTTTCATTCAGCTTGGTCACACTTTCGCTGAGGCATTGTCAATTACATTAAACAAAGTGTCTAACTTTCGGCAGTAATTCGGAAAGAAATATGTTTTGTAGAGCAGCATATTAGCGTTAGCATTTGTGTTTGTTTGGCTCGTTCAACAGCAACCTGGAACATGTTGTACCATGTTTTTTGTTGAAACTTCGAACTAAGAAAGGCAAAGGCCTGATGTTAACGTGCTGCTTTCTAGACACCCTTATTCACAATTCGCTTGAAAATATTCGTTGCTCACATTAATTGGATGTGCTGCAGTAACTGCGTGACCTGCTTGGGAGGACCGTTTCTCTGTAAGTCATATTATTATGTTGCAATATAATGAAAGAATCAGTATGAATCTGGTATTCAGATACATTGTCATATAGAACCAATACTAGAACTAGTGCATCCTACGGAGCATGCAACTTATATTTTAATCCGCCTTAGTATCGATCGGCTTCAAATACATGAGCCCTTGTTCTGCAGGGGCACACGAATATACCTGTGACCGGGCTATGCTTATCAGTTAGAATAAGTAATATGAACCAAAAGACATGAATGTTGAGCATTCTAATAATGGGTGTATCTCAAAACGTCCCATTCGCATCTGAACCTTGCACATTTCGTCCTATTCTCATTTGGTCCTTCTCGTTTGAACCTTCTCATAAGATCCGAATCGTGTTTTTCGCAACTGGGCCCATTCTCATTTTGCCCGTTCGCCCTACGACCGAATGGCATTACTTCGGCATGCTTCTAACGTTTTTATGCTTTCGCGGCTTTGTTGATGAGCCTTACCTTGCTTGGGCCCCCAACGTACCAGTAGGTATATGTTATGTGTAGAGGTGCGCACTGAGAATCGTACAATGACGCGTCCTTCCCTTCCTCTAAGCAAACGAAAAAAAAAAAAAAAGCGATGAACATTTAATTTGGAAACTTTGTTTGAACAGAAATAGCATACATATTAGCAGTGGTTCTCAACCATTGATGTTTCGCGGACCCCTTGTCGAAAGGCGGAGATTATGGAGGACCCCGCTCGGGGTGAGGGGAATAGAAAGGTATGGGATATCATGATAATGATTTAATAAATGGATATAACTAATTGCTAGTGTGAAGTAGACTTATCTCATTGACACACGCACGAGAGTACTCACCCAAAAATTGGGACGTTTCTTAACGACGTGAAGAAAGACAACTAATATTGTCGCGCTTGACTGATAAGACATGGCTTCGCGGACCCCTATAGAAGCCTTCGCGACCCCCATTTGAGAAACACTGCAATATAGAAGTGGTGGCATTGTCCCAGGTCGAGAGACCCCAAAAAACGTGACATTTCGGAATATGATCTGGCTGCGATAAATACTTGGTCTGTTTTATTGACAGCTAGTAGCTTTTCACGACGATCTCGACGCACTGCTAAAATCCTTGGCAGAGAGTGTATGCCTGTAGCGTGGCACACACACACACGCACGCACAAATATATCAATGTACTTATTAATATAACCCCTCCCCCCCCCCAAAAAAAAAACGATTTTCGTATAGAACGAGTCAAGTGCGACGGGTCAAAGCGAGATATTTTTGAGAATGGCTGTTTTGAAAAGGGCCAGGTGAAAAGGGCGAAACGAGAACGGACTCAAATGAGGAGCGTTGAAATGCGAAGGACGAAACGGGAAAGGACCAAATGCGCCAGGTCCAAGAGAGAAGATCTTTTTGAGAATGGTTGTTTTGAGAAGGGCCAAGTGAGAAGGGCGAAACGAGAACGGGCTCAAATGATAACCTCCCTCTAATAATAACCAGAATATTCTGCATAAGCACTTCAGGCAAGTTTTTTTGTAATATTGCATTTACTGGTACTGTGAATTCCTTTTTTTAACAGAAGTATCGTTGGGTACAACTTTACTAGACAGGCGAGCTGGTTAATATGACATTCTACAAACCGAGATGGAGGCTTCGAAGACATACGTTTCAATTGAGACGGATGTGTTCGTCCTTCTTTGTAGCCTCCGTCTCGGGTTGTAGAATGTTTTAGCGTTGTGTGCTGACACAAGATCCGAAATGTGTCCAGTTATTACTGAGAACTGACGCCAGTAAGCTGAATCTTTTTTTTTTTTTTTTGTGTGTGTGTGTACAATCACAATTCGTCTTGATGCAAGGATCAGACTTGGAGGCTCATGGTGTGTGCACGGACTGTCCAAATTAAGGGCGTGTCTCGGCTTAAAAGTATACTATAGACGAGGTTTAGAATTTGTCCAGATTGGATTACTATCCGATTGAGAAGTTAAAGAAGGAGCCAGGAACTCCTTAGCTTCTGTTATACATCCTCCTCTAAGAAATCCCACCCATTATTTATGTTATCTTTTTTTTCAGGCGACTTGTGGCAATGAACCCGCAGGAGGGGTCCCGGCGGTCGTCAAGAAAAGTTGCTCTGGTGCATCTGAAGGCGCAGGGAGCCCTCCAAGAGTTCTCGAAGTTCCAAAAGAAGTGGAAAGAAACTTCGGTGCTTGTTTAGATTAATCTTTCGTTTCTATTGTTAATATTACAATTTGTTGTATAGGCCAAGATGGTTCTTTTCGAGATGTAGCATGTCAGCATAATTTTTGGGTCACATTTTTTTAGGAGACTGCTCACTTTGATATTTTTTTATGGCTGAGCTGCCCCCCAAAATATTTGCGGCATGAACTGTGTTTTTTTTTTATTGTGTATCTGCTCTAGTCATTTAAAAGAAAAATAAATGTAAATATTTTTGAAGCAGCAAACTGTTCAGTCTTCTTTGCAATGGGTCCGTTGCTATGGGTTGGAACCAAAAGGACCAAGCGTGAACTTAGTTTGATAACGATTTTTTTACAAATGTTTATCTGCCTTTATCCCCGTCACTACATGTACAATGCTCTCTAAACTTGACGTAGCATGTGAACACTTTCTCATGGCATTCCTGGCTGTTCTATTGAGTATATATGTCACAGATTCATTGTTCTGTTTTCAGGATAGTGCTCGCATTAGATACGACAGTTCAAATTTTCCATACATACAAGTTTGGGGAACAGTTGCGCATTGCAGGTAATTTTATGTTGCAAAGACGTGCATTAAGTTGCACCTGCAAACTGCCAGGGCATCCCTGTTTTGCATGTCGCATATCAACTTTTTCAAGGAGGAGCTTGGCATGTGACATACAAAGCCCGGATGTACTCATGAATACCGGCAGTAACATAAAATGGGGCGAGTACTATCACAAACAAGACTGAACTTTTTCCGTACGTACAAGAAATGTAACCTGTGTCGTTTTGGACGCATTGGAACATGTAATGTACTTCGTAAAAATGGTACATGTTCTGGCATGGCTTGCAACAGAACATGTGCTGCTGTGTGCCACGATGGTACACTTCCTGTAGCATACAGTACTTGTTCCGTGATGATGGTGTATGGAACTTGTTGTGGCTGCCCATACAGCAACAACATGTCCCGTACTAAAGCAGTATGGAACATGTTCTGTAGTCCGGTAATACAGTACATGTTGTGGCAACAAGGTTAGCATGTATGTGTCCCATATTTTGACAGGAGTTTTTCTAACAGTGTAGTAAAGAAATCGTACGCGTGCATATTCCACTCGAAGTAGACACGTCGCGCTTGACGTTTGTGCGAGCGATGTCTTCAGCCACAAGAAGGGAGCGACGGCTCGGCGACGTCTTCGAGCAAATCGGCTTGGTGGTCGGGCGTGTCGTACGGGATGAATACCAATTCTTTTGACCAGTCCCAAATTTCTCTTTTAAAGGCAGACAAAATTCGCCGGTACCGCGAACGACAGTTCTGAAATAGAGGTCCCACGCCCGTCGTCCGCTGCCATCGCCGTCCCTGCGAGTCCCACGATACGCGAAACGACGCACGCACAGAATGCTTCCGGTTGTCTGTGGAACTTTTTTTTCAATCAACGTATTTGGAGCTTTTTAGAAGCCACAAAAAATGGGTTTTCTATTTTTTTCTATTTTTAATATTGAGTGTGTGCTTTCAGTGACCCACGACTTTGATTAAATTTGGTGGTCGCATCGATACCTTAGAAAACGGCCCGTGACCGCGGAAAAGAGAGTGAGCGAGACTCGAACCGGCCAGTTCTTGATCGGCGGTTTTCGGGCGGAAAAAAACCGAATTTCGAACCGCAAATTCTGTTCTGGGTAGTTGAGCTCTCATATGTCACGTACAACTAAAAACCTCGGCGAGCATAAATACCCTGTCAGTGTCCCTTTAACAAAGTACGCATGCTCGGTCGTTATCATGGCAACACCAGAATCACATCACGAGTACGCCGTTTTGCACGGATACATTTGGGGCAGGGCTTGTGGCACTTATTTTGCGTCTAGTTTCGGAGTCAGTCGACATAAAAGAAAAAAAAAAGAAAAGCATTATCGGTGAAAATCTCAAAGGCTACCGTCTTCTCATCAAATTCACAAAGCAGTCTATAGTCTAATAAGTTTGCTACCTTAACAACTGCAATAGGAGCATAAACCCTAAATCCAAAAATTAAAAAAAAAAAAATTGACACGCTTTTTTAGTTAATTAGTTAACTAGTAATTGTAACGTTTAATTATCCCCCCCCCCCCCCCCCCCCCCCCCGGTCATAGAATGTCCTCGGAGCCCGCAAAACATGCAGTGAAAGGAGTGTACGTCGTTTAAAAGACAATCATAAATTAAAAACGAAGGGCTTTAATAACAAACAATAACGTTTACTGAGAGGAGGTGTGGTGAACCCGTTTTTCTCGAAGGGAGAGCGGAGCACCTTCACGTGCTTCGATCGACAACCAGCGCCACCGCCTAGCCAAAGCGTCCCAAGTATGATACTGGCGAATACACCGACCCACGACCCTGACGTCACACCGCTACGATGGCGCTGCTGCCGGCGCTGCGCATGCGCAAGACGCCTCACTTGAGGCGAATCTCCTTTCTGCGCACACGGAGTGCCCGCAGCTGGTATGGGTAAAGGCGTACTTCTTTGCATACACCCTGTTGGTTTATGCGGAGGGCAAGTCGTCTGCTAGCTTCTTGCACAGGGGTTGCGATGATGTCAGAACGGCGAGCTCTTATTGGCTGATTGAAAAAAATAGTGGGTAGACCTGAAGGAATCTGGCACTGAGGTCTACCCAATATCCTTTCAGTCAAAGACAACCGGAACTCGGTGTCGTTCTGTCGTCTCCGCAACTCTCGCGCAAGCAGACGACTTGCTCTCAGCAAACAACGTCTCACGAACGTCTCATGGACGTCGATAGGACGACGCGCTCTATTTCCAGGCGCCGATGTAGCAGACACGCGAAGCGACAAAGGTAGTGGCGCTCGGCCTTTCACCCCCAGAAGAAAAAAAAGAAGAAAAAAGAACTATTTTTGTTTATTGTTTATACGCCGCGCGAATATTTTTACAAGAGTTGGTTATCGGAGGCAGAGGAGATGCTTCTGGCGTTTGAAACGTGTACGTATCGATAAGATAACACGTATAAAATCTAAAGTGCGCCTACGTCTATCTTGGTTCTCTACACAAAGTGGGAAATTAGTAATGCTTCGCGAGACGCCGCGAACTTTTTGGTTACGACGGTTCTTGAGCTGACAACGATTCAACGAACATATAGTGCGTTTACCGCGTCCTCAAAAGAGGTCCCTCAATTTCCTGTCTTATGATGTCATTGAAGTGTCATGTTGTCGTCTGTCGCGGTCCTGTCGGTGGCACGACAGCAGAAGGTTGATACGGCAAATGTCTCTTCTGCTGTAGGTCTCTCTGCAGGACGCAGGCAGACAGTCGACGGAGACCTTAGCAGACACGAGACGGGACGCCGCGACGACAGCGACCCTCGCATCCGCTCGCCTTTTTCGGCAGCATTTCTACGACCAACCGCCAGGATCGCGACATCTGACAGCATTGACACACCGGCTTCCGTGACGCAATTCGTTGCCACCTCGGGAACACTTTGGATGCATGGGCGGAATCGGACGCTAAGCAGACGCCTTCCAGGCACCGCGGTTTCACGGGACCGGTTCCCGTCCCCGACGCGAGCCTCCTTGGCAGACGATTCCTCGGCTCTGCAGGAGGCGAGCCCTTGGGGGGGCGCCCCGTCCTTGAGGTCCGCTCGTCACTCCATCTTCCAGGCCGCGGAATTCGGGGTTTCGCAATGATCGTGCCCCCTTCTTATCGGTTACCTCCACCGAGAGTCGCGATTCTCCCTTCTCCGATTCAGGGGGACGAGGAGGGGCGCCGAGTCGCGATATGCTTCCTACAGACCGAAGCCAAACTCCGGCTTTCATCCCCTCGCTGCAGTTGAGACGATACTACCGCTGCTCATGTAATTCTTAGGTCCCCTAATTTGTATGGTATCTTTTTTTTTAGCTCTGGGTAGTCAGGTTTAAACAAACACTTATTTAAAAAAAAAAAAGTGCAGGCAATGTAAAGCAGAACTTCGTCACCTTCTTTACATATTTTTCGCCACTTATCTACGCAGACGCTCTGTGGTTTTATACAACTTTCGCAAGGTCGACAGCACGTCAGCGTGGCCGCTGAGAAGTCTACCGTGGGGTTCTGTATAGACCACCAGGGTATCGCTGACGGAATGGAGGAGCACGTTGCAATTTGTGGCTACCTGACCTGGACGGTAAGTAAGCTAGACGTAAGGACAGGGGATGTGTCGTCCGATGGAGCGTAATAAACGGGTTAAAGGTTGTTCTTGTGAATAAATCTTTTAAAATGCGCGTAGTCCGATGAGTCGGAACATTAGAGAATTTTAGTAGTACATCGTTCCGATGACTCCGATAGCGATACCCGGTATTAGAGAGTTTTAGTAGATCGTTCCCATGACTCCGATAACGATATCCCGATACTTCGCGGCCCCCTCCCTTGTGCATGCATAGTATCGTTATCGGGGCTATCGGAGGTATCGGAACGATCTACTAAAACTCCCTACTCTGCCGCCACCTTTGCGCATGCATCGTATCGTTATCCGGGGTATCGGACGTAATGGGGCGATCTACTAAAACTCTCTAATGTCGTAAAGGGAGACCAAGGCTGCAAACTTTTCCGGTCGTTTTTTCCCCCTCCATAGCGTGAATTGAGCAGTCAATAGGGAGTTTTTGTAGATCGTTTCCACTGTCCCACAATGGTTATCCGCAAACCGCTACGATACCCAGAACTCTACAGTGAAGGCCATCGCCACGCAGGCACCGTAGTGGCTTCTTCCATGCGGAAGGCTTAGCGGAGGGGGAAACGCGGTCTACGAAAACTCCCTAATAACGATAAGATGTTGCCGTCACCGTTGTTTCCTTGGAGACATAGTTGGTGAGGATGTCGCCTTCACTGTCCCAGAACATGGCGGCGCGAGTCATCTCCATCGCACTGGTGGTAACGGGGAAACGACTTTAATTTTAATTGTCTATGAAGTTATTTTTCTTTTCTCTTTTGCCAATTTGTTACGTCCCTCTTTCAGTAATATTATTTTCAAGTTTATTTTACGTTGGTTTTATTTTGGATATTATTTGCATAAGCATTTTGGAGACTGGCCTCGCACCTGTGAATATTGCCACCAATGATTCGGGTTCTGAGCCATTCTCATTTCAACTCAATGTAACGAATTTACAATAGTATTTGTATGCAAATGTGGCCGTATTAATGCGTGTGGATTGCAGGTTTATATTAACAGTAGTTAAATATTCATATATGACAAATTTCACATTTTTATTTGCCTGTATAACAAGTCTGTTATACATGAAGTTCTATCATGAAGTTAACAAAATTCATATAAGGAAAGTGCAATACGTTACATTTATGCATCGATACTTAAGACTCCTCAAAAACTGGGGCAAGTAATGAACAAATGTGCCAGAAATAAGTAATTGTAAAGTAATTGACTTACTTTTTAAAAGTAATTTGTAATTGGAATGAATTACTTTTTTACGTAGCAGAGTAACAGCTAATTTTAATTCAGCTACTTTTGGTGCAAAGTAATTGCGATTGTTATTAAATTACATTTTGGAAGTAATTTACCCATGTATGTGCGATATATACATATTTAACTTTAAAGAAAGTGAAACGAGAGAAAATAACACCGAGGAGATATGCCTACGTTTTAAATACAGTAAAGCATTCTAACAACAACCTCAAATCAGGGATTTCCCTACACACCCCCTAGGGGGGGGGGGGGGGGGGGGATGTACACCCTCCTTGTTTTTCTGAAGGCACACCCTTAATTCGCAACAACTCCTATTTTTCTATGTGCACCCCTCCCCCCCCCCCCCCCCCCCCCCCCCCTTTGCCCTAAAAAAATTAGAACCCTCCCTTCCCCCCCTAATTTCGATTCCTGCGGAAACCCCTACCTTAGACATTGAAATATCGTTGTGATTTACAATATGCTCGGGACGTTTACTCCAATCGTTAATCGTTTTTGCAAAAAAGAATACTTGGAAACATCGATTCTGGCCATATACGACTGCAATGCTTTAAAATTATTTAGTCTAGTTGATCTTTTGGTGATGTTCATAGATAAATGTCGCGCTTGATCTTTACTTGCCCATGATAAATTAGTAACAAAAGCTTTAACCGTGCAATTTTTCTCCTAACCGCTTAAGGTTGAAGTTCACAAACATTCAACATTTCTGTCACAGAGGATATTGATCTGTAATTTGAAGTTATAAAACGTGAGGCCTTATTCTGTATTCTCTCGAGCCTGCTTGTGCCGGTCTTGGTTGCGGGGTCCAAAACGACTGAAGCGATTTTTAGACTAGGTCGTATTAGTGTTTCGTATGCTGTAAATATTATTTCCTTATTTCTATTTTTAAGTTTATGTCTAAGCCTGCGTAGTTTCCTACACGCAGCTACGGAGATACTTACAATGTGTGTCTGCCATTCTAAGTTTTGACTTATTGTTATTCCTGGGTACCTGAAAGTTTCTGTTTTTGTCAGTTCTACATTCCAAATCGGATACTGAAAGATATATACATTCTTCTTATTAGTGACCTGGATATATGATACTACAACGGTTAAACCAGCTGAACTACGAAATTAGGGAGAAAGGAGTAAAGACAAGTGATCGCTGGACTACCAACTATTTAATAAAGATTCTTCGTGAATGTAGTTGTCTGGCTTCTAATTGATAGTTGGTAGTCCAACTATTTAATAGTTGGACTACTAGCTATTAAATAGTTGGTAGTCGAGCGATCACTTGTCTTTACTCCTTTCTCCCTAATTTCGTAGTTCAGCTGGTTTAACCGTTGTAATATGTACCACCAACTAGCTCAGCTTCTACCCCCTGTTGGATATATGATGACTTTTTAAAGTTAATTTCCACTTGCCATTGGAAGCACCATTGTTTAATATTGTAGAAACTGTCATTCAATGCTGCCAGGTCTTCGGATATGTTAATTTGTAAATAAAGAAAACAATTATCTGCAAGCAAGTTTATTTGTACTGGCGGTTTAATTACCATTGAGATATCATTAATGTTTAAAAGAAAGAACAATGGTCCCAATAATGATCCTTGTGGTAACCCTGAAGTTACCGATAATGAGTTTGAAAGGGCTCCTTGAACTTCAATCGTCTGCGATCTATTTCTTAAATAAGCCTCAATCAAACGTATGACATTTTCTTTTAGTGCAAACATCTTAAGTTTTGTTACTGATTTTTGATGAGGAACGCGATTGAATGCTTTCAGAAAATCTATGCTTACGACATCAATTTGCGAGGGACAGAGACTTGCGTGGGGCTAGGACTCTTGAAACTGACGCAACGCTACCACTGACGAAAATTATCCATAGAACAAGGAGAAGAAGGGGAACAAAGGACAAACACAAATCTCCAGGGATTTGTGTTCGTCCTTTGTCCCCCTTGTTCTCCTTCTCCATGGATTATTTTCGCCGTTCTTGTCCAGCTCGCTTGCACCTTTGCATTAATTACATTACCATCGCTACCACTGACTGCGAATATTGCTGCAAGAACGCCCTACTTTTGGAGGTGGGGCCAAGTGACCCTTTAAAAGGAGCAGCAAGCGACTGCCAGAGTGTGCTCTCTGACGATGTAAATACTTCTGTAGAATTAAACAAAGTTTATCGTGAGACACCCTCTCGACTCCAGATATTCCTGCTTGAGATCCTTCTTTGGCTCCTCTCCTAGGGCCCTAATCTGGGCACTTGACGAAAACGTCGGCGGCAAAACTGGCGGCCGCGATTGGCCGACGCCGCACTTGACCTTGGCGCCGGCCAATCACATCCGCCGGATTTCTCGCCGACTTTTTCGCCAAGTGTCCAGACTAGGGACCCTGGCCTGACCCTACCTGGAGAACCCCTCAGCTCCGCGAGCCGTCGTCTCTGCGCACTCTCAACTCCTCCTCTCCCTCAGGAAGGTACGCCGCACCGACTCGTATTTGTGTGAAACGAGACGGAGACGCACCGAACAGCTAACGGCGCGAATCAGCGGGATATCGGCCTGGGCCCGGAATTTCCCGCCGATGACTTTGTAATAAATCCTTCCTAAGGCCTTCCTGACGCACGCTGTTTACTGTGACGCACGATTCCCTCCGATACGTCTATGCATGTTGAAACCACGACGAACGTCACTCACACGTCGGTCGGTCGTAGAAAATATACGCGTATACGGCGATTTGCTTTATTTGTTTCTTCCACTCCCACTCTGTCTTCCGCCTTTCTTTCTCTTTTTTTTTGTCTGTTCGTTAGCTTTGTTCTTCTTCGAGTGCGCAGATCTCGGCACACCGAGATGGTTAGATTGGTATGCGTGTATTGTTATCGGGGCTATCGGAGCGATCCACTAAAACCACCCCCGCTAATACCCGATCACGATTCCCGATCAACAATAGAGAGTTTTAGCAGATCGTCTTTTCGCCCCGATAACGATATGATGCATGCCCAAGGCCGCCGAAGGGGAGAGGAGGTATCGTTATCGGGGCGAAAAAGGATCTGCTAAAACTCTCTAATAACTGAAACCTTAATACCCGATAACAATATGGAGGTTTAGTGGATCGTTCTGATATTTCCGATAACAATACCCGATACTCCGCTGGCGCCTCTGTGCGTGCGTCATATCGTTAACGAGATGGTTATTAGTGTTACCGGGACGATCGAGAAAAAAAACCTTTCTAAACCTGATAACGATACCCAATAGACCTATTGCTATATTACCCAAGCATCAAGGAGAATGCAGGGATTGGTGTTCCACGCGCCCCACACGCGCAAGCCTTCCCCGTATAAAAGATTCGAAGTAAATAACCAAAATAAAGCGTTGACGAACGCGCGTGCAAGATGCCATTTGTTTTAGGTATTTGCTTTAGCAAAGTTACTACTGCTGAGGCCAGCACCTGCGGCGCGTGGAACACCAATCCCTGCATTCTCCTTGATGCTTGGGTAATATAACAATAGGACTTTAACGCCATGAAAATATAATAGGAAAAGTCAAAATTGACTTTATATACACCTTTCCGGCCAGGCAAAAAACAACTACAACAACAAAAGAAACCGAATAAATGGGCCGTGGACGCAAGCGCGGTGTCGGATCAAAAGAAAGCTACTGCGCAAGCTAAAAACAAGTTCCACAACCGACTAGGCAAAGATGGATTAAATAAATCGATATAAATAAAATTTAAAAAAAAAGTATCTGGCGTTCATTTTTTCTTGTTTCGTTTTAACCTTAAGGGCAGATATTTTAAACCTGGATATTCATTCGCTCGCTTTCTATACAGGAAGATTTAAACCGAAGCAAGCAAAGCAGCAAAAGCGGTCGAGCCCGTGTATAAGTGGTCGTGACATTTGCATGTTGGCCTTGTACTCTGTTGTTCGGTTACACAACGTGGCGACGGCGGCCGGCCCAAAGCTCTTCCAGGCCAGTGCCAGCCTCCCCCCTCCCCGCGGGGCCCCCGCGTCCAATCCACACAGCCCAGAGGCCCCGGCACGCCCAATGGAAGCTGCGGCAGTGACGCGGCGACCCAGAAAAATGCTCGCGTTCCCGGGAACTGCCGGGGCACGTGAAAGCAATACGTGTGGTGAAAGTGCTCGGTTGCGCTCCCGCTAATGCGGGGAATCGAGTCGTACCGGAACTCCCGAGCACCTCCGAGTCTCTTATCGGGAGCCTTTACTATACTTTGTTTCACCATGCGTTCGAGGGCAGAGAAAGGGTATAGGGGCACGGCATACTGTGATCACGGAATATTCACCGTACTTGATTGACTTAGCCGATCATAGCCCACGTAGAGAAATATGATGCACGTCGTGGCGTTGCGATTTTGGTGTTTCTTCATTGGTCCCCGGCGTCGGCTGCGGCTCTGACCTAAAATAGGACGAAGTATAGACCTTTCCATCGCTTATCACCCGGGTGAGAAATGCTGAGTCACTAAGCTGAGGACGGACGCGCAGGGTCTGATCTACCGCACAGCAGAGCAACAGCGCATGCTCAGAAGGCTTTCCACAGCCAAGCAGACAAAGATGGCAGCGTGCAGAAGGCTACTTTTGCAAAGGCCTATATGTATGTGGTGGCGGCTGAATGTGCACTATAAAGCGCCCTATAGCCCCAGAAAAGTGAACAGGAGGCGCCTCGGCCGGCTGCTTGTCAGCGCGGCTGTTGGCTAAAATGTGAAACTCTGGGCAGGCCTAGCCACTGAACAATTTCGACACGAGCGTTACGTCAGAGTTCGGAAAGGACTCTCAGAAACTGGAGCTTGAGGTCGAGTGTTGCGAAAATCCTGCATAAGGTTGCGCCATGTACCTGTCGCACTGAACTTCACATTTCCCAGTGGGCATGGATCCCAACTTCTAACATGTCGTGCGAACTCCTAAGCAATAACGTAGCCAGGATATATGTATATATATATTTTTGTGGGGTGAGGTAGTTGGAATGCCCATGACTTGGGGTGAGAAGGGGGGGGGGGCGGTTAAAATGCACGTGCATATTATACCCTGTAGCGTAGCCAGGATTTTATTTCGGGGGGGGGGGGGGGGGGGGGGGGATCCAGCGGCATTATTACCCCCCAAATGACGAAGCAGGGTAAACTGGGCGGTACGGACACTCACGCAAAGATTAGGGAGGCGCTGTTGAGACGAAACGGGTAAAGCTGCATTGTCATTTTTTTCAAAACAGAGCACGCTTCATTACAAGAATACGGGCGTCGTGGCTCACTGTTCTACTGTCGCCGTAGTTGCGGCCTGTAAACTTTAAAAGCTTCCTCACAGCACACCACACCCTCCGCTTTTTGAGGTACTACACTACAAACTCATGCCGGCCAGACAAAGCAAAAAGATAGCTATACTGTTACAAAAAATTAAACAGCAACACAAGAAAAAACAAAAAAAAAATTCGACGCTGGAAAATCAGAGCAAGCGTCCACTCACAAACACTAGGCAATATTCCAAGCCGCCATTAAAATGGCCTAGACAGCTGAAGTCGAAATTGAGATGCAGCGAGTAACAAGTCGGCAACGTCCCCGCTCTAACATTCCCGCTGGAAGCACCGAAGAGCATTTTAAGCGCTCCGCGTTCCTTCCTTTCATAGATTACCTGATCACGCAGTGAGATGGGAGATTTAAAAAGCACCGGCGTACGTTGCAATTACTTTCGTCGCTTCTGCCTGCAAAGATCTTGGAAAGCGGGGCAGCTCCCCGCGCTGAAGAGTTTTTGGAGCTCTATTCAGGCCTGGTTTCACTTCCTGTATTCCAATGTGAGCTGCTCATTTGGGCTGCCAAATGCAAGAGAGAGAAACATGAAATGCCCGTCACGTCTGCGCTATAGGCGGTCGCCCTCTGTCCGGAGGCCTTATTCCCAAACACGTCTCCTCAAGATCCTATAGCGACTCTGCGCGTAACAACGGCGGTAGCTGAGCGCTCGTTCTCTTCACTACGACAGTTGAAAACATACCTGAGAGCGTCCACTTCGAATGAGCGACTGCACGGTCTAGCGCTTTTGAATGTTCAACACGACATTGAAGTTCAAGCGGAGGACGTGCTGGATATTCTTTGCCGTGAAAACAGGCGGCTGCATCTTGATGTGTAGGTGCTTGGCATAAATGAGATGATCAAGAGAGCCTGTTAATTGCTTTCTGAAATAACTAGTCACAGTTAATTTTTCACTCGTGGAAATTTCTAGGCAAAAGCGCGTAATTCTGATCGGTATTCAAGTTGTGCGTGAGCGCAGCGCCACCCGTTGCGTACAGGGCAGTTGTTTTTACAAATAATTCAATATTTCTTAAATCACTGACATTGTTTTCTATTATCACCATGTGTTACGTTTTATAATGCTAGCTTTGGTTTGATTCAACTGTGCATTTTAGTAAGGATAATTTGTTATACTTGGCATTGAAATTACCATCCTTCACCCCACAAATGTTTCGAAATATCCGTTATCTATATATCTGAAATAAAGTTCCGCATCTCATCAAATAAACATGAATGAAGAAATATTGCCTATTTAACTTATCTGAGCATTTTCTAGGCCACAAACACTTTTTCCGAAAACCTATAAGTTGGATAGTCCGCGCTCGCTCCCCCATAGCCTTATGCCGCATGCCAAACCGACTGCTTGAGCAGGGGAGCGAGCAGGCCCCACTGCAGGAAGGGGGGGGGGGGGGGGGGGGGGGAGGTTTTGATGACCCCGGCTTTAGGGGTTTGGCGTTATTTGTTTACGTCCGTATATTTAATCATTCCTGTATCTAGTGTATTTTGCATTGTTTGTTTGCTTGTTATTTTTATATTGTTATCTTATCGGGAAGGTGCAGATCACTATATATGTAATTTTCGGCTGAATGTTTTTTTTCTGCTTCTGTACATTCATATACTTAAGCGAACTGTAAGCGACCAGTGCCTCGTCAAGCTTAGCCTTTTGCACCGGTCTCTCTTTAGGGCCTTGTCCGAAAGGCAGAAAAGACAAAACAACCTATTGCATACATTTGTGTTAAAATATTTTAATTGTCTTCGTTTCGCGGGAGTCGGTCAACGCTGTTGAAAAAATCAAACTTCTTGAACAGAGAAAAAAAAAAAAGGGGGGGTTGCAATCACAAAAATGAGGTCGGAAGGTTGGTTGAAAGTGGTCTAAGGAGTGTTAAGATACACAACATTGGTAAGGGTTGAAGATTTTAACGAGAGACGGAATTCAGAGCAATACCTTAAAAGGGGAGGAGGTGTAAATGTTTCTAGGCTAGGTGGAACAAGTTATCGCTCGATACAAAAGGTATTGCATATACCGAGATCCATCTATCCATTTCTCTATCCTTCGTCGAATTTTGCTAGACCTTCGAAGGTTCGCCGAGCGAGTCGCACAGCAGTTTCGACAAAAAATCGCGACATGCCTACTTTGGGCCAGGGATTTCGCGTTCGACCACTGTTCCACTTTTTCTAACTTTTACCAAAAACGTCGACAAAAGTTAGACTCTTATACGCATGCGCAGAAATTCAAAACGATCTGACGTCCCCCGCTGCAGGGGGGGGGTGCAATATTTGTTGGGTAGAATGTTTAATTGATCTGACACGCCCCAGCGGAGGACCGCGGATGTGTTTGCATGTGTTGGCATTTTACTTGTGTGAACATATGTAATCATTATAAGAAATAGAAAGTAAATTACATCATATATCTTCGTTTTCTTTTTAGACATTCGACGTTTTTGTGAAGTCGGGCAACACTGCTTCGTCGAATTTTGCTAAAAGTTCGAAGGTTCGCCGAACCCCAAGTTCGTCGAAGGTTCGCGACATCCCTACGAAACTGTGAAAAGAGACGTTCTCCCGCGAGGCCTTCCTTTCGAGCGCCGCGCAGGAGAGTCTGCCCGAGCTCAACCCGTTGAGGGAAGGCCGCTTTCCTTCCTGCCTCGGCGACTTCCCGAGGCGGCGATGCTCGCGCCCTGCTTCCTTCCCGGAGCCGACGGTGCGCGGGGGGACGCTGCGGCATCGCGACGCGTCGGCCGGCTTCCCCGCTGCTCGGGAGGCGGAAAACTGCACCAGGAAAGCGTGCGGTGGTTTCTGGCCGCGTAATGGAGCGGGAATCTGCATCGGCCCTGCCCTCCCTCCCTCCGACGCCGCATCGAAGAGCCGAGGATCGTCGTCGGAGCGCGCAGGCGACGGGGCGCCCGCACCGCTTTAAAGGCCAACCACCCTCGTGAGCCCGTCCTCGCTTGTAACGCGCCGCTCCCGCGAGATCGGTCAGAGAAACGGTTCCGTGTGAAGACTGAGAAAGGGGCGGACAAAAAAAGAAAAAAGAAAGAAAAAGTGAAAAAGCAAAAAAAAAAAAGTTAAAAAAGCAGGAAGAAATTGTCCAAAACAGAAAGGACAAGAAAACAAACAAATAAAGTAGCAAAAAAAAAAAAAAAAAGGTCACGCGATTTTGATTAACAAGAATGCGTGACGCAGAGAAACGACGTCAGTGGAGCATCACGTGACCTTCCGGTTGATTCTGTGCGAATAACAACCCCCGTAAATTACGGCGAAATGTACGTAATCTGTAACTTCGTGGTTACATCTTTGGAGTATATTGCATAACCTTGTTCGATTCTGCATACATGCTCAAACGTATCGTGGACGTTGTTTTAGCAGTATCGACGTCACGTGTTTCTGCCGTTCCTTCAAGCTCTGCCGTGAACAGAAGAGTGCCAAGAGCGCTGATTCAACATGCATCCGCGGCAAAATTGTTTATGCGTTACAAACTGAAGACTTGTATGCTATGGAACACCTGAGAAGTAATTGCAACATGACTTACTTTTTGCTAGTAACTGTAATAGTTAATAGACACAAAACTCGTTTGTTAAAATGTAACTGTATTTGTAACTTTATTGCATTTCAGCTCAAATAACGTAAGTAATATACGCGGCTTGAACTGAGGTAACATCAGTGGCCGTTGTTCTGACCTTGCGGCCGAACGCGTCCAGTCTGCAGAATTAATTTCGCACCACGGAATCAAACCACTAGCAGAGTTTGATGACGTCAAGTACAAGCCATGTATACCTGTAACGTCTTTGCGAGAGTAACTTTCACAGCACAAGACCTCCCCTTAAGAACGATTCGCCAAAAAGAGAAGCAATGGAGCGTAAATGAACTCGCCATTTCATAACACACTTGAGAAAAACCCTTGTAGCCCCAAAGCTCCAGGATATCGCGACAAAGGGCGAAAAAAAAATACTTCCGCAAAAAAGAACAATTAAGAGACTGTGATTCTGCTAGCCATGAGGTAGACTATGGATAAGATATATCATAAATTATTTAGTCACAGAGCAATCCGAAAGGTCACGGCAAATCACAACTGATGTTCGGAAGCGTTTGCGGATAACTGGTGCGTCAATGAAGTTGAGCACCGCGGAAACTGCCGATTCAGTCTTTTTCGTTCAGCGAGAGAAATCGAAATGACTGTCCTACTCCGAACGAGTATATAAGGTAGCACGGAGCCGGGTGGCTTTGTGCCCCGAAGGAAGATTACGGCGGAAATTACAATCGACGGTTACATACATTCCGACAGAGTCGCACCAGAGTACAAGATAGCGAAATAGTTTCAATCCTGGTCAATCAGCATTTTGGCAGAGGGCACTTGGTTGAACATTTACATGCATGTACGTTTTGAACGGTCACGGGAGTGAGCTTTTAAAATGTGCATGTACATGTCCAACCTAGCTCTCCAGATTTACGCAATTTTCCCGCAAATTGGTTCCGTTATACAGCTGCTACGTGCCTATTCTCCCCGGAATGTCGCGCTTAATTATCGCCAATGGCTTACCTCTTTATCGCTCCCATCGCGTGATAAACCGCTTCCGTTTTCATTTCTCTGTTTATGAAACCACCTGTTTTGTATGTGTTTCTGTCGTAAACGTGCCGGAAGCGATACGCGTGTAGTTACGGAGTTGCGTGTACAGTATAATTCGCGTAAGTCTCGAAACACCATTGCGTCCTACTCGACTTACCTTGAACCCGTTGGAGCCTTGCTTGAGGCCGCGCTGCATTTAGATAACTGTAGCAGGCGGATACACACACAAAAAAGTGAGTTACAACAAGCGCGATAACGGAAGAACTTTCTACGCTTGCGTCATTCACAAACCCTTCGAAAATAATCAATAAAATATAAGCGGGCGAAAACAAAAAAAGAAGCATATAATCAGACCTGTATGCTGTAATTGGTGTTATGTAATAATTAGAGGGGTGCGAATGGTTGTTCGGATCGAATAACGCGGTGTTTTTTTTTTTTTTTTTTTTTTAGCTTCAACACTACAAAGAGCTGGCATATCCTGGCTTTCCTTTGCCCTGTGAACGCTGTGAATGACGCAGCGCTATAACCACTATTCGGACACCCCTAGTGATAATAACAATAAGATTCTCTTGTCATTATAATTAAAAAAAACATAGCGATGGATTAACTAATTAACTATGCCCTTACATCCAATCAAGCTTAAGGAGGAGCCATTATGCCTTTGACGCAATTCCCACAGTATATTATATCCGCGCGTTTTAATGCTGTTTTTAGTTTCACCGGTCGATCCTGACAAACTTCGCACGTCCTTGTCCTTTCGAAGTCGGAGAGCGAAAACCGCGGGTAAAGTGCGCGCCAAGAGGAGGAACACTCTCGTGCAACCGGGGACTCTAATGTGGACACTTGGCGAAAAAGTTGGCGAAAAATTCGATTGCCTTGCTTGGTCGGTGCCAAGGTCAAACGCGGCGCTGGCGGCCGCCGAATTTTTTGCTAGCCCTCCAAATTAGGGCCTCGGAACTGGCGCCGCCCGAAGACAATGGGCGGCGCGATTTCCCGGCGGTCGGGGCACGGCGTCAGGCTCCGCCGCCGGGCGTCCGGAAGACGCTGTTGACAAACATTCGGCGAGCTTCCTCCTCCTGGCCGCCGCCATAGCCTACTTTCCAGCTTTCGCCTTCTATTTCAGGATATCCCGCTGGATTGAGAACGCGTCGGGGAGCGGCGGCGGCTACACTGACGCGATAAATTTGGCAACATTCTCGCGCCTTCCTGGGACGATGGCGTGCCGGTCGAGCGGGTCGCGGGCGACGTCCGACGGTGGGCATTCCGGGGGGGGGGGGGGGGGGGGGGGGGGGCCCCGGCTGCCCGTGGGGCCCGGTAGGGCAGAAAGGGGCCAATCGCCTTCCTTGGCCCAGAAGCCCGCCGCGAAGGGCCGATGACGCAAAGAGCACAAGGCTCTGTTGCCGCTGCTGTCGGCGACAACGACCTTGGCTGCCGCCTGCCAGAGTCGAACGGTGGGGCTTGTCGATGACGGCGACAGACGGCGAAGTGCACGAGCCAGTCCGGAGTGAAAGGCACTTTATTGGCGGGGGAATAGGGGAACTCGCGGACGCGTCATCAGCTATGTACAACTAGGGGTTGTTGCGGTGGGCCGGCTCACAGCAGCTTGGGCACAATGTAGTTTCGGTAGTAAAAGTCCGAGAAGAGTCCCGTGAACAACGCCGCCTCGAAGACCATGAAGCTGGCCATGACGAGCGGAAAGCCGCAGTCGTGGAAGAACGGGATGGAGCCGTGCATCATGAGCGCGAAGAACTGCACGATCTGGATTTGCGTGACGTACTTCTTCCACCACAAGTTGGGCCGCAGCCGCGGAGGGAGCGCGGCAAGGCCGTAGTAGGTGTACATCACCATGTGCACTGCCGTGTTGAGAATGGGGAACATGGCCACCTGGCCCGTGATGCCGTTGTTGATGTCCAGCCACACGGTGGACAGGGCCACGGAGTGGTGCAGCAGGTGCAGGAAGCTGATGTGGCCGTTCTTCTTGAGCAGCACAAAGAACACCGTGTCTAGCAGCTCCCCCACCTTCATGAGCATGTAGAACCAGCCGTGGTAGAGCAGCGGCATCGCCGTCGAGTCGCCGTCGGTGCCCTGGCAGAAGAGGCTGTAGGCGCCGCTCCCGCGCAGGTACGTCAGCTTGAGCGTGAGCGCGAAGAAGTAGACGCTGAGCGTCACCATGACCACGTTGTAGGTGACCACGAGTGGCCGGATGTGGAAGGGTCGCCGGTTCTTCATGAGGGCGGGCCCCAGGCGCAGCGAGAAGTACAGGTAGCCGGCCAGGATGGACACGATGACCGCGGGCGAGCCCATCAGGGCCCAGTGCCGCACCCGAGGGTCGCCCCCCGAGAACAGCATGGAGGCCAGCGAGTGCGCCGGGAGCGCGGCGGCCACCGTGTTCGCCATGCTCGACTGGCCCAGATCGGGGCCCCGCGCTTCTTATACGGCGACGGCCCTCTCCCCAGAGTCAATGCACCCTGCGCGGAGAAAGCCGCCAAGGCCGGGCTTTCCTCTTTTTTGCCGAACTAGGCCAGCCGCCATTTATAGACCCTTCCTGGGTCAATGTCGTTATGCAACCTGCCGGAGGACGGCTTCCTTGCCCGCGTCCGGGGACCCGCTGGTGGCTGCCCCAGGGCCGCCCCGGCAGCTCCCTCCCGCGGCTTCCGTGTGCACGCCCTCCGCGGCCAGCCGTCCGGCGACCCCATCTGGCCGGAAATGGGCAAGGGGTTAGCTCGTGCAACGGCCGTCGCTCACACTTCAGCCACTGCCAGATGACGTGGCCGGCCGGTAAGCCGCGCCTGAACCAGTTTATCTTTTGATGGCGGCGCTTTCACTTCTCTCGGCGGTCTCTGACGGATTTCACCGCCCGGAAGTTTCGGGGAGGATGACTGGCTGCATCGAGCGCTCTCTGTTTCTCTCTCACTCTCTTTCTGACATGCGCTCTGTTCTCTGCTACCGACAGCAACTAACAATATCTCCGCCAAAGGCATTGTAACGGTCTTTTCCCACATCCAGTGATAACTATATTTCGTTTCCCCGTAAGTCTGAACACAGCCGGTGCTACGTCAATGGGGCCAATCAAGCAGTGCCAAAAGTGCAACGTCATGGCGTTCGTCGACTTTTTGTACGTGTGCTGTCATCGACTATACCAATCGAGCGCAGTGCACACGATGTGACCTCGCGCTTTTAATTTCTGCATCTGTGTCTGTACGTGTTCTCTTAGTTGGCTGTGCTCGAACTGATGCTAAAACTAAGTATAGACCTTTTCTAAAATGCAGTGCCATCTATAGTGAATCAAAATGCATTCCAACCTGTTCCCTATTAATGACGGCAGTGAAAAGGCAGTTTCATCAGGCACTTTTTATTTTCAACGCCAACGGCCATGGCAGACGTGAATATGCCTTTCACCGTACGGTTGTATATTTATGCATGGATCTGTTTCAACTTTTCTATTGTGTCAAAAACGTAATCAATCTGTAGAAAAAAATAACGATTTTATTAGAACTTTTGACAAAATTCACTACGTCATGGGCTTTAGAGGCGGGGTGGGCCGACAGATTGATTAGACGCCAGTGCGAAATCAGCGGTGACGCAGCGTTTGTCTTGTGTCAACAAACTTTCCTGCCACTACAGGCATCTATCTAGTGGTGGTGCTGTTCAACCCAGTCGCCTGTTTTTCGGCGCCGATCGTAATACGATATACGGGAGTCACTGTTCCTGAGTGACACCTAGGGGCTGAGGCTAGTGTCCTACCTCTTTCATTTGACTCACAGCGTAGAAAAAAAAGTTACTGTACAGCTTACAAGAAGCAATTAAATAGTCAATTGCGACTATGGAAGGCAAACCTTGACACTTATCATCGGACTTCGAAGAACATACGAACGGATTTTTTAGTTGTGGATGTTTAGTATACCATCTTATAGGAGCGCACTGGATATGCATAGCAAACGCCTCCTCGATTCTACAACGAACTTAACCACTAGTGCAATTATCTGCCATCATCTCCCCAATATCCAAGCGTGCTTCAGAGCACCATATCGTCAGAGGACCATCGGTGTATGCTCGTTCTAGGCGCTTGCCTACAGCACGACTAAAACAAAAAAACTGCTATGTTTTTTTTTTTTTTTTTTTAAGTTAAAGCTCGGCACTATTTGACTTTAGGGCAGATTTATGGGAATCTCCACTAAATATCGTACCAAAGAAAGAAACCGGTGATTGACGATCATGTGCAAAAAACACAGGCAGGTACCCACTACCACGGCTTGAGAATTTTACGGCCTCACTGCGAGAATTCACGATCTTATCAGAGATTGCTCTAGTGAAGGCTTACCATCAGGTTCCAGTGGCACCGCAAGATATATATAAAAAAAAGAACAGCTTTGGAACGCCCTTAGCGGTTAAGTTTAGAATCCAACCCATGGGAAAAACGACAACATGAATTATTTGTTTGTGTTTCTGATGTAGCCTTCGCTCGACATAGCCAAGCGCTCACGCACCACTCTTGTTAAGTAGACTACTTGCGAAAATCCCTGTATGCAACACTGCGCGTTTTGCATTATGGGGCCTCTTTGACAACGGAAAAGAGTGGCATTGTTTTGACCAATTGCCCCAGTTGACAAAATAGTGCATCTCAGCAGTGCATGAAAATTAAGTCAGCACTTGCTTGCATTGCACCCATTCATCTTTGTGAGGGCACCCTTGGTAACGCGAACCTCCAGCGGCCGTGAGGACCTGCCTAGATTAAGCGAGGGTACGGCCGGCCGCGTCCCATACTTTTCTTCTGACCTGGGTATACCGCTTCAGAGTGCCGCTTGATCCTCTAGGGTCACGAATGATTGAAGAGGCTGCATTGAGACGATGGAAAGGGATGATCGACCGAGTACCCCTCTTATTCTTCCTTTGTTTATCGGGCACAAACCCTGGTACGTCGCGAGGCTTAATAAAATGTGCCTTAGCATTCTATCGGTATTGGTAGGCAGCACCACACATTTAAGAAAAGTCACATATTCGAAAATGCATGCATGCACTGCATTTGGTCGTGACGGGATATCGTACATTGAGGTTGGCAAACCGAAACCGTAACGGTGACCAAAAGGTACCCAAGATGCTTTGCGCGGCACTAAGGCCGCTAGCATCGCTTCGATTTTGAAGAGGTCTATTTGGGCCCCGCGCTCGATCGAGGACGATGATGCAAAGAATCCAGCCCACAAGCCTTGTGTTGGGTAAACAGCGAGATCTGTGGAAAACAAGCTGGACAAAACGCCCCTTCTAGTTATGGTGAACTGTTGTGGTTACGTTACGTTGTGGTCATCTATTCTAACGCGGTTTCTTGATGCAAAGACTTTGCATCAAACGCCCGGCATCAGTGATATGAAAGACGTAGGTAATGTTAGTACTATCACGGTCCTTAGATAAGCTACTTGCAAGCCTGGAAACTTTTGAGGTTTTGTCACCACAACCGGCGCTGAAACAAGTAGAGCGAAAAAATAAGTGAAAAAAAAATTAAAAGATTGATATATTCTTTCAAACACATGTAGTACCCTTCACGTGGCTTTACAATAAATCTTTTCTGGAGTAACGATTGCCGTTTAGGGAGATGTTTCCGAACTACAAATGAAGGTCAGTCCAACAAGCCTCCGCCAGTCGGAACAGAATCGACATCATGCCGTTGTATCAGTTTTAAATTCTTTTAATGCAATGTACTACCGATAGTCAGAAAAAGAATTGTCAAAAAAGGCAACAACAGCGCAAAGACAGGTGCTGAATTTTCGGAGGGACGGCACCCTCGAAAAATGGCGACAGCGGGAACCAGGGCTATGGGAGAGGGCGTACGCATGCGTAGAAGATTACTGGAAACAATGTTCGTTATCCCGAAATAATATGACCCCTCGGTGTCAAGCATATGCGACTTCTGGAAAATCGACGGCACCAAGCGGCTAGAACAGAAAGCTGCCACTTCAGTCGTGCGAAGAGCCCTGCATATCCGAGGATTATCCGCGAATATCCGCAGTAAACTGGCGGATTTTGATAAAAATGAATCAGATTTGGCGGATTGCTGATCGGATGCGGATGCCAGAGGCTGCGGATGCGGATCGGACGCGGATATTCGCGGGTCCGGATTCATCTTTGCCGAGGCGGCCCGTAAACGTGTGCGACCATAGTGTGTAAAGTGAATAAGTGATAAAGTGCGTCATCGAATGTATAGGGGGAGGGGGGGGGGGGGGCAAACATACTCTCTTAGGTAAAAGGTACCAATTTGAGAGAAAATGGTTCTTAACGTCAAAAAATATTTGATTCTCACCCCAGATCGTTCTATCTCGCCAAAAACACTGTCACTAAAGAAAGTAAAGAATGCAGAACTATCCCTCGTCCCAGGAAGCCTGTTCTTGTTTGGCTGCAGTGAAAGAGCGGAAAACGGTATTTGGGCAGAGGAAACCCAAAACGTACAAGCCACAAGAAAGTAGAAGAAACCTGCAAGTGGCTTCTTGCCTACAAGTAGTTATTTGAGGAAACTGAAGTCGATTCTCTGGAGTGGGGTAACTTGCACCAGCACGAGTTTCCGAACACCATTATTGTGGAGCACTTCGTGCATGCCACCCCAGCATGAAGTACACCAACGGGGAGAGACGTCTCATTGGGGGTGTTAATTTAAAGGAGGCGAAGCAGTCTAAATCCGTCCGAG
This sequence comes from Ixodes scapularis, assembly GCF_016920785.2. Lineage (NCBI taxonomy): Eukaryota > Metazoa > Arthropoda > Arachnida > Ixodida > Ixodidae > Ixodes > Ixodes scapularis. The sequence goes on along the minus strand of NW_024609857.1, from coordinate 41,263,329 downwards.
TTGACAATATTCTGCTTCTTCTACACAGCAACCTCGACAAGTAAAACGTTGCGCGTGCGTGCGTCTTTTTTTCTTTTTTTTCTCGACAGTTGGCATTGTGTTGTTTTTAAGTATATGGTTCCGAGCGTGCGGTTGAAGTGTCGTGTTTCTAACTGAAACCGAAAGAAGGTGTTGCCATTATTGAATATTGTCATATTTTTCCCCAGTAGTGTACTTGCGCCTTACCACATACACGAGTATTTTGCTGCGGCGAGTCACGCGCCATTCCTTTCCCCCTTTTTTATTGTTTGGCCTAAATAAAACGACACAATGTTATTAGTTTGTCCTTTGTCAGTCTTTATGTTTACAAAATGTGCGTCTGCTTGAAGTGGGTTTTACAAAGCAAAAACGAAAACAAATATAACTTTCCTCCCTTTTGGGCGCATCTATTGGACAGAGTGTCTGTGTCACCGACTCCCAAGACGATTTCATATATGTAACTGCGAGCAGACTTGTACACGTTACTGAAAAATAGTAAAGAATTACATTTACAATCACTCAAGGCTAAATTGCAATTTATTACCAATTACAATTACTCTGCCATGAAAGTACGTGACCGTTACCCCAAAAAGTAATCCGTTACTTTCGTGGCGTTACTTTCAACAATATTGTCTTCAGTTAAGAAACAAAGGGGAGCCGGTTATTCAAGTTCTTATTGTTGCAACCTGTTTCATTTAATGACCCTGAGTATTTTGAGCAACAGCTGACTCTCGAAAGTGTCGTCAGACATTTCGCGTTATTTCTTACTCAGTATGTAAACTGCTACGCTGAACACCCTTTGAACTGAGGCACTGGATGGGAGTGCCCTATTGTTCCTCACGAATGTTTTATGCTCTGCATTGGGCTTCTGCAGCGAAGCAATGGAAGTACTTTTTACCTCGAAGATAGAGCAAAACTTCGTCGTTGTAGCCAGCGCCTGATATTTGAGAGTTTAAGTAGATCGCTCCGATACGTCCGATACCACCGATAACAACATGATGAATGCGAAAAGGTGGTGGCTTAGTATCGGGTATCCTTCTCGGAGTCATCGAACCGATCTACTAAAATTCTCCATTGTCGAAATCGCGAAGCACTAGAAGTCATCATACACCTAGCCAAAACTAGGATAAGAATACAGGCAGCAGCGGCGGCACACAGTCAACATCCTAAAACTTCGTGCTGTATTTCCAGGCTTGCACGCGCCAGAGTCCAGATTGTGGCGACAAGGCGAAACAATGGCAACGCGACAAGGCTGACACAGCGCTTCAAAGATCTACGTGTGACGTCATACACAAGACCAACACCAATCGAAATCGGCCACAAAAGGGGGCAGGCAAGCCCAACGCTACTTGAGACAGTTACGTTTCAACCACCGACGTTCGCGCTTGTCTGGAACTTTCTAGACGCAGTTTTACGAACGAAGTCACGGGATTTAGTCAGGTTTCGAGTTGTTTCACTTTAACAGTTCGGACGCATCTTGTCCTTATAGTCTCTTTTCGCTCCGCAGTTTTTTTTTTTTTTTTTTTTTTTTTTTTTTGCTGAAAGAGCTGCAGGCAACGCAATCAAGAGCGGAAGAGGATGGCCGCCGCTTCCGGAGGCGCGTCTGCAAGACCTGGCCGGACTCATCAAATCCCGGCCTTACCGGTAACTCCGGGACGGCAGCACCGGAAAAGGGACTGCCACGCCAGCTCTCCACCCTCGTCCGTCATGTCGGATGCATCTTTCTCCGACGTCGAGTCATGCATGGAAGAAGCGGCGATACCCTTGACCAGTGACAGGGACGACACCGACGAAGGTTTCATCCCCGTAAGGTCCAAGAAAAGTCGGCGAGCCTCGACAAACAGCGGTGACACCGTGGTCTCCTGGGGATCTCGCACGTCATCTAAAAACGCGGCCAATGGACACACGGTGCTGTTCCGACCGACAGACAAGACCAGCGTCCGGGCGCTCAGCAGACCTCATTTGAATGCCCTCTTTGGCTCCGTTGCTTCCCAGCAGGTCAGGGAGATAAGGGTCAACGGCAGGAAAAATTTGATAGCAGTCGACGTCCTGACGGAAGAAGCTGTGCCAGCGCTCCTTCAAATTCAAAAGATCTGCGAGACGCCTGTCGACGCACGCGTACCCTGGAAGGTCCGCCACATCGCGGGAGTCGTCCGTGATGTAGACCAGGCACTGACGGATAAAGAAATTCTCGAAGCCCTGCGGGCCCCAGATCACCAAGTCCTCGACGTGCGGCGTCTGGGGAAGAGCACCACAATCCGAGTCACCTTCGCAGGCAAAGACCTGCCGCACTACGTCCACATGGGGTACGTGCGTCACCCAGTCACGCTCTACGTGGCAAGACCACTGCAGTGCTTTCGATGCAACAGAATCGGACACGTGGCAGCGGCCTGTCAAAAAGAGCAGACGTGCGCCAAGTGCTCGGGCGGGCATGAATCCACGGCGTGTGACAGTGAAACTTCTCGCTGCATCAACTGCGGAAAGGGCCATGCAGCAACTTCCGGCCAGTGTTCAGTCCTGAGGAAAGAACGCCGTGTGTGCAAGATGCGCGCCAAAACGGCGTACACCCACTCGGAAGCAAAAGCGGCTATACGCAAGCAGAACACCGGCAAGGGTCACCGAAACGCTGCGCAAGCAGCGGACACAGAACTTCGCAAGGCGAGGTCCCAACAGAGGCTATCCTTAACAGATTTCCCGCCGCTGCCAGGGAGTCAGACCGAAGGGAGGGAGAAAAGGAGGGACCAGGATACCACTCACCCTCCAAAGAAGAATCACAGCCGCGGTCTCCGGCCGGACGACACTACGATGGAGGACAAGGGCTGCCGCTATGCCAAGGCCGCACGAAGGGCTCAGGGCAAAGTTCCTGCGACGATGGAGACAGCTGACGTCGCCTTGCTCCGAATGGTATCACGCTTGTTTCGCGCAGTAAGGCAACTGGCCCAAGCACGGGGCCACACACCAGAAGCAAAGTTCGCACTGGAAGTTCTTGACGCCGTCAGCGAAAGTCTCGAGGCTATCGCCCCACAGTCCGCCTGAGCACGCACCATGCGCCCACAACACCAATCTCCCACAACAGTAACCCGTTGTCCTAAGGAAGAGTCCCACCCTAGGCGGAGTGACGTACCAACTGTGCTGCAGTGGAACTGCCGAGGTCTCTCCGTCAAACACAGTGAGCTCAGCCTGCACCTGCAACGCTATCCCAGCCCTGTGCTGGCACTCGCAGAGGCAGGGTTACCAGGGAAGCAAACTTTACCTGGATACGTGAAACTTACAACCCAATCCATACCAAGTTTCCCCCATGGGAGCGCGGCTCTTTTTATTCGACGAGGGGTGCCTCACGTCCCAGTTGACACCAGCCGACTGTGTACATTATCGGCGGAATTCGTGGCCGCAAAAGTCAGCCTCGGAAATCGCTCGCTGCATGTACTCGTCGGATACGTACGTCCCGATGGTACGCCGCTGCCGACGAAGGACATTGTAGAGTGGTGTAAAGGCATTGAGGGAGACCTTTTACTGTGCGGCGACTTCAATGCGCACTGCGAGGTATGGGGAAGTCAGAAAACCAACAAGCGGGGAGACGCCCTCAATCAAATGATAGAAGAGCTCGGATTGGTTGTCGCGAACAACGGTGCACCTACCTTCTTCAGGCCCCCTCGAACGTATAGTGTCCTCGACGTCACAGCACACACACCATCGCTGGAGCTGACTTGGGAAACAGCACCAGATACCAGAGGAAGCGACCACTTCCCCATTCATATCACGATAAAGGGGTGCCAGACGGCCCGAAAGGTGACGCGATCGTGCACGAACTGGGACGTTTTCCGTGCATCCTTGGACCTCAGCCAAACAGACATCCCAGAAGCCATCGTTCACGCGCTGCAGGCGGCAACGCGCACGTCCCGTGTCTCGGAATGGCTCCCCAAACCGGACCTTACTTTCCTCAATCTCCAAGCGGCACGTACCAGGGCGCAGAGGAAGTACCGCAGGACAAACAATCCAGCGGATAAGTCCAAGTTCAACAGAATATCAGCCAAGCTGCGAAGACACGCTAAAGCGCTGGTTAGAAATAGATGGAAGCTCATGTGCAAAGACGTCAACGCACCCACCTCCCTCGCGAAGTTGTGGGCGGTACTGGGGGCAATGACCGGGAAACGTCGGACAAGACACGCTTTGCAAGTCCTAGCGCTTGCGGCTAACGTAACACTCGTGGATGCAGCAGAGAGACTAGGCGCACTGTACGCCCCCGCAGAAGCGACGGAACGACCGCTGGCACCCGACGCTGCGCCTGGGCCCCTAGATGCCCCCTTTACTGCACCGGAACTCCAAAGCGCCCTCCGGAAGTGTCGTAAGAAGACTGCAGCTGGGCCCGACGGGATACCTTACCAGGCGCTCACGAACTTAACGAACGATGCACTCGAGGCCCTCCTCACCTGGTTCAACTCCATATGGGACTCTGGCGACGTCCCAGAAGAATGGAAAGTAGCAACGGTTGTTCCACTACTGAAGCCAGGGAAGCCCCCAGACAAAGCTGAGTCTTACCGCCCAATCTCGCTGACCTCGTGCATAAGTAAGCTGTTCGAAAGACTTGTGCAGTGGCGCCTTCGGTGGTACCTGGAAGAACGCATGTGTCTCCCGGAGTGCATGACTGGCTTTAGGAGAGGGCTGGCAGCACAAGACAGCATCCTGGACCTCACGAGCGACCTTGAGGAAAACAAAAACAGGCGGAGAAACACGGTGGCAGTCTTCCTCGACGTGGAACGAGCCTACGACGGCGTGCCGCCATCCACTATACTCCGGAGATTGACTGAGATTGGACTGACCGGAAAAATTCAAGTCTTCCTGGCCAATTTTCTTACCGGACGCAAGATCCAGATTCAAGCTGAAGGCGCGGCATCCTCGCCAAGACTGCTTCACAGAGGACTGCCTCAGGGAAGCGTGCTAAGCCCGATTCTCTTCAACATGGTTATGGCACCACTACCGCACTCTCTTCCTTCGACCCCTCTCCCGGTTCAGGTGTCGATCTACGCAGACGACATCTGCCTCTGGGTTACGGGCATCTACACCACGCAGATCCACCGCAGCATACAAAGCGCCGTTCAAGCGGTAGACACCTTCCTGACCAAATCCGGGCTATCCCTCTCCCAGGATAAGACTGTCTGGATGCCGGTACGCGGAAATGGTCGACGTTTTCGCCCCCCTGACATCAAACTGGCAGGAAAACCCCTCACGTGTGTGAACAAACAACGCTTCTTAGGAATTGTCATCACAAGTCGGTTGCGCTGGGCACAAGCAGTGAAAGCGACAACCGCCGTATGCAGGCCGGCCATGAACGCTGTCCGCCACATGACGGGTACCACATGGGGTTGCACAGAACGGACCATCACTAGCGCCCAGTCCGCGCTGGTGACGTCTAGAATCCTGTACAGGCTTCCTTACATGTTCCCGTCCCAGACGGATATGGAGAGGCTGGAGCAAGGGCACAGACGCGGGCTACGTACAGCACTGGGAATTCCCAACGCGGCCAAGAATGCTGTGGTACTCCAGGAGGCGGGAGCAGAGCCGCTTACAGTCCAGGCCAGAGCCAGAAGACTCTCCCAGTTAGCCCGGCTCTCTACGACTCTCCCAGGAAGGTGGTTCCTGCAGCGAATCCAAGCTCGGACCAAAGGGTCATGGCACGACACGGTAGAAGATTTCCTTAACATAGCCGGCCCGCTACCGACGATGACGAGCGAAGCAAGGGTAGCGCCCTGGGAAGTTGCCAACGTATCCATCGAGCTACGGATCAAGCGCCTGCGAGCCAAAAAAGTTGGACCGATCAACGCTCTCAGAGAAGCTGTGGAAAAACACATCGAAGAACGCTACGGTGGTTGGCTGCAGATATACACGGACGGCTCTGTAAACAAGGCTAGAACATCCAGCACGGCAGCTTTCTACATCCCGGAGTTAGCCCTGGAATGGTGCGGCAGGCTACAGGCGCCTACATCCTCCACGACGGCCGAGCTAGTGGCTATTGACAAGGCCCTCCAAGCGGCTGCCCAGCTGTCACCTCACCGGATGGTGCTCCTCACCGACTCAAGGTGTGCCCTCCAGAAACTGGCCAATGCAGAGTGCGCGGATCCCGCGACCACTGCAGCGAGACAAACTCTATCATTCCTGTTAACCCACGGATCTACGGTATGTTTCCAGTGGATCCCAGGACACACTGGCATTAAGGGCAACGAACGGGCTGACAGTCTGGCCGGTGAAGCTCACCTAGCGCCTCGCACTGTCCCCACACCACCACACCCACAGCAGGCGGCACTCAACGTCCACTGGCACCTTCAAGACAGCAAGCCAAAACCGGCGCTACCAAGAGGTGCGCTGTCCGGCCTATCTCGGGCGGCGCAGACTCTTGTGCGACGCCTGCGCACAAACACGGCCTACACGAATGCTTTCCTTACGAAGATAGGTAAGGGGCAGCACCCACTTTGCTCCCGGTGTAACTCCGCAGAGACGGTGGAACACATTCTGTGTGTCTGCCCAGCATACGAAACTCAACGAGCAGCACTGCGCAAAAGACTTGGCAAGAGCGACCTCACAACAAATGACATCCTTGCACCCGACGGTTCCGGACGAAAGTGTCAGAACATCCTGAAAGCCATGTTGGCATTTCTACGAGACACAAAAACCATAACCCGACTTTAATTTTTTTTTTTTTTTTTTTTTTTTTTACGTTACCTGCCCATGCCAGCTACCCCGTGCTAGGCTAACCTAGGTGACGTTTAAAACCAAACGACGAACACACACACACCAACGCTACTTAAACAGCTGCTCAAGATCAGCCCCGACACAGGCAGCAGCGGCGGCACACAGTCAACATCCTAAAACTTCGTCCTGTATTTCCAGGTTGGTGCATTGCTTCTTTTTAACGTTCAAGTAAAGAATACTGACCCTGCTGCGGCTGCTGCCACCACCACAGATAGATTGTCTATTGCATTGAGGCGCAATGTCTGATGATGAAAGTGATCCCATTTGTATCGCTTGTAATGAACCGCTTCAGGATAACGGCACAGTCATATGTTGTTTTGTTTGTGACTTTAGTTATCATTCGGGAACATGCGCAGGTGTGTCTGACAACACATTCAAAAATAAAAGTGCCGAATCTAAAAAAACGTGGAAGTGTCCGACATGTAAAAAGGGGGAGGTGAGAAGTAACCCAGGAAAACCAGAACAGAAACTGAGCAGCGTAAAGAATGACGGAAGTACGCTCGAAGAAATTAACAAGAAGCTGTCTGCCATAATGACACTTCACAGCAAGGTCGACACATTTATGGAAATAAAAACTACTGTCGAAGCTATCGAGCACTCGGTCCACGTCATGTTCGACAAATACGACGAGCTGGTTTCTCAGATCAATCAACAGGGAAAAGAAATAACAGAGTTGAAAAAACGGGTCACGCAAGTAGAGACCAGTAAAGATGCCGAAGTCAAACAGCTAAGACGCGAACTGAACGATCTGGAACAATATAGCAGGCGTCAGAATATTGAAGTACATGGTCTAGCACTGACCAAAAATGAAAACTTGCGGACTAAACTGAACGCGTTATCACAACAACTTCAACTGCCCACGTTGTCGGAGCATGACATCGAAGCGGTGCACCGACTTCCGCCTAAACCCAATAAAACGCCCGTCGTCTTGGTACGATTCAATTCGCGTGTCATGAGAAACATGTGGTTGCAGAAAAAATCTTAACTTAAACAACTCAAATCTGCAGTACATATCTACGAGAACATGACGGCGCAAAACAAAAAACTTTTCTGGCAGATAAGAGCCAAAGCTGCAGATAAGGGGTACAAGCAGGGATGGGCAAAATACGTGCAAATATGTATCGAAATACAAATACAAAATACTTCGTCAAAAATGTATTTAATTACAAATCTAATTACATTTCTGGAGAAGCATTTAAGTACAAGATACAGATACAACCAAATGTATTTGGCCTCCTCCAAATACTTTTCCAAATACATTCCTCAAAATTTGCGTCAGCGACTTCAGGTCACCTGCAACGGGTTTCTGGGTATCTCATTTTAATTTTGCACCGCACACTCGGGAGTTAGTGTGCGAGGCTCTAGTAGCGTAATAGAAATATAATCACAAAAAAATGTAATCAGCTTGGACGTAATAGGTGAAGAAAGTACAGAGCTTGAAGCAGCTTTTTTTGTCGATTACATTTTGGTATATACCAACAAAGAACCGAGACGACCAAGACGCGCAGCACTAGCTAGAGAATTTTTTATTGCTGCAACTCGCACCAGTTACGAAAATCTGGACGACCCGCGCATTTAGAATGTTCCAGGCAAAAATATGGATGGAAATCAGGCTGGAAAGCATCACAAGTTGTCACAGGCACTTATTTAGCCAGTCTGCCTGTGAACGTCGATTTCGTCACTATTCTTGCCCAGGACTAGCATCGTAATCACAAAGTCACTAAACGCTTGTGCTTGATTGAGAGACACTGCATTCGGTGCAGAACGTAGTTTTCTTCCTGCTCTGGACAGTGCCTTTAAAATAAAGCCGGAGGAGAAAAAGAAAGAAGCCCCATGGCCGAATAAAGGATGGAGACTATATCTTACAACCACATGCATAAAAACAAAAATTGTAACTTAGGCAATAACATTTATTTAACGTAAGAGGCAAGTGCCGCGGGCGCGCGGCGTGCCCGGGCGCCCGCGGTGAGCGAGACGCGAACTGCCGCAGGACTGGTGTCTGAAGACATGAAGAGTTTCTGGGTTTGCTGTTGCCGTTGGCGTTGAGATGAAGGAAGAGCAGCTTTGGACATATCTTAGGATGAGCAAAATGAGTCGTGGCAATAAATCTGAGGGATGTATTTTCGCCCACAAAATTGTATTTAATTACAATTGTATTTGAAATACCCCCGTTTTAGTATTTAAATACACACGTCAAATACATTACCCAATTTGTAATTAAATACAAATGCAAAATACACAAAGTATTTGAAATACGTATTTCAAGTACTTGTATTTGAAATACTGCCCATCCCTGGGTACAAGTTTGTCTGGCATAAGGGAGATAAAAGGTTCGTGCGCAAGGCTTCAAGTGATCGTCCTGTTAAGATTGAATGTGAAGATGACCTCGCACTAATACAGTAAAAAAAAGTATCACGTTGCTCTTTTTGATTATAATAGAAAGTTCCTCATGTGAGTTATGCCTCAAGCCTGAGGAATTTTCAACGGCAATAGGTAACAGGAAAAGGGGGCGGACTGCGCTATCATTCTTTCACATGAATGTCCGATCTATGCTGTCAAAAACTGATGACATTGAAACTCTCTTTGATACTTTGCGGTTTTCTCTTAGTGTGCTTATGTTTACTGAAACTTGGTATAGACCTGACTCAGATGATTTTCGTTTGCCTAATTACGAGCATTTTTCCATACGACGCAACGTAAGGAAAGGAGGAGGTGTTTCTATGTTAGTAGACCAATCTCTAAATTTTTGCCTTATTCCAGAATTTACAGAAATGAACGAGTCATTGGAATTATTGTCAGTACAATGTGGTATATATGTGTTCGGTGTACTATATCGCCCTCCATCTGGCAACGCAAACATGTTGCTCCTGGTACTTGATAAATTACTCAGTTACGTTAGTGACAATAACCTTACCCTCTTTCTGGGGGGAGATTTTAACATTGACCAAATAAAAACATCCACTGCTCGCAATAATTTATATTCCGTCGTTGAATCAAACGGTTTCGAATGCGTTTCTACAGGAGCGACAAGAATAACTGATAACGGCTCCACTTTGCTTGACTACTTTATTACGAATTGTTTTCATGATGATATATCGTCCTCCGGTGTAATTAGCTGCGATAGCAGTGACAATTTGCCTATATTTCTTCTTACGAACAAGCATTGCCCAAATAAAAGGAGAAAGCGCGAAGGCTTTAATTAACGAAAAAATAGTCAGAGTGCAGGCGAGCTGGTGTAAGTTGAACATGATTGTAAACCTGAGACTGGGGCAGGAAGAGAACACAACAGAAGGTAGTAAAAGAGGAGGCAACGTCTCAACGTTGCCTCCTCTTTTACTACCTTCTGTTGTGTTCTCATCCTGCCCCAGTCTCAGGTTTACAATCATGCTTTAATTAAGTTACAAACCATTACATTGCAGAGACTGGAGTCATTTAGGAACGCCATAGAAACCTCTAACTGGGGTTTAGCCTATGCTAATGATTCTCCCGACAAGGCCTATAAAGTATTTCTGAAAACATTCCAAGAAATTTACAATAACAATTTTCCTTATAAGTTCATTAAGCCTGGCAAAAAATCGAAAAAACCTTGGGTCATCCAAGATTTATTAAGAAGAATTGAAATAAAAAAATAATTTATATCGTAGATTTGTTAAGTCTAAAGAGATTGATGACTTGGCGAAGTTTAAACTATATCGAAACAAATTGAATGCCCTAACTAAAAAAGCTAAGTTATTACAATAATATGTTCGGTAATATACAAAAACACGAGCCAGATAAGATATGGAAAAATATTAACCGTGTTTTGAAACCACACGATCATAAAACCATGCTAAACAAAATTATTCATTGTGGGCAAGAATTGTCTGGTACAGATCTTGCGAACACCTTTAATGACTACTCTAGTCAACCTAGCGAACACCACTCATTATGTAACAAACAGCGAAGACCCATGTAAGTACATTAGTGATAACATTAATTCGTTCTTTTTAAGTCCTACAGATGAGAGAGAAGTAATATCAGCGTTCCACAGTATAAAAAACAGCAATGGGGAAGATGTAAATGATTTAAACATAACACCAATAAAATTTGTTATTGACTTGTTATCTGCACCGTTGACATTTTTATTTAATCTTTCAATGTCGTCTGGAGTATTTCCTAAACTGATGCAAGTTGCAAAGGTTGTATTACTTTTTAAGAGCGGGACAAAAATGTGTTGGGAAACTATAGGCCTATATCCATACTATCCACTTTTTCTAAAGGGTTTGAAAAAATTCTTCATATTAAACTATCACCATTTCTGGAACGTTACTCGCTATTAACAGATTGCCAACATGGCTTTAGAAAAGGAATATCTACGGAATCGGCTCTGCTGTCTCAGAAAGAAGAAATAATTAATAACATCGAAAATAAACTGCTAACATTAGCAATATACGTAGATTTTTCTAAAGCATTTTACTTAGTTAACCACGAAATTCTTTTGAGAAAGCTACTACGCTACGGTATACGGGGACCTGCATTTAATTTATTTAAGTCTTATCTCGCTGAGCGCAGACAATATGTTAAAATCAACAGTTCAGTATCGTGCACCAAGCCGGTAAAAACAGGAGTACCTCAAGGAAGTTTATTAGGCCCGCTATTATTTTGTTTTATTCACAAATGAAATTGAGCGCTGTGTTCCTGATTGCAAAGTTATAGCCTATGCTGATGATACCACACTTTTCTTGAAGGGTTATACGTAACGAGATGGAACTGTCAGCAAATCGTATGCTCTTCAATCTTAGCCTTTGGGCTGAGGTAAATAGATTACAAATTAACACGAGCAAAACTAAATGCATAATATTCCGTTCAAAAAACGTAACAGTTCCTTCTAATTTAAATATCAATGTAGCCGGTGAAAACATTGAAATTTTGAAAACGTTTAAAATATTGGGTCTACTCTTTTCCGATACTTTATCATGGAATGACCATGTAAACCATATTCATCAAAAAGCCAGAAAGGCCGTAGGATTGCTATCGAGATATCGCTCTATTTTCACCCCATTTGGTAAGCAGATCATCTACCACGGCCTTGTCAGTCATATTTTGTGTATTGCCATCTGGTATGGGGCACCACTACCTTACAGAATGTGAATACACTTCTAACCCTACAGAAAAAAAAGCCTTACGAGTGGTCGCGAATGTATCGTATTTTTTCACACAGATCCGCTTTTCACACGATTTAAGATTGTTAGAATAACACATGTACAACTTCCGCCTCCTAGCTTCATACAATGTTGCAGTAAATAGTGAACATAGCCATATTCTCAAAATATCCAAGTTACTTAGGAATACAAACATATATCGCACGCGTTTAAATGAACAGTGGTATGCACCCACCCCCCGAACGAACTATGGGCTAGGATCCATTAGGTACACTCTACCATCCTTACTAAACACGTTTCATCATAAGGGATATTTTTCTCACAATTTGCCATTTGAAGTATTCATGCATATTCTATCTAGCCTGTGAATGTTAGTTATTTGCTATTGCTTTTCAAGTGTGCATTGTTAACTGGTGTACTAAGTAACAATAATGTCTTATTTTATTTTGTTAATTTTTTTTGTTTTTTTTTTGTTTTGCATTTTGAGCTAAAAGTACACCTCTGTGTATATATTTATTTTGCCTGCATTGGTTGTGCATTAGTGCATGTTTGACTGTTGTCGGCTGCAAGCTGCCACCTTGGAGCTGGGGCCTCGTCAAGCTGCACTTGTTGCAGCTTTTTGTCCCAGCTGCCATCTTTCTTGTGAGAGAAAATGAAGTATTGATTGATTGATTGATTTATGTCCATGTTACTGTACCGGCCCATATTGCGAGACAATAGCAAAACATAGTTGTAACAGTAAGGTGATAACTGAATAATAAATAAGGTTTGCGATATTCTTCTTCCTTTGGTTCTGAACATGTCGAGCCTCGGTTGAGACGTTGGTGAATAAAAAAAAAGTTTCCAGTTCATAAACAAAAGTAACCGAAAAAAAAAGTACACTCATAACAACAATTAATTAGAACGTCGATTAAAACAAGGAAATGTAAACGTACGTTTGCCGTGCGTACCTTTTTTGATGCGGTTCAAAAACGCACTGAGCACGAACAGACTGCAGTTTACTCCGGTGTTCTCCATATAGACGTCCGCTGATGCCACAGCTAGGCAGCGAAGGGCAGAGTACTGTGACCCGCGCTCACGAGTTTCCCTCTCTCCTCAAGCCCAGTATATCAAGTCTACGTTAGACACCAATTTGTTTAATTTGTGAAAATATCTGCTTGAGATAAAATGCGTCCTGCTGGGGTAAAAACATGAAGAAGAACGCTGACTCGCAAAAAGTGTGACTGAGATTATGATAAACTGGCTGGAATTTGCAAATAAAGTGGGCCGACCCTAGAAGCTGGACTACAAAAAAGTAAGTAGCTTTTAATACAGGGTCAAATAAGGTGAAAGAAACAGAAAAAAAAGATACATCCTGTTTTCTAAGAGAAGATAAGTGTGCAGCGGGATCCGACCAACTCGTCGAAAGCCAACTCGTTGAGGGCCAACTTGTCGACGTCCCATTCGTCGAATAGGCCAGTTCGTAAGAATCCCGGACAAAAGCTCACCGAACAAGAGCTCACCGGACAGAAGCTCACCGGACAGAAGCTCACCGGACAAAAGCTCACCGGACAAAAGCTCACCCATTTTTTCACAAACCCGGACAAAAGCTCACCAGAAGAAAATTTAATGTTGGTCTTAAGTTGAGTGCGGACAACTTAGGTGCTTGCCTGCGACACTAAAATGCAACGATAAATTTAATCTGACAGGCGCATGGTTTGTTGATTAGAGTAGAAACAAGTTTATTTATCGATTAGTTCGAAGCGAATGCATTTGTCTACTAACTCCAGTAGTCTTGGTAGATCTCGGTGCACCTCTTCGGGTTCAAAAACTCCGGTTCACGAAGTTTCTTGGGCGATACACGAGGGTACTCCGACATACCTTGAAAGTTGAGTCAAGCAAGCTTGATCTTAGCTCCATTCAGTTTTGGTTATCTTAATTTTGGTCCCAAAAGTTGCTTCTCTGCCTGTTAGGGCTTATTTGTCGACACCTTTGCATGGGATGGGGTACCACTTCTCCTAAAAATGGTGCAATGACCATCGCGTCTGCACGTTATCAGAGCCCTTGTTTCGCCCGGGTAGCGAAAAAAAAAGAAGAGGTGAGCTTTTGTCCGGTTACCAATTCGTAATAGGGCAATTCGTCGAAGGGCAACTTGTCCAAAGGGGCAATCTGTCGAAAGGCGATTCGTCGAATGGGTTGAATCACGGCCAGAGGTTAAAGTTTGTAGTTCCTTCTTACCTTTTGACCTAAATTTTTATTTGTGTTTGGACACAGCGCCCTTCTTAGGTTACAAGACGGAAAGAAAAATCACAAGACTGCGAAGACAGGACAGTATCTTGAGACAAGTTGAGAAATGTTCATTTCGGGATCGTCCTTTTGCTTGTTTGTTTTATTACTTTTTGTAATGAGCCGTCGCAGACTGTCGCCGCGAAGCGGCGTGACTGATGGGCCAGGTGGGTTAGCACTTATGTTATGAGCCGCCGTAGACTGTCGCCGCGAAGCGGGGTCAACGGGTGGGCCGTGTAGGTTAACACGCGGCCCAGTGATACACGCGCGACGTAGTGATCGCCTCCCACTGCACCGCGAAAGTGGCGAAAGCTGGAAGTTGTTATCTTCGACAAGAAAGAGCGGAGGCTATTACCGTGCGGCGATATTACGCATTACTATAGGGCAAGATTTGCTTCGATATATCCGGACAAAATTATATATTGTGGCTTTGAAACAGCGGCGACCAGTTGGCCTCTTCGACAAGTTTTCCTTCGACGAGCTGCCCTATCACGAACGAATCCCGGAGAAAAGCTCACCGGAGAAGAACTCACCGGAGAAAAGCTCACTGAAGATAAGCTCACCGGAGAAAAGCTCACCGCAAAACCGGCGGATTCGGAGAAAAGCTCACCGGCCATTGAGCGTATGCGGAGAAAAGCTTACCGATATTTTTTCTACCTTTTATATGCAGGCTGTTGGATAATGCGTAACATATATCAATTTATAATCATTAAAATTCGTCAGCTTTGTAAAAAAGAAAATGTCCTCTGTAATATTTGTTAAGCTGAATGGCTATATTGTTCCCAAATTAATTGCGGGCGAGTGTTTTCTGTGGCTTACTCTCGAGGCAAGGAAAGCCTAACTAAAAACTTTATGAACTTGAAGAACAGGAAAAAGTTAAAAAAATTTAATGATGTCTGCCTAAAACCTAAAAAAATCAAAGCTGTAACTGCCGAAAATTCAAAAGTGCATGCGCAACAACGCGGTGCCTGAAATTCTCTTTGAAGCTTCCTTTGAAAACAGGATAAAACAGTCAATAGGATATCGAGGCTTCTTTCTTCCACGGACATGCACGCTTTCTAGCCGTTCGTGCTGGTGTTTTCACACGTTCCCTTTGTGTGATACTAGGGAGTTTTAGTAGATAGTTTTCAAATGCACGCTACTGCTGCGGGCGCGTGCTTCAGAGCATGCATCCAAGTGGCAGCGCGAGCTCCCGCTACAAATAGCGTGGCCTGAAAACACGATCTACTAAAACTCTCTACTGAGTGCCCTTCTATGGTGAGCCACCCATGACCTTCGGAGCTGCGCAATGGCACCGTTGTTACTCGTAACCTATAGAAGAAGTAGCCTTCTGTTATGCAGCGAATAGGGCGAATTGGTAAACGTTGTACATGATGAAAACCGCTCAAACGACGACGACAGTGTGAAGAAAACAAACACGACAAGCGAAGCTGTTCTCGCAACTAAAGTTTTGTTAGTGAAATTAACAGAAAGAAAACAGCGTAGCTGACACTGTTTACATCTACAAACGCCTTCTTATCTATTAGGCACTACACAATATTTGGAGCTGAACCGGTTCACACACCGCTATTCATTATAGCTCGCAAAGAACAAACCTCTTTATCTGACAGAGCTTGCGACGGCGCGCTGCCAGCTGTCAATAAATTGTTGCCTTTTTTATCGGTGTACGATATTTTGATTTTATGCTCGCGGCTGCATTATTTTATAGAATGGGTGATTACTAATTTCTGAGGAATTATTGAATATGCCCAATGAACTTCAAGAATATTACAAAAAAAAAAAAGAGCACATATTTTTAATGAAGTGACGAATGCGAATTATGTTAATTGCCACGTTTGACGCAGAATCAAGCTAACGGTGAGCTTTTCTACGCATCCGCACAAAGGCTGGTGAGCTTTTCTCCGCATCTGCCGGTTTTGCGGTGAGCTTTTCTCCGGTGAGCTTTTCTCCGGTGAGCTTTTCTCCGCCGCCCATGACGAACTGGCCTATTCGACGAATGGGCCGCCGACAAGTTGGCCGTCGACGAGTTGGCTTTCGACGAGTTGACCTAGACCCGTGTGCAGCAACGAACGAGGATGCTTTTGACAATAACACCTCCACATATTATCAAATCTCTTTTAGCGGATTTTAGGGTAGACAGAGCGTTGTCTCGTATTGTGGCATTATGAAAATGGTCCTAGTCACTATAGCCGAGAAGGACATTGTTACTTATTGTCTGTGCACTTACCTCCTCGAGCTTCTCGAAGAGGCACACAATAACTTGGTGTCCTTCTCTCCCCGTCTTCGATCGCAAAGCGCAAACAAAGGGACTAAAAAAGCGGATATAAATTGCCCCCCCCCCCCCCTTTTTTTTTATAGAAATGCTTATTTTGACTTATTGACATTGTTTTTAGGGTCTAAAAAAATAGATTCAGGGGCTTGGTGTTGCAAAAAAAGGCTTTGCGGAACTGAAGAGTGCCAAGCCTCCCTTTGCGCAGGTCAATTCGCGTGACAGTGTCACTGCGCCTCGACTTTACCAAAATCATTAAAAAAAAAATTAAGAAAAACTTTAGAAGGGAGGTGGAGGGGGGGGGGGGTTGGCCCTGTAAAACATATAACGGATTACAAGGAATCTGTTACATAAAAAATGTAAGTGAATTACTTTAAAATTACTCTAGAAAAGATGTAATTATTCCGTTACTAAATTACTCATAAATGTAAGAGTTTACAAGTGATTTCGTTACTTGGAATGGGTTACGTACAAGTCTGACTGCGAGCACCTTTCGAGTGATGCGAAGTGTCTCTGGAAGGATGATCGCCTATTTTGTAGAAACGATAAAACAGAATACCATGAAATGAGTTTCACCACATTCTTACACGAAGAGTTTTTTTTTTTTCAGTTGTATAAATTTTTTTCTTGCTAGTTATCATTATTAAAATGAATGCGCGGATTGAGAGTCAGATTCGGTTCCGAATTTTGCTGGTGCGGTTCGGATGCGGATACGAAGTCTGCGGATGTGGATCGGATGCGGATGTTCAAACTGTTATCCGCGCAGGGCTCTATTAAAATCACAAGCGCGTGATGGTCTAATGAAGAAGTCGTGAAAGCAGGCTCAAAAAATGAAAGGCGTTTACAATCCCCTGTAACGCCAAATTCGAGCGCAGCTTTTGAGGAGGAGGGGGGGAAGGTATGGGACGGGAGAGTATGCCCCTCCTCCTCGTCCGTACTTTCCCCTCCTCCTCTCCTGCTCCCCCCTTTAGGGAAAAATTTTCCCGCTAAATTTAGTGGAGAAAATTTTGAGCTAAATTCAGCAAGGAAATTTTAAGCTAAATTTAGCGGGGAAGTTTTCCCGCTAAATTTAGCGGGTCACCAGTGACGTCATAGATACATCAAGCATAGATGACGTCATTGGTGACCCTCGTGACGTTACGTGTGACGTCATTATGGGAAACGTCTCATAATGCACCGAGTGGTTACGCCGACGCCGCTCAAGCCGGAAACGGCCGCCTGAGAGCTGCGCTCTAAAACACGCGATGAAAATCGCCAATAAATGGCGTTCCCAACCGTCCATCCTTTTGACGGGTTCGTAGCGGTGTTTTATAAAACCTATTAGGTTCTCCGAGCGGTCTGGTTGGTTGACTCTAAACGTCGGGAGCGCGCTTCTGGTAGTACTATGTTTGTCCTATGCAAAATGTACGCACGGACGGACGGACAAACTTGTAGGAGGTCAGTTTTTGTTATAAAACATTTCATAATTTTAAAATAAAAACGCGTTTGTATTTGCGCTAATTATGCTTCGGAAACGCAAAGCAGTTACGAGCCCCCAAAAAAAATGTATATATATATATATATATATATATATATATATATATAATGTCAAAGATGCGTACTGCCGGAGTTACTAATTCGAAGTTTATTACGACGTTTCGAGCGGGGTACCGCTCTTCATCAGGTGGATTATATATATATATATATATATATACCGGGTGTTTTTGCGAAGACTTTCAAAAATCCAAAAAATTAGGGCGATTGAAAAAAAAAGAAACTCTCTTCGGGAACAAACTCCCAGCCACGGCGGACGACAGGAACTGCCAAAAAAATACTAATTAGCCAGATCATTCATTAAAACTTGTTAATTAACTTTTTAATTAGGGGAAATAGACATATGGTTCCAATTAGAAAATTGTTGAGCGTTATCGAAAACCACTAAATCAGTCATTTTCAGAAAGACTTTAAGCGCGTGAGACGAGTAGTAGCGCACTCAAATTACCACTCGTGGAGCAGGTACAAGGCTGGGGCTAGATAAGAGGCGGAAAAATCGCGCGGGCGCCTTACCGCAACCGCTAGCCTTGTACCTGCTCCACGAGTGGTAACTTTAGTGCGCTACTACTCGTCTCACGCGCTCAAAGTCTTTCTGAAAATGACTGATTTAGTGGTTTTCGATAACGCTCAGCAACTTTCTAATTGGAACCATGTCTATTTCCCCTAATTAAAAAGTTAATTAACACGTTTTAATTAATTATCTGGCTAATTAGTAGGTTTTTGGCAATTCCTGACGTCCGCCGTGGCTGGTAGTTTGTTCCCGAAGAAAGTTTCTTTTTTTTTTTCAATCGCCCTAATTTTTAGGATTTTTGAAAGTCTTCGCAAAAACACCCGGTATATATATATACAGGGTGTTTCAGAGAACGCAGGCCAAATCTCCTGCAAAAACTACTCATCGCAACAAAAAAAGGCTTGTGGCGTTTTGGTCCTGAGCCAGGGGCCCATTTAGGAAAATTAGTAAAGTCCGGGATAATTAAGCTGTTAATTATTTTTGCGTAATTAACTTTTTTTAATATTGTGTTTAAGGGCATGGTTTAAATTAGAAAATTGCTCAGCATCATCGAAAAACACTAAATCAACAAATCGCAGAACGATAGAGGGCACGCGAAGCATGTTACAGCTTTCTGAAAAACTGCACAAAATCAACGGGTTTTTAAGTTTCGGTTTGCTATCAGAGCGCATCTGGGCCCCGGCGGCACGGCGCCCCGTGGAGAAATAGTGCAACCAACCTTTGCTGCGCCGTCATCGCGCGACACAGCAAAGACTGGGCCCCCCGCCCCCCCCCCCCCCCCCTCCGAAATCCTCCATTTTACTTGCCCCCCCCCCCCCCCCCCCGCCCGCCCTGAATCAAAATCCTGGCTACGTGCCTGGCAAGCCATGTCTAGAAAACTGTGTGGAGAACTAACAGATGGGAAGAGAAAAAAAAAACAAAAAAACATAAGATGTCTTGAGTGGTTTAAGAAAATGTTTTTTGCGGCGACATGGAGTTCAATCCTGCATGGCCTCCAGGTCGAGCTAAAAGGTCTACTGGCTGGTAAGCAACGTTTAACGGTCAAATTAATTAATCAAAGCAAATCAGGTGTCAGCCAAATTACAATACTTCGTTTCAGCTTAAATTTAGACGCAACCGACGCAAGGGCCCAATCAATAAGTGTCAAAAGCGCCTTTTGATTGGTTCAGCGATGATAAAACACGTAGAAAACCACGACCGAACATCATGACGGTGCGCTTTTGAAACTGTCTGAATGGCCTGTAGCGTCGACTGCGTCTAAGCTGAAACGAAGTATAGCTGACGTGTGCAATGCAACCTTTCCATCGCTTATCACCCGGGCGAAAAATGCTGAATCACTGAGCTGTTGACGCATGCGCAGCGTCTGCTATACCGCACAGCAGAGCTACAGCTCATGCTCAGAAGGCCTTCCACAGCCCAGCAGACAAAGACGGCAGCTCGCAAAAGGCGATTTCGGCGAAGGTCTATCTATATGATCAGTGTAAACGGAAATCGATAAGCTTGACAGCATACAGGCTGTTCAGCAGGGAGAAAAAAAGTAATGCACAGCTGATGCAGATGCAGGATTTTGCTTCCCCAGTGGTAAATCTTGAAAATCGTGGTTGTCGTAATAATCAACTCTCTTTAATGAATTCCCTGAATCAGCTTCGAAGGAAACGGCCGGAGCTTGTAAAAATCTTAATAGTTACTGACCGGTTCTGCTTTAAGATAGTAAGAAATGTTTGTGTCAAAAAAAAAAAAAGAAACACGACGAAAATGATCTTTGGAGAAGTGGAGCAAGAGGGACAAAGGACAAACACAACTCTCCAAACATAGCTGAGCTAAGTGAATGGCTCGCGACGGAAAAAATCCTCCTAGCCCGGGTATCGAACCCACTCCACTTCCAGTGGAGCGCTCTACCAACTGAGCTGACCAGGGGTTAGACGTCTAGCCCCTGGTTAGCTCAGTTGGTAGAGCGCTCCACTGGAAATGGAGAGGTCCCGGGTTCGATACCCGGACCAGGCGGATTTTTTCGGTAGCGCACCAGTCACCTAGCTGTGTTTGGAGATTTCTGTTTGTCCTTTGTCCTTCTTGTTACCCTTCTCCAGGGAATATTTTCGTCATTCTTGTCCAGCTCGCTTGCACCTTCGCATTTATTTGCATTATAAGGAAAAACATATCGGCTGGGCAAATTGTCTGCTGATCGGCACCGACCAGTCATTGTCAGTTTTTGTCTTCTTTTTGGAAGACAAAGAGCTTGTGTCCTCTGATTCTCGTGAACTAAAGGGCACATATGTGAGCATCTCGAAGACTACTCGGACTCGGTTCGTGCTATTGGAGAAAGCTGTGGAAGTATCCGAAAGCTCGTCGGATCCACGAGAAAAGCAAGGTGGTGTTTAAAGTTTGAAATACGACTCTTTATTTTTAGATCGAGTTAAATTTAAGCGGGATGATGAAGCAAAACGGGTGAGTTAACCTTGAATGTCCAATAAGCATAGCGCTTGCCAATAGTAAAAAAAAAAAAAGTCCACACGTTGTTGGTATTTGTCAACACGATGAAGTCACAAGTTGTAATTAGAACGATGTCACGGCTGAACGGCGAATTTCCTGATCATGAAGCCTTCCCTGCAAACTACACCTGTTGTAGGAAATATAGTTAATGAAAACACCTCCTCCTTGGGAACGGAGGAGGTGCTTTCTTGCCTCTTTTCTTGCTCATAAAAGCATCGTTTCAAAAGAAATTCAGATTAAAAATGAAAGCGCTAAAAATGTTTGGTGTGAGTTTTGTATAAAAAATGGTGAACTGCCTTGGGTGCTTTTTACAGCCCGTCAAGTACTCGGCCGAGTCTACTGGCCCTTGTCTTTAAATTGTTTCTACTGCTAGTTGTGAAAAAATTATAACTGGAGGTGACTTTTAGCTTCCGGAAATTGAATGGAATGCAAATATTCACAAAGCTGGCATTGAAAAAAAAAACACCCTTTACGTTGAATTTATTTACATTTTTTATTGTTAGTTCGTAGGTTTTTGAACAGTATGTTTCTAAGCCAACACGAAACGATGAAACAGGTCACATTTTAGACTCGCTTTTATCGAACACGCCAGACATGACTTCGTGCACCCACGTTGTTCCTGGCATCAGCTAACGTAAACGTTGTAGCAGATGTTAATATTGCAAGTACCAATGTCGGCGAGTCAAGAACGCGTAGGTGCATCAATGTAAGAAAGGAGATTACAATAATATGACAAGTGGCCGAGACTCATATTTTCCAACCTTCGAGAAGTTGGCAGAAGATCTAAGTATCAAGGAACTCTGGTCTATTTCTGAGGAGAAAATCGATAAATTAACCAAAAGTTTTGTTTCTTGCTTACTTCCAAGCGTGCTCGCGACAAGCCTTGGACATTCTCGGCATCCGCGCAGCCTAATTCAAAAGAAACGTAGGGCGTACCTAAGGCACCGCAGCACCTAACTTACAGCTGATACGGCAAATTTAAGCGAACTTACTGCATTCGTCAAAGCCAGTATTCAAGCAGCTAAAAAACCTATATTTTAAAACTTTTCAAGAGGGGGTGAAAAACAACCTAAAATCCTAGAAATATTTGCGCAAAAATGGGAAAAAAAACATATCTGCCCAACCGTTTCATCATAGCGGCAGTACTCTTAATATATTAGATGGATAAAGCCGAACTACTAGCTAATACTTCTTTTCTATTCCGTGTTAGATTCGTCTGCACAACGGGACTTTGTTTTACGCTCCAACTGTGGCCGCGGATCAACTTCAAAGTAGAAGGGATAAGGAAATTTTTAAATGAACTGAACGCAATCGAGGCAACTGGTCTCAACGACATTTCCCCCTGCACTCTAAAACTATGCTCTGGTATTGTCAACAATATTTTCAAGTACTTTTTGAAAAATCATTGACTGCAACCTCGTGACCATTAGAAGGGAAGCTTGGTCGGGTTGTCCCTCGATACACAAAAGTGGTTCCAGAAGCGTGGTAACGAATTACTGCTTAATTTCATTAACTGTCTTGTAAGGTCAAATTCACATTTTATACACGATCACAATCGACCACATAAGTGCTCTTGAAATATTGCATTCATCCCAACATGGCTTTCGTCAAGGTTATTCAAATGTGATGCAGCTAGCAATTCGTACACGAACTAGCTGAAGCTCTCGATGAAGTGATGTCCTTGACTGTATTTGTCTAAATTTTAGTAAGGAGTTTGTTGTCCCTCACAATTTGTTCATAACAAAACTTCAGGTTTATAGAATTTATCGTAAGATGGTACATTGGATACGCCTGGATACGTCCCACCGTAAACAGTACGGTGTGCCCAATGTAGTTGTGATTCTGAATGTGCTCACGCGAAATCGGAAGTTCCGCAAGGATCTTCCCTTGGGCCACTGTTGTTTCTGTTGTACTTGAACAATATCATCGATGTTGTGACATGTAGTCTGCGTCCCTTTGTGCGGCTGATTGCGTTGTATATCAAGAAAGACGAACGCGTGATGAAGACAACATTCTTCAGGCGGAGATTAATGCCATTAATGATTGGTGCGAATTGTGGGAAATTAATATTAATATTAAAAAACTGTTCATTTCACATTTACAAAAAAAAAGATGTGTTTCATCCAACAGTGCTTATACCGTTAATGGTGAGTTACTTAATATCATGCATGAGTAGAAATACCTTGGTTTATTCATAACTTCAAACCTAAGTTAGAACAAACACGTCGATTATAGTGTTTCTAAAACCTCAGGAATGCTTAGCTGGCTCTCGAAATTTTAGTTCTGTACCGCCTCCCCTGAAAGGAAAGCTTTATTTCTGGCTTGTCCGCTTAATTTTGGAATATGCTTGCACTCTATGGGACCCCGTTACTGTTGTTCTGGCAACCAAACTTGAAAAAGTGCAAAACCGAGCTACCGTTTTCGTCTTCAACATTGGGGTCATATTGTTTCATAACATATATCGCTAGAAAATTGGTATTGAAAGAGAGAGTTACCTTCACCCATCTCAATATATATATATCGCTACGAAGAGATCACTTTATTAAGGGGTAACAACACTATTCGCTATGGAAAAATTAATCAAGTCTTCAAGAACATCGATGAATGAAGGGTATTACAATGCCTAATTTGTACAGCCATATAAGAATATTTCAGTGGAATATTAACGAATTACGGCAAATGTCTGGTGATTTTCGTCAATTTCTTAAACAGAGCACTATACCAATACTTGCATTAACCGAAGCTAGCGTGGACGATAATTTTCGCCTCTCAAACTACGTGCAGTACAAATCATCTCGTCAATAAGGTCAAAGTCGAGTGATGCTAGCTGTATGGAAGGATCTGATATAAGTGCACCAATCCTCATCGACAAAAGAGGTCCCAGAATTCGTCGTCTGCAAGGTACGGTGCGGTAGGTCCTCACTTACTGTTGTGAGCGTGTAAATCAAACCTTAACCTCCAATAACTTCATTTGGGTTCTCTTAAATATTTCGCCACTGATCTGCTCCTTTTATTATATGTGGAGACTTCAATGGACACCATACAATATGAGAGAGTGACTATCGCGATCGACGTGGAAATGTAATTGCCGAGTATGTGGACAAGTACAACATATGCGTCCTCAAAGACGGACCACCAACCTTTGTTCGTGGCCCTACCTGTCACAGCTGTTTAGACCTGACTCTATCTTCTCAAGGCATTTCACCTCAAGTGACATAGATGACAGACAGGGAAACCCGAGGTAGCGACCATTTTCCCATTCTCGTACAACACCCTCTTCATAATATTCGTCGGGAGCAACATAGAGCACGGATAACAAACTGGCAGATGTTCAGACATTTAAACACTTTGAACCTTACCGATTCGAAAGAGCCCGATAAATTTGCAAACTCGATTTTGCTTAGTTACGAACGAGCAACTCGTCTTCTACCTGTGCCCAACAAACTCGTTTGTGTTAATGGTGAATACGAAAATCTGCGCGCAGAAAGACAAAGAGCAGAACGGCGCTATAGAAGATCAGGTAACGTTGGAGACTATAACCAGGCTAAACATATTCACAAGCTTATGCGTCGAAGAGGTGTAAATTCTTTCAGTCCGCAGATGGAGGCAATTTAGCGGTAATCTGACCCCCTTCACACCGATTCTAATAGTATGAAAAATACTTCGTTCTCTTCGCACGCCGGTTAAGCAAAAGCAACCCTTCCGCGCGCTAGCTCTTCTGAAGGGTACATCAGAAGTGACATTCGCGGATGAATTTTGCGCACTGTTAGCATAACAAAGCGATGTTGTAACAACTTCCCAGTACTGTTCTTTAACGACGCAGGCTACTCGTACTGTCGAGAACAAGATGCATCTACATTCAAAGCTGATCATAAAATCAACGTACGGGAAATTTATCTGCGCTTCACAACACCCGTAAGTCTAGAGCTACTGGTCTCGATATATGATCGCGTACAATGCACTATAGCAAATCTCGGCCCCGGTGCCACCAGCACTTTTCTCGAAATTTACAATGAAGTTTGGAAAACAGAGACAGTACTGGAATAGTGGAAACTCGCTGAAATAGTTCCACTCTCAAAACCTGGGAAATCACCACTGAGCCTGGATTCCTTCCGCCCTGTGAGTCCAACCAGTCGCGTCGGAAAGCTGCTCGAGAAGATTACACATCACCGCTTACAGTGGTGGTCGAAAAACTGTAAAGCGTTTCCCGAAAGATGACAGGATTTCGCCCATGAAGGTGGACAATGGATGGCATTTTAGACCTCACCACCCGTGTAGAATACGAACGAGATAACGGAACGAGATAACGGAGGTAGTGTTCCTAGATATTCGTCCAGCATTCGATACGTTTAGTCAGGATCATGTTCTTGAAGGACTTGTGCTTCTTGGTGCGCATGGACGCATGCTTCGCTGGATACAAGAGTGTCTTCGAGCAGTGTTGCGGAGTTGCCACACCGGAATTGGAATGATTTCAAAATCATTCCTCACTTTCGCGACTCCGGAATGGTACGGGAATGGAATGGCGACAGCGCTGGGGGAATGGAATGGGAATGGAATCAAATGCCTTTTCCTCGGAATAGAGTGGGAATGCAATGGGCTTATTTCTTATGCAAGCTGTGTTGATTTTCATTAGGACCTACGGGCTGATGGCGCGCAATTTGTTAGAACATTGTAAGTGACTCTTGAAACAGCATTATTGCACTGGAGGTGTCTGACGGCTTGATTGTCTCACTGGTGTATGCTCCTTCGATGACGAAAATGGCGCGCCCTCAGTGAAGCAACCAAAACTGAATAGTTGTTGACGAACAAGGTGTCTTTCCTGGCGCCGCTAGACGCGACGAAGCGTCTGTTGCAATCATGCGCAATTAGCATGTAGCTGCTACCCGGGAGGTCGAAGAAAGCCGCTATTTTTAACTGAACATGAACAAGACTTTAACCGAAATCAAACATTTGATATCGTACCCGAACCGGAACAGAACCGTAAGCTTATGTAGCGGTTAGCAATTCACTGGAAGCGGTTCGGCGTAATGAAATGGAAGCCGCACCTTCTTGCCAGTGGCGGAGTGAAGTCAGTTAGATATTCGTGACGGTGGACTCAGCGGCACAGTTTCGACTAAACAAACGGCAGCGACGACATGAAGACACTGCATAATGATAAACAAATAAGTAGATTTCTCGCCTTACGATGAACCGCAAAGGACGCTGCGAGCCACCGGGAACAATTCATATCTCGGAGGGCGTCACGTGTCCTTCCGGTTGGGCGGAGCGACGCGGAGAGCGCGAAGTCACGAGACAAGCTACGAATTATACAGATTGGCTGGTGTTGCTCGTAGCATCCATCGCGGTACATCATATGGTGAGAAAAAGAGTATATCTGACTATGGCCGAAAGCACGGTAGCCCAGAGGCTAAAAAAGGTATGATGCGCGCGCGTGTGTGTATGTGTGTGAGTGTGTGTTCTTTTCTTGCAGCTAAGCACTATTCCTGAAGGAAGGACAAAAACAAACATAAACGTTAAAATAAAACAATAAAGGAAAGACGTTTACAAATCTCTGCAACCCGAAATTAGAGCGCAGCTCTAGGGGAGGAGGAGGGACGGTAAGAAAGGGGAGGGTATGCCCCTCTTCCTTCTACGTACTTTCTCCTCCTCTCCTTTTTTACTCCTCTTCCTGCCCTAATCCGCCTCCTCCTCTCCCCTCCTCATCCACGTTTCATCAACACCTCATAGAAAGAAGGCCGTAGCGCTCCGAGTAGTTACGTCACAATGTTGGAGAAGGAAGGCCATGGCGCAACTACGCGAGAAAATATCTGGTATTGACGTGAAAAAAAAAAAAGTTTCTTGTCGAACGGTGCTGTTAGTTCGTGCGCGTTTATCCGACATTAATATAAGGTTTAGAAGCGCAGTCTTGTACAATTTAATATATATATTTGTTATAAACGTAATATACAACGCGTTACCAAGGTTGAAAGTACCAAATTTATATTTATGATTATCCCCGGTAACCGAAGGACTACATGCAGTCCCGCAGCTCCCCACACTTATCGAATGACCCGGCTCCGATGCGACATTTTCTTCTCTCATACGGGCTCCGATTCTGCTAAATTTGCGTTGTGTGTGAGCTGCTGACTGTCTGAAAAGGAACGCTGAGACAATTCAGAAGGAAAGGGAACCGAAAAAAAAAAAGGTCCAGTCATCACCGCAGGTGGCGCACACGAGCAAGAGATGAGTCGACAACGTTAGGCTTTTCGTCCCACACTGCTGCCGGTGCTCTCGTGTGTGGTTCTTTTGAGACTTGTTTCCTCTTCCCGTCGTTTTTCTGTCGTCACCGCAAGCTCGGGTAGTTTTTTTTTTCTTTTTTCGCTTGATACTACGGCATTTACGTGGATTCGCGGAACTATCGTCCTGCTATGGTTTGAGTGACGTGTGGCAACTAGTCAACGATGACACTGGTCGATTATTGATAGACCTCACTTTCGACAGAGAGAGACCTCGTGTTCAAATGTTTTTGTGGCGGATAATGCGGGACGTATGGATGCGATAGAGAGGTGAAAAACAACTTGTCTACGGGCTTTCTTAGTCATGTAGGATGCGAGTAAAGTGCTGCAGTCCATTTTTTTATCTTTTTTTTTTTAAATTTCGTGATAGAATGGAATCTCGTTCTTTTTCGTTATCTGTGTGCTGTTGCGTCAACATTTGTAAAAAAGCGTGATAATATTCTAGTTTTTACTGGATGGTGAATAACAAGTTTGTGTAATTATTGAAAGGGCGTTGTTTGTGCTGATATGTTTATCCATACTAACGTTACTTTATTGCCTTTACTGCGTTTACACTGCAATCTGAACTGCATTAAGGTAATACTAATATTGTATCCAAAATAAGTTATATTTTTTCTAAGGCAGCTCGAGCCCATAGGAAGAAGTAAATTAGTTGACTGTAAATAGTAAGTTTAGTACCCACACTGAAAAGTTAA